>NW_012110919.1:10966419-11055772 GCF_000951035.1 Colobus angolensis palliatus
ATAAAATATATATAATGTAATACTACTCAGTCATAAAAGGGAATGAAATAATGGAATTCACAGCAACCTGGATGGAATTGGAGACCATTACCCTAAGTGAAGTAACTCAGGAATGGAAACCAAACATCAAATGTTCTCACTTACAAATGGGAGCTAAGCTATAAGGATACAAAGGCATAAGAATGACATAATGGACTTTGGGGACTCAGGGGAAAGGGGTGGGGATTGAAAGATAAAAGACTATGCATTGGGTACAGTGTACACTGCTTGGGTGATAGGTGCACCAAAATCTCACAAATCACCACTAAAGAACTTATCCACGTAAGCAAACGCCTATTCTCCAAAAAGCTATTGAAATAATAAATAAAATAAGATTAATTTTAAAAATAAGCAGAAGGCCATTTGCCTGAGGCTGTCTCTGTACTATGAGTTGCTACATGATGAACCATAACCTAACTTGGTATATAAACGAACCAAAATGTAACTTAGAAATATAACAGCCAAGTTTCAGCTAATCACAAGCAGCCAGGTTTCAGTCACTTACAGGCAGCCAGCTTTTCACAACATGCCCGAATAAGGCAAATGCCTTATCACACTATGCCCAAATAATGTAGATACCTCATTGTAGCCAATCGGATGGGTTCTCTACTTTGCTTCTGTGTTGAACCAATAAAAGCTCACTGCTCATGCTGCTGAGAAGAGCTCTCTGAACCTCTTCTGTTTCTGAGTGCTGCCTGATTCCTGAATTGTTCTTTGTTCAATTAAACTACATTAAATTTAAATTGTCTTAAGTTTTTCTTGTAATAAAATTATGAATCAAGAATTGTATTACCAATCAAGATATCACTCACATGTAAGAAAATAATTATGACAATTATAGACATGTAAGGGTTCATTTACATTATTTAAAAATTACTCTCAAAAGCATTTTAAGTAACTCAAACCACTTCACACATATTATGAAAACCTTAGAACAGTATAGTTCCATTTCCTCCTATCATTTTTTGTGCTCTTGTTGCCATATATTTCAAGTCTACATGTTAGAAAACACACAATACATTTTATTATTTTTGCTGTATACAGAAGATTAAAAAACAATGAGACAAATTTCTCTTACATTTATGCACCTATTTATCATTGTGGAACTTTCCAGATTTTGGTAGAGCAAATTTTCCATCTGATATCATTTTTGTGCTTTGCCTGAATAACTTCCTTTAATCTTTCAATAAGAAAGATGTGTTTACAATGAATTCTGTCTGTGTTTGTCTGAAAAGCTTTTACCTCACCTTCAATTATGAAATATATTTTAACTGGGAATAAAATTATAACTTGATAGTTTTTTCCTTTACTGTTTTAAAGATATCATTTCATCACTTTGAACCCACATAGTTTATGAGAAAAAGTCTGGTTTTATTCTTTTATACACAGTACTCTGGTAAGTAATACGCCTTTTTCCTCTGGCTGCTTTTAAGGATTCTTCTTTACATCACTGATTTTCAATAATTTTATTTTAATATGACTCAATGTGGCACCTTTAAATTTATTTTGCACACAGTTTATTCAACTTATTGGATCTGTAGGCTTAGAGTTTCCATCAAATGTTGAAAATTTTCAAACATTTTCTTAACTAATTTTTCTACTTTTCTCCCTCCCTTTCAGGAAGTCAGTTACACATAGCTTAGTGGCTGAGTTGGTCACTGCTCACTGATGCTCTGGTCTATTTTTTTCCAATCCTTTTTCTTTCTGTACTTCATTTTAGTTTCTATTGCTAGATCCTCAAGTTCACTAATCTTTTCTGCTTCAGTTCAATCTCTGACATTAATCTCATCTAGTATACTTTTCATTTTAGCTATCATATTCATTATCTCCAGAAGTTCCACTTGAGTCATTTTTTTCTTACATTTTTCTCCTCATGCTCATGTATCCCTTTATGTGCTTGAGCATTTTGTAACACTGTTTTATATATACATAATATAACAGCTATTTTATAAACAGTTTTGCTGCTAAATCTATTATCTCTGTTTCTATTGATTTATTTATTTTTCTCCAGGTTATGGCTTCTTCACACACAAAATAAATTTTTACTATTTGGTGAACATTGTGAATTTTACATTGTTAGGTGCCAGATTTTGTTATATTCTTTATAACAAGGACATAGTCAATAAATTTGCAGATCAGCTTCATTACTTTGAGGTTTCCTTTAAACTTTGTTAGGATAATTCCAGAACAATCATTTTTGAAGCCACATTATCCCCATTATTAAGGTAAGACTCTTCTGAGTACTCTATCCAGTGCCTTGCATCTTACAATTTAGGTCTCTTCTTTTCATTGTTGGGAATATAAAACATTCCCCACTCTGTGTGAGCTCCTGGAATGAATGGCTCAGAGTATTGCTTTTCAGTGGGTCCTTCCCCAGCCTCACTGTGTGCAGTTTCCACCTCTCCAATACCCTGACCTACAAATCCTAGCAACCTCAAGCTACCTGAAATCTAAACTCTGTCTCCCCATCAAGAACTCTCTCCATGCTTTGTAGTCTATAAACCACCTTCAAACACATAGGCGGGTAATTGTAGGGCTTGCCTCATTTGTTTCTCTTATCTCAGAATTTACAGACCTGTATCGCCTAATGTCCAACAACTGAAAACAGCTGTTTTATATACTGTGTCCATTTTTCTAGTTCTTTACAGTGGAAAGGATATTCCCAAAATAACAAATGCCTCTTGATGAAAGAGTAATCATTTTTGGAAAATATCAACATAAGAAAAAAGGCAGGCTGGGCGCAGTGGCTCACGCCTGTAATCCCAGCACTTTGGGAGGCCGAGACGGGCGGATCACGAGGTCAGGAGATCAAGACCATCCTGGCTAACAAGGTGAAACCCCGTCTCTACTAAAAATACAAAAAATTAGCTGGGTGTGGTGGCGGACACCTGTAGTCCCAGCTACTCGGGAGGCTGAGGCAGGAGAATGGTGTTAACCCGGGAGGCAGAGCTTGCAGTGAGCTGAGATTGCGGCACTGCACTCCAGCCTGGTGACAGAGCAAGACTCCGTCTCAAAAAAAAAAAAAAAAGAAAAGAAAAAAGAAAAAAGGCACCAAGGGCTGTGTCTCAAGCCTGTAATCCTAGCACTTTAAGAGGCTGAAGTGGGAGGATCACTTGAGGCCAGGAGTTCAAGACCAGCCTGGGCAACATAACAAGACTTGGTCTCTAGAAAAAAAAAATAGCCAAGCATAGTGGTGCACATCTGTAGTCCTAACCACTCAGAAGGCTGACGTGGAAGGATTGCTTGAGCCCAGGAGTCCAAGGCTGCAATGAGCTATGATTGCACCATCACACTCTAGCCTGGGTGACAGACTGAGAGTCTGTCTCTAAAATAATAATTATTACATGAGCAAGTGCTAAATTTTAAAAAAAAAGAGAGAGGAAAAAATGCAAGTTACAAAAGTTGTGAATTTCTTACAAGTAATATATTTTAAGGGTTCCATTGTGTATTAAAAAATCATCTATGTGATCTTGGACCAGTTATTTAGACTTTTTAGCCCTAAAATCATCTCAATTCAAATTTTCCTCAAATTGAAGAAACTTTCTTCCCCCAATTCACAATCCTCTACTTCCTCATCTTCAATGTTCCCATATTACGCTATTGTAAATATACCCTATTTGATATTTTGGTTTCTAGTTTTAAACTATTCAAATCCATCTTTCACTCTACCACTAGATTATTCTATCTAAAACACAAAACATGTCTTATTCATGTTTAAATCCCTAATGATTAGACTGGATTGCTAAGACAAATCTCTCTAAGAAGATCTCTTTTAAGATGAAACCAGGCTAACAATCAGAGCCAGCCATGCAGAGATTAAGAACCAGGCAGAGGGATCAGATAATGCAAAGAATAATACAGGAGTAAGCTTAGTGTGTGTGGCAGGCAGAATTTTAAGATGGCCCTAAGATTCCTATTCTCCGATTTACACACCCTGTATATTAATCCTCCCCTCATATGTCAGCACAATCTGTGAATAAGATGCAATATCACTCTTGTGATTATGTTATGCTACATAGCCAAAGAAGTTATGTTGATATAATCAAGCTGGGTTAGCTCGAGTTAATCAAAAGGGAGAGTATCCTGGCTGAGCCAGACCTGATCAGGTAAGGATTAGGTCTGCTCACGTAAGGTCAGAAAAATTCATCCGCTGGCTTTGAGAAAGTTAGCAGCCATGCATTGAGAGAGCCATGTGGCTAGAATCTGAGACCAGCCTCAAGTTGAAAGCAACTCTCCTCCAATAGTCTACAGGACAGTAGAGGCCTCAGTTCTACAACCTCAGAAGTGAATTTGGCCAAAAACACATGAGCCTAGCAGAGAACAACTGAACTTCAGAGGAGACCACAGTCTTAAGAGACAACTTGACTGCAGCCTTGTGAGACCATGTACAGGAGACCTGTATTAGTCCATTCTCACAGTGCTATCAAGAAATACTCAAGACTTGGTAATTTATAAAAGAAAGACGTTTAATTACCTCATGGTTCCCCATTGCTAGGGAGGCCTCAGGAAACTTACAATCATGGTGGAAGGGAGAGAAGCTGGCACTTTCTTCACAGGGTGGCAGGACAGAGTAAGTGCAAGCAGGGAAATGCAAGATTCGTAAAAAGCCATCAGATCTCATGAGAACTCACTCACTATCATGAGAACAGCATGGGGGACACTGCCACCACAATCTAATTACCTCCACCTGGTCCCACTCTTCACTCATGGGGATTACGAGGATTAAAATTCAAGGTGAGATTTCAGTGGGGACACAGAGGCAAATTATATCATTCTGCCCCGGCCCCTCCCAAATCTCATGTCTTTTCAGACTTCAAAATCAATCATGCCTTCCCAACAGTACCCTAAAGGCTTAACTCATTTCAGCACTAATTGAAAAGTCCACAGTCCAAAGTCTCATCTGAGACAAGGCAAGTCCCTTCCACCTATAAGCCTGTAAAATCAAAAGCAAGTTAGTTACTTCCTAAATGCAATGAGGGTACAGGCATTGGGTAAATACAGCCATTCCAAATGGGAGAAATTGAAAAAACAAAGGAGCTACAGGTCCTATGCAAGTCTGAAATCCAATGGGGAAGTCAAATCTTAAAGCTCCAAAATAATCTCCTTTTGACTCCGTGTCTCACATCCAGGTCATGCTGATGCAAGTGGTGGTCTCCCATGGCCTTTGGCAGCTCCACCCCTATGGCTCTGCAGAGTACAGCCCCCATCCTGGCTGCTTCCACAGGCTGGTGTTGAGTGTTTGCAGGTTTTCCAAGTTCACGGTGCAAGCTGTAAGTGGATCTACAACTCTGAGGTTTGAAGCATGGTGACCCTCTTCTCGCAGCTCCACTAGGCACTGCCCCAGTGGGAACTCTGTGTGGAGGCTCCAACCCCACATTTTCCTTCCCTACTGACCTAGCAGAGGGTCTCCGTAAGGGCTCCGCCCTGTAGCAAACTTCTGTATGGACATCCAGGCATTTCTGTACATCCTCCAAAATCTATGCAGAGATTCCCAAACCTAAATTCTTGACTTCTGTGCACCCACAGGCTCAATACCATGTGGAAGCCACCAAGGCTTGGGCTTGCACCCTCTGAAGCAATGGCCCAAGCTGTACCTTTGCCCCTTTTAGCCATGGCTGGAGCTGAAGCAGCTGTGATGCAGGGCACCATGTCCCAAGGCTGCACAGAGCAGGAGGGCCCTGAGCCCACCCTACAAAACCATACTTCCTCCTAGGCCTCCAGGCCTGCGATGGGAGGCCCTGCTGTGAAGGTCTCTGACATGCCCTGGAGACTTTCTCCCCTTCGTCTTAGTGACTGGCATTCAGCTCCTCACTATGTATGTAAATTTCTGCATCAGGCTTGAATCTCTCCCCAGCAAATGGTTTCTCTTTTCCATTGCATCATCAGGCTGCAAATTTTTCAAACTTGTATGCTCTACTTCTTCTTGAACATTTTGCTGCTTAGAAATTTCTTCCACCAGATACCCTAAATCATCTTTCTCAAGTTCAAAGTTCCACAGATCTCTAGGGCAGGAACAAAACGCTGCCAGTCTCTTTGCTAAAGTATAGCAACAGTGACCTTCACTGTAGTTCTCAACAAATTCCTCATCTCCATGTGAGACCACCTCAGCCTGGATTTCATTGTCCACATCACTATGAGCATTTTGATCAAAGCCATTCAGTAAGTCTCTAGGACGTTCCAAACTTTTCCACATTTTCCAGTCTTCTGAGCCCTCCAAACTGTTTCAACCTCTACCAAAGTTCCAAAGTTGCTTCCACATTTTCAAATATCCTTGTAGCAGTGCCCCACTCCTTGTACAAATGCAGGACCCAGTTAAGCTATGCCTGGACTCCTGACATACAGAAACTGAGATAACAAATGGGTGTGTTTTAAACCATGAAGTTTGTATTAATCTGTTACACAGCAATAGAAAACTCATGGAGTATGTTTAAGAGGCAAGAACAACAAAAGCCAGTAGGACTAGGGTATGGTGGGCATTTTAAGATAAAAAAATGGGATAAATTGTTATGAGTTAGGTTGGAGAGATAGATGAGAGCCAAATTCTGTGAAAATTTGTTGTTAAAAGTGGGAAGTTTTTAAAATAATTTTGCTTGCTAAGTATATTAGAAAGTCGTCACTGAGATTTAAGCATGGGAAGAACCTGACTGACAATTTTTAAAGAACATTGTGGATGCTGTGAGTAAAATGGATTGTAGGAGGGGAATAAGAGAAGAAGGAATGAGACTAGTTAGAAGGCTGTTACAATAATCCAGGTGAGAATTGAAGAAGGCTAGGATAGTGGCAAAAGAAGTTAGATGTGGTCAGATAGTGGTCATATTTTTTAAAGTGGGGTTAACAGGAATTATTAATGAATCAGGTTGAGGATAAGAAAGAGATGAGGTCCAGTGCAGTGACTCATACCTGTAGTCCCTGCACTTTGGGAGGCTGAGGTGGGAGGATCACTTGAGGTCAGGAGTTCACAACTAGCCTGGGCAACATGGTGAAATCCTGTCTCTATTAAAAATACAAAAATTAGCTGGGCATGGTTGTGCATGCCTGTGGTCCCAGCTACTCGGGAGGCTGAAGCAGGAGAATGGCTTAAACCCAGGAGGCAGAGGTTGCAGTGAGCTGAGATCGCACCACTGCACTCCAGCCTGGGTGACAGCAAGATTCTGTCTCAAAAAAAAAAAAAAAAAAGAAAAAGAAAAAGGAAAGAAAAAAGGAAAAGAAAAAGAAATGAATCAGAGATGACTTTAAATTTTTGACTTGAAGAACTAAGCTGATGGTGGGTTGTCATTTGTTAAGCAGGGAAAGTCTATGGGAGGAACCAGTTGAAATGATGGGATGGGGAAAAGCATGTGTTCTACTTTGGATAAGTTGTTTAAACGGCCTGCTCATCACCTAAATGGTGATATCAGGTTAGCAGATGGTTATACATGTCTCAAACTGCAGGCACAATTCAGAGCTAGAAGTAACAGAGTCATTAGCATGCAGGCAGTATGTAAAGTAAAAGTACTGGATGTATTACTTTGGGCGAGTGTGTTAATTGAAAATACAAGGTTTTCTGTGCCTAATCCCTAGAAAATACAACTGACATATTTGAGGTATAGCAGAGGAAGAGCAGTTTGCAAAGGAGACTTAAAAGGAGCAGTCAAGGAGGGAAGAATAAGGAAAAATAGAGTATAAAGTCATTTAAACAAACAGAACAATGTATTTCAAGAAAGAGAAAACAGTCACACTTTATCAAATAATGCTGAAAGGAAAAAATAAAATACATTAGGTCAGATAAGTGATCATTGGATTCATAATCATGGATATTTAAATGGTAGACTTAACAAAAGAACTGTTGGAGTATTGGTTGTGAGGGATTTCCCATTAAAGCAGAGAGAGAACAAAATCTATGTGTAAAAAAACAGAAACAGTAATGACAGGAGACATCTCTTTCAAGAAATGTCACTGTGAATGGGTTCAGAGACTGAAGCTATTGTGTTGTGACAGCTGGGGTCAAGAGATTTTGTTTTGTTTGGTTGGTGGTAGGACGGGATATATCACAGCATGTTTTTATAAAGTACCTTGGTATCCAGCATACTATTGGAATAAAATTAAAGCTGAACTTATCTGATTCTACCTAACTGAATTTTAACGCTAAATAAAGCCAAAACTTTAACCAGTTCAGGATAGTCATCATATATATGATGGCAAAATGAATGTTAAAAAATGAACAACTACATTGAGAAAAGATATCAGACATACAGAGTTATTCATAAGTTAAATGACTGGTTCCTACACACTGGTCTTTCAACAAATATTTTTTGGACTAATTATTTTTTTTTTTTGAAATGGAGTCTCATTTGTTGCCCACGCTGGAGTGCAGTGGCATGATCCCAGCTCACCGCAACCTCTGCCTCCCGGGTTCAAGCGATTCCCCTGCCTCAGACTCCCGAGTAGCTGAGACTACAGGCACACGTCAACATGCCTGGCTAGTTTTTGTATTTTCAGTAGAGACGTGGTTTCACTATGTTGACCAGACTGGTCTCGAACTTCTGACCTTATGATCCGCCTGCCTCAGCCTCCCAAAGTGCTGGGATTACAGGTGTGAGCCACCATGCCCAGCTCTTTTTTGGACATTTTTATTCAAAGTTGTGAGTACCAATAATTTTCTATAAAAGCGTTAGAATTGTCAGACTATGAGCTGGGCACAGCGGCTCACACTTGTAATCCCAGCACTTTGAGAGGCTGAGGCGGGCATATCACTGTGTGTGGTCAGAAGTACGAGACCAGCCTGGCCAACATAGTGAAACCCTGTCTCTATTAAAAATACAAAAATTAGCCAAGCGCAGTAGTGGGTACCTGTAATCCCAGCTACTCAGGAGTCTGAGGCAGAAGAATAGCTTGAACCTGGGAGGTGGAGGTTACAGTGAGCTGAGATCATGCCACTGCACTCCAGCCTGGGTGACAGAGTGAGACTTTATCTCAAAAAAAATAAAAAGAATTGTCAGACTATGGATGGACTTACCCTCTGTTTTCCAACCATCTGTAATATTTCTATATGGAGTTTCAACAAAACATAATGACATTAAACATTATACTGCAAAAGATAAATAAAACCTCAGCTGACCAAAGCATCATAAAGTAATATCTTAAAATAATAAGAACACAATTATATTAAGACCTACAGAATTATCCATGTCTAGTGAAACATAAAGTAACAATGTTAAGACTCAAATTGTAAAGAGTTAATGGTTTTCAACACATACATACCAAAAATTAATAATTAATTTTTAATCCATAGAATTTTAGACCATAAAAAGATCTTACATTTTATTTTGCTCAACCTATTCCTAGTGCCAAACTTCTTTTTTCAGCATCTCTGGGAAACCTATGCTTCAGCTTGAATATGTCCATTAAGAAGCTCATGCTTTCTCAAGGCAAGTACAGTGAAATAGCTTTTATATATTAAGCTAAAACCTGCCTCTCCCAAACTTCCACTCATTAATCTTAGTTTTGTTCTTGGAATGCATACTTAGAAAGCTCTGAAATTAAAGGAATAGGGTCTTTACAAAGCAAAATGTTTGCTTTCAAACTTTTGCTACTAGGAATATCTCAAAGTGGGGGGGAAATAGTGCTTCTGTGCTTAACAAATGAGCTCTGTTAATAATAAAAAAGTAATGTTTACATAAATTATTTGTTATCAGGAAATCCCTAAATTCAGAAGTAGCCTATGGAAGTTGACATATTTTAACAAATTACTAAAATTAGCTTTAGTTATCTGACGTGGTCAAAGTGTTATGCATGGCTAGATACAAATACAGCAAAACTTCCAACTCACCTCCTCTTTTCATGTCTCTAATTTAATATTTACTGATTAAATCAAATTTTAATATGCACTTGCTTCTGCAGTAAAACAGATACCTCATAAAGACAAAACTCCCACTGAACCCAGTGGCAGTCATCAGTGCTCGAAGTCTAATGTGCACTGCAAAAACATGTAGAGAAAAATCCATCCATTAAACTACATTGGCTACTGATTCTTTTCTCCTGAGAAGTTCCACCCAGAATTCATTGCTATCACTGTCTTATGTGTGGCAGTGCCTCACTAATGAAAAATTCAGATTTTTTTAAAGGGTCTATCTGGCCTCAATAAGATATGCCACTTAAAAATAGATTCACAATAAACCAAACACTGCATGTTCTCACTTACAAATAGGAGCTGAACAATGAGAATACATGGACACAGGGAGGGGAAAAACACTCACTGGGGCCTGTAGGGGGAGGATGGGGGGTGAGAGAGCATCATGATAAAGAGCTAATGCATACAGGGCTTAATACCCAGGTGATGGGTTGATAGGTGTAGCAAACCACCATGGCATATGTTTACCTATGTAACAAACCTGCACATCCTGCGCATGTATCCCAGAATTTAAAATAAAACTTTTTAAAAAGATGGCAACAATAGACACTGGATACTACTAGAGCAGGGAGGGTGGAAGGGGAACAAGGGTTTAAAAACTACCTACTTGGCACTATGCTCACTACCTGGGTGATGGAACCACTTGTACCCCAAAACTCAGCAAAGTACAACATAACCCATGTAACAAACCTCCACACGTACCCCTTGAATCTAAAATAAAAGTTGAAATAAAAAATAAACTACAAAGAGAAATTTTTTAAAAAGTAGATTCATAAATTTCACAATTTATAAATTAATACATATATGGTTCATTATTTATCTCATGATAAAATCACTTGGAAAAAATCCAAATTTTATTAGGAAGATATCTATAATATGATGCAGAGTCATTTTATGGAGTCTACGATATATTGTTAAGTGAAAAACAAAAGCTTCGTATCATTTCTACTTGATTTCAAGGTGTACTATAAAGCTACAGTAATCAAGACAGTGTGATATTGGTGAAAGAACAGACAAACATATTAATGGAACAGAATAAAATCCAAATATAGATACATACCAATACACTCAAGAGATCTTTGACAAAGGAGTAAAGGCAAGTCAATGTAGACAGTGTTTCAACAAATGGTACTGGAACAACTGAACACCCACATGTAAAAAAAAAAAATTTAGACACAGGTCTTATACTTTTCACAAATTAATTCAAAATGGATCATAAGCCTAAATGTAAAACAAAAAGCTATAAAACTTCTAGAAGATAACAGGAAAAAAATCTAGATAGTGTTGTGTTTGGCAATAACATTTTAGATGCAACACTGAAAACATGATATATGAAAGAAAAAATTGATAAATTAGACTTCATTTAAACTCAAATAGAAAATTTCTGCCCTGTGAAACATATTCTTAAGAGAATGAAAGGACAAGCCACAGATTGGGAGAAGATCTTTGCAACACACATATCTGATAAAGGACTGGTATTCAAAATATACAAAGAACACTTAAAATACAACATAAGAAAACAAATAACCCAGTTTTTTAAATGGGCAAAAGATCTTAACAGATACTTCACCAAAGAAGATATACAGACACCAAATAATTGTATGAAAAGATGCTAATATCATATGTCACTAGAGAATTGCAAACTGAAACAACAATGACATACCACTACTCATCAATCAGAATGACTAACATAAAACACTGACAACACCAAATGCTAGTGAGGATGTGGAGCAACAGGAACTCTCATTCATTACTGTGGAAGTGCAAACTGGTACAGCCACTTTAGAAAACAGTTCGGAAGTTTCTTACAAAGTTAAGCACAATCTTATCATGTAGTCTAGTCATCATACTGGATTTATTTCATTTGAGAATTTCCCAAATGAAAATAAACCCACAGAAAAATCTGCACAGGAATGTTTATAGCAGCTTTATTCGTAATTACCAAAACTTGGAAGCAACTAAAATGTCTTTCAGTCAGCGGAACCGATAAACAAACTGTGGTATATCCATGCAATGAAAAATTATTCAGTGCTGAAATAAGCTTTCAAAGCATGAAAAGACACGATAAAACCTTAAATTTATATTACTAAGTAAAATAATCCAGTCTGAAATGGCTACTTACTGTATAATTCCAACTATATGACATTCTGGAAAAGGCAAAACTATGGAGACAATGAAAAGATCAGTGGTTGCCAAAGTTCTGGGGGATAAAGTGAGGGATGAATAAGGAGGCCACAAAAGGTTTTTAGGGCAGTGAAACTATTCTATATGTTACTGTAATGGTGGCTACATGACATTATGGATTTGTCAAGAGCCATAGAACTGTACAACACAAAGAGTAAAAAACCTTCATGTAAACAATGAACTTTAGTTAATAATAATGTATCAATACTAGTTGAACAATTTTAACAAATATACCACATTAATGCAAGACGTTAATAATAGGAGAAATGGGAGAGGTAGGAGGTATATGGAAACTCTGTACTTTCTGCTAAACTTTTCTGTAAACCTAAATTTACTCTAAAAAGTAAAGTCTATTAATTTTTTAAATATATAAGCAAAAATATACGCATACACAGCATGCTTTTGATTAAGAAAAAAGGGGGGGAAAGAAATGTAGGAAGGATAAGCCAGAAAAACAATTAGATTACCTATATGGGGTGGGTAGAAAGAGTAGAAGGTATAGGAAAGAGGCAGAATTTCTCTGAGTACACCTGTTTATACAGTTTTGACTTTGGACATATTAATATTTTATATGATCAAAAAACAAAACTAAATCAACAAGAATGTTGTGGAAAGTCCTTATAATTTGCTAAAAACAAAAACATATAAACCTAATTATATGTCAAATAGATAACATAACTATATAGAATAAAATAAAAACAAATTAATCCAAGAACTTTTTTAATACAATACTGTGTTTCCACCCACAGTGGAAATATTCTAAGGACCAAAATAACTGCAAATAAATCTTGAATTTTACTTGGTAAATTTGGTGGCATTGCTGGTATTGTACAGCAATTTAAGTGTGTGTGTGTGTGTCCATGTGTGTATGTGTGTTGCACAAGCACATGTATATGTGTTAAAACTGAGTAAATAGGCGGTTACATTGACACTATTGGGAACTGGGATTTTCACCATGAAAAGAAATACAAATATGGATTGAGGAATAGACAGAATTTGTGGCTTAAGAAGAACAAATCCATGATTTTAGGGGAAAAAATTGCTTTCTACCATTATCTACTAAAAGGTTCCCGAAGCAATAACACTCTACAGCAAACAATAAGTTCCTTTGCTATATATTTAAGCCTCAGGTCTATGAATCTAACCTTGTGTCTTATCTGTCGTTGAGACATGCTGTTTCATTCTTGGAAAATTTCTTTTTCCTCTTTTTTACCTGCTTAATGCTTACTCATTTTTAATGTTTCAGCTAAATACGACTATTTCTGGAATATAATAAATTACCATCGATTTCTCTCCTTAAGGCCTATGATGACTTCACACTACTTAATAGATATCCAGATATACACGCTCTGCCCACAGTTTTCTTTATCAGATTGTTCTGGACTGTCTTATGTAGCTTGTTTTCTTCCTACTGCTGTTCTCTGTGTGTGTGTGTGTGTGTGTGCGTGCACGCGCACACGCACATGTGCATGCTTTTTATTATGTCTAACAGATTTTCTTATTTTTCAAATGTATTCATTCACTTATTTTTTCATTCATTCAGATTCATTCAATGACACGGGCAGTGTGTCAGTGATTCTCCTAAGTTCCATTCAGTACTTGGGAACATTTCATTGCCCCCCTGCCGCCCACTTCACATAGCCACACATGTGTGTGTGCATGTGTGCACATGTGCACACACACTGCTGAAATTCTACTTCTATAAATTCTTCAATTAATGGAAGAGAAGTCACCATTTTTCCATGTGTTTTTCTTTCTAAAACGGTGCCATCCATGAATCTACCATTCAAATAACAGTGATTCTTTTCATAAACACTTTAATTACTTATTTATGTTTTGCTCAGCTCTATCTCTTCAGTGCTGACTTTCTTAAGCTATAAAATCCTGGAGAGTAAAAATATATGCCTTTTCATTCCCTTTGCCCTTAGTCCAGCACCTGAGAAGCCTTTGAGAAATACCAATAATAATAATGCATTATGCACAGTGGTTGCACAGTAAATATTGACAAAATGAAAATAATACCCTTAATAAACGTTAAAGAACCGCGTCTTCTTGTATTGCTGTTTTGAATATCCTATAACTTCTGGTCAAATCTCTTTATTTGCTAAAAGATACAAAAATTAAGTAATTTGGCCGGGCGCGGTGGCTCAAGCCTGTAATCCCAGCACTTTGGGAGGCCGAGACGGGCGGCTCACGAGGTCAGGAGATCCAGACCATCCGGCTAACACGGTGAAACCCCGTCTCTACTAAAAAATACAAAAAACTAGCCGGGCGAGGTGGCGGGCGCCTGTAGTCCCAGCTACTCGGGAGGCTGGGGCGGGAGAATGGCGTGAACCCGGGAGGCGGAGTTTGCAGTGAGCAGAGATCCGGCCACTGCACTCCAGCCCGGGCGGCAGAGCGAGACTCCGTCTCAAAAAAAAAAAAAAAAAAAAAAAAATTAAGTAATTTGTAAGACTTGGTCAAGATTTTATACTTCAGGGTAGAGTGTATATTCATCAATGCAAGTAACTAAAATGTAAAAGAGTAAAATGAAAGAATTTTGAAAAAGGTATTCCATTTGAATTTCAACACACAGGTGCTGGCACTGATAAATGTAACCTGAAGATTTAATTCAGAGAAATCTTTGCCTTCAAGCATATTTAAAATAAGCTGTTTGCGTTTTCCTGCATATAATTATTCTAACCCTGAAAGCACCTTTTAAAAATGGATTACAAATCCAGCTGCCTTAAAATGAAACTAAAACGTTTTCCTTTCTCAGTCTGTTTTTCTAAATTGGAAATTAATGTAACAGAACTATTTTGAGCTTAGAGGGTTAAACTTTCTGACTAAATAATTCATGCTTACTTTTTTAATGTATTTGTGAGTTTACCAAGGTTTGCACAGAAGACAACTTTTAAAATATCAAAAAATTAACAATGCTTGATTATTTTTAACATTGTAATTTTTTAAAATTAGTCGTCTCTCCTCCTAGAGGGATACTTCACAACAAGATGCATCCCTTGATCAGGCAGGGTTTACTCAGCCAAGTGCTTGGAATGAACCCAGAGGACCCAAAAGCCCTGATATTTCTGGTATTTATTTACAAGAAACAGTAGTCTCCCCATACCCATGGGGGTGAGTTCCAAGACCTCCAGTGAATGCCTGAAACCGAGGATTGTACCCAACTCAACTGCCATCAATAGGAACATGCTTCTTTTCATGTATTCTACTCACAAACTGAAAGCCTTTTCCATCTTAACTAAGGACTTATTACACACTGTTGCTGTACCTTTTGCAGTCCAAGGTGCAACAGCAAAGCGAGCATGAATTTTTTTTTCCTTCTTTACCATTTCATGAATGGAAAGCTCATCTCTACCATAGATCTTAGCAACCTCAGCATACAATATTTTTTTCTTTATTTAGAACTTTCACCTTTTCACTTAAAGCACTTTACGGCTTCTCCTTAGCATATCCCAATTGCCAGCATCACTACTTTTTTGCTCTGGGTCCATTATTAAGTAAAATAAGGGTGACTTAAAGCCAAGCACCATGATGGCAAGACAGTGGATCCGATAACAAAACTGGTTACTAAGTGACTAATGGGTGGGAAGCATAGATAATTTGGACACACTGAATAAACGGATGATTCATATCCCAGGCAGGAGAGAGCAGGAACATGCAAGATTTCACCACGCTACTCAGAATAGCATGCAATTTAAAACTTACGAATTGTTTATTTCTGGAAGTTTCCATGTAGTGGTATCAGACAGTGGTACTGCAGGTAACTGAAACCACGAAAGTGAAACCCTGGATAAAGGGGAACTACTGTATTCCCATTTTAATTGCTAGGATCCTGTTCCTAACTGGAAAGTAACTTTAGAATATGCTAGAGAATTTATCTTCTGCAATTCAGTAAAACATGAGACAGTCTCAGGTCATTGACTTGAAGCAGAAAGCTTTGCTTAATGACTACAGAGCACTCTTCCAATCCCCACCTGCTGAACTGGTGCTTATCTCTTACTTGTAATATATTGTAAGGAACGCAAGAAACGTATAAACTCTACTATTCTGATTATTTTTACAGAAGTGAACTTGGGTGGGTATGTGGTCTAAGTCCCAAGAAACAACACATTATAGTTCAACTTTGTTACCACACTTCAAGAATTGTTTCTCAACCTGGTATATAGAAATTCTAACCAGGCTCCTGGTCCATTCTGCCTATTTCATATTTTAGAATCTCTTGGTTGTGCCACTACTTTCTGACACCAGTTCAGATACTTTGGGGTTGCAAGTGAAAGAAATCCAACTCAAACTAGTTGAATCATAAACTGGAATTTATTATCTCTTGGAATCTAGGGAAAGGCTAAACAACAGTATATAGATGAGCCCTAATAAAAATGAACCAACAACAGATATGCTGCTGCTGCTTTTTTTAAAATCTTGTACTTTTTTTTATTTTTAAGGGTACATAGTAGGTGTATGTATCTATAAGGTATATGAGATACTTTTATACAAGCATACAGTGTGTAATAATCACATCAGGGTGAATGAGGTATCCATCACTTCAAGTATTCATCATTTCTTTGTGCTACAAACATTTCAATTATATTCCCTCAGTTATTCAAAAATTTACAACATATTATTGCTGACTATAGGCACCCTGTTGTGCTATTAAATACTAGATCTTATTCATTGTATCTAACCACATTTTATACGCATTAACCATTTCCCCACCCCACACTTTTTCCCAGTCTCTGGTAACCATCATTTTACTCTCTGTTCCCATGAGTTCAATTGTTTTGATTTTTAGATCCCACAAATGAGTGAAAACATGCAAAGTTTGTCTTTCGGTGCCTGGCTTATTTGACTTCATATAATGTCCTCTAGTTCCATCCATGTTGTTGCAAATGATAGGATCTCATTTTTTATGGCTGCATAGAACTCCATTGTGCATATGTGCCACATTTTCTTTATCCATTCATCTGTTGATGGACACTTAGGTTGCTTCCAAATCTTGGCTATTATGAATAGTGCTGCTGTAAACATGGGAGTGCAGATATCTCTTTGATATACTGATTTCCTTCCTTTTGAGTTTATATCTAGCAGTGGGATTGCTGGATCATATGGCAGTTCTATTTTTAGTTTTTTGAGGAACCTCCATATTGTCTTCCATAGTGGCTGTACTAATTTACATTCCCACCAATGGTGTATGAGTTTTCCCTTTTCTCCACATCCTTGCCTGCATTTGTTATTGCTTGCTTTTTTAATAAAAGCCATTTTAACTGGGGTGAGATGATATCTCATTGCAGATTTATTTGCATTTATCTGATGATCAATGATGTTGAGCATCTTTTCATATACCTGTTAGCCATTTGTATGTCTTCTTTTGAGAAATGTCTATTCAGATCTTTTTCCCATTTTTAAATCAGATTGTTACATCTTTTTCCTATTGAGTTGCTTGAGCTCCTTATATACTCTACTTATTAATCCCTTGTTATAGGGGTAGTCTGCAAATATTTTCTCCCATTCTATGGGTCATCTGTTTACTTTGTTGATTGTTTACTCTGCTATGCAGAAGCTTTTGTTTGATTTTTTTTTTTTTTTTTTTTTTTTTTTGTAGAGGCAGTGTTTCCCTATGTTGCCTAGGCTAGAAGCTTTTTAACTTGATATGATTACATTTGTCCATTTTTGCTTTGGTTGCCTGTGCTTTGGGGTTATTACTCAAGAAATCTTCACCTAGAACAATGTTCTAGAGACTTTCCCCAATGTTTTCTTTTAGTAGTTTCATAGTTGCAGGTCTTAGATTTAAGTCTTTAATCCACTTTTATTTGATTTTTATATATGGTGAAAGACAGGGTCTAGTTTCATTCTTCTGCATACAGATATCCAGTTTTCCCAGCACCATTTTTGCAGTTGAGATTTCATTCTCTTTTATTATACATTTTCTTTCTCCACAAGGCAAGAAACATAATCATCAACTAAGTTTTATATCTTAAAGTTTCTTTGGCCATTAAAAGGAAACACTGACTCTCTTTCTCTTGATTCCAGTTTTAAATTTTCTGAAAATAATTCTGATTGGCCCGACTTGAATTAGATCAATCTGAAATATTCCACTGTTGGCCGGGCGCGGTGGCTCAAGCCTGTAATCCCAGCACTTTGGGAGGCCGAGACGGGTGGATCACGAGGTCAGGAGATCGAGACCATCCTGGCTAACACGGTGAAACCCCGTCTCTACTAAAAAATACAAAAACTAGCCGGGCGTGGTGGCGGGCGCCTGTAGTCCCAGCTACAGGGAGGCTGAGGCAGGAGAATGGCGTGAACCCGGGAGGCGGAGCTTGCAGTGAGCTGAGAGCCAGCCACTGTACTCCAGCCTGGGTGATAGCGAGACCTCGTCTCAAAAAAAAAAAAAAAAAAGAAATATTCCACTGTTGAGAAGGTATAAAGTGGCCAACTGTTCTGGTTTGCATGAAATTAAAGGGTTTCCTGGGATACAAATGCACTGACTCTGACACTACCAGTGATTATTTGTAATAGTAAATGAAACATGTCTAATGTATCCTGAGTGCTTCAAATCTTTTTAAAAGAAACGGAATTAACTAACTGACATCCATTGCTCTTCTCAAAAATGTTTTCATATTTTGACTGAAACCCACCATGTGTTATGGGTATCTCCTTTCTTTTCATTTCAGTATCCCTGAAACATATTACCCTGTTTCATGCCTCATATCTTTACATATGATATTTCCACCCCTCCCTCTTTATTCATGTGTCATAATCCTCTTCATTTAAACTCAGCTCAGACACTGCCTTTGTGAAGTCATTCTGAATCCTGTTCTCCTCCCCTGGGAGAGTTAGTCATTCCCTATTTTGTTCTCTACTCCCAGGATATACTTCTATATTTGTCTCATAATCCTGTTTTATAATGATTTATTTACAAATATGTCTCATCACTATCCTATAAGGTCCATGAGGTCACATGTTTATATTCCCAGTGCCTAGCACAAAGCCTGACATAATGGCAGTACCCCTATAAACATTTGATAAATTGAAAAACAAATCTAGAATAGGAATATTTTAAATTTGGTTTAGGGCATCAGGTATCATGTACCTATTATTTCTATGATCAGTCTCTGGATAACAGCCAGTATATCTGGCATATTTACGTTAACATTTAAATTACATAGGCTAGTGTGTCAAGAATAATGTGGTTACTAAAATCAGTAACATGATTTGGGCCTTTAAAGAAGTTAATTTCAAGCTTGACTTTGCTGTAGGCTCAAAGTTTATAACTTGTTCCTAAATAGAAGTTAAATAATACCAAAATAGATGTATAAATAAGAACAGAAAGTATGAACATAATCAGCCCTGTTCTCTGACAGGTGGGTTGGAGGCTGAGGATGCATCCAACAGTAAGGAAAGTCCTCTGTGGGCTAACGTGGGAGGGATAATTTGGCTTCCTCTCTCCACAGGCAGATGGAGGCCTTTCCCCCTGCACAGTTTCTGAGAATGCAATGAGGAAAGATGATTGGGATG
Source organism: Colobus angolensis palliatus (assembly GCF_000951035.1). Lineage (NCBI taxonomy): Eukaryota > Metazoa > Chordata > Mammalia > Primates > Cercopithecidae > Colobus > Colobus angolensis. The sequence goes on from NW_012110919.1 coordinate 10,986,044, forward strand.
CTCATGTGGAACAAGCATAGTATTTGGCTTACATTGAAAAACAGAATGAAATGAGTATCCCTAGGCAGAACTAACTTACCCAAGACACTTCAACATTTCTAGACTCATTTCTCTGAAACAGTCTAGAAATAGAAATATATGCACATATTAGACTACATATAGAAATGTATTTGTATATGTATTTCTAGACACATACATACATACACATACATTGCATAATATATACATGCACATACATATACACACATACACACACACACAACACACACACACACACAAACTCTCTAATGAAAACTGTGCCAATTTCAAAAGTGAAGCTAAATTAGATTTCAGTTCTGCTTCCTTGCATCACAAAATGAGGCTCTCCAGCTTAATACTGGCATTCCCAAGCCAGGTCAAGAAAGTAGAAACTGATAAGCTGTCTAGTATAATAGCTCTGTAGCTAAATCTCTAGAAAGGTGCTGCATCTGACATTTCTTCAAATTAAAGGAAATTTCATAAGACTTGGTAGGGAAAAAATATGTCAGATGAACAGATATATATATCTTCTTGCACTTTTGCCCAAAATGTCATTAAAATGATAGAAATACATTTGTAAAGGTATAAAGACATAAAGACAAGCAGAACAAGAAATGAAACTACAGTAACAAAATTCTGGATGTTATAAAGTAGTTACATGACAAATGACTAAGCAGACTTGAGAACTGAATCCAAAGCTGCTATAGGAAAAACTAAAAATCAACCTGGTAAGACTACAGAGGACTCACGAATTTCATACCAGACGTGTCTGAAAGAATAGGTGAATAAAAAGGCAAAAGTAGCAACTATGTGAAAGTATATTTTAAAAGCAGTTAGATTCCCATATGCCTTTTCCACTCTACAGCCTGGTGACTATCCTTCCCTCAATCTTGCATAACACTGAAGATTTCTTCTCTTAGAAGAGTAAAATAGTTCCCTAAACCAATCACAGTTTAGGGTATGGTAACATAAGGAAACTAGGTAATTGAGAAAACAGGTATGCTGGATGTTGACATTCCTTTGCCCTCTTTCCTTAAACAGCCCTAAGAACCTCCCATTAGGAGCTTAAAAGAGGGATTTCCTAGGATGTTTAGGTCAAAAGGAAAGATCTAAAGATGCTGTCATCAAGGCTTCTCCAACTAAACGGATCAATGGAATCAACCTAAAGCAAAGCTTATAATGACAATGGCATCTAGAAGACAATATGGTCATTGTTTTAATTTCTCTAGGGAATTTATTCTCAGCACTAGAATTTCACATCCAGTCTATGAAGCAAGAGTGAGGATAGAATAAAGACATTTTCATGAAATTACTGGGAGATGTGCTGCACAGAACAAGAAAAGGCATGGCATACAGAAATCAAGATATCCAACAAAGGAAAGAGGCGACAAAAATCCCCAAATGATGGAGCAGAATTGCAAGGTTGATACCTATCAGAAGGAGTAGAAGGTGACCAGTCCAGATTTAAATGAATGGAAAGACTCAGGTGAGATTCTTCAGAGACATGAAGCGTAGAGAATACCTGATACACATAAACATGTTAAGAAAAGATGAATTCGGAATTAGGTTGACTATATATACATAGAAAATCAATCAGAATGAGAAAAGACAATCACTAATCCTAGGGGAAGTAAAACATTGTAATGGAAAGGAATAGGAATCAGGGTTTAGTATATGGCTCAGTAACATTATAAATAATGTCTGTCAACAAACATAGTAAGTAAATAGAGAAGACTAATCTAACCCAAATTTCGCAGTTAATGTGTTAAAGGGATAGTCACAGAAAACATGTGCACGCTTGTGTGGGGTACTATTATAGTAAGCAGTAGGAAAGACAGGAAAGGCATATTCCATAGTGGGATGTCAACAGATAATGTCTAAAACCGAAACATTAGAAAGGAGCAAAACAAATAGATTAGAGACATAAAGATAAATGCCCAGATAACTAGATAAAAGAGATGAAGGTGTTGGGAGGAAGAGAGGAAGATGGTTGCGGGGCTGCTTTTTAAAATAATAATAAATATTATATAAATCTTTGATTCTTCAAATCAAATCCTCTAAAACTTATACAATCTTGACTTTACGATGTTATATAATTTGCCTAAATGGAACGCATCAATTCTCACCCATAAATACTTTTTGTAAGCTCAAACATTGAAAATCTGGTAATGTCTTACAACTTGCTTCTGTGTTAGGGATCTATGGCAGACAAACTCTGAAATTACCCCCAATTATCCCTGTTTCTCATGCCTTTGTGTAATCCCCTCCCCTTGAGTGGAAGCAGAACCTCTGGTTTGCTTCTAGCTAATAGAATATGACAAAGATAGTGGCATGTTACTTCCATAGTTATATTACATAAGATTGTAACTTCCATTTTGCAAACATCCCCTCTGTTGATTCTCTCCCTTTCTGGCTTTGATGAAGTAAGCTGCCATATGGAAAGGCCATGTGGTAAGGAACTAAGGGAGGCTTCCAAACTGAGGCTCTCAGTCAAGGAATTGAGAGTATTCAGCAAGGAACTGGGGTCCTCCATTGATAAACCACAAGGAACTGAATCCTGCCAACAGCCATGGGAGGTTGGAACCAGATCCTTCCCCAGTCGAGCCAAAGAAGAGGTCCCATCCCTGGGTGACACCTTGATTCCAGTCTTGTGAGAGAACATGAAACACAGGACCCAAGCCATGCTTGGACACCTGACACACAAAACTGTGAGATAATAAATCTTTTGGATAAGCCACTAAATTTGTGGTAATATGACCACACAGCAATAGATGAATAAAGGATCTAACCAGAAGAGACCATGATTTCAGCACCTCATCAACTCAAGTGTTACAAAGCAAAGATTGTTGACTTCTGCTTGTCAGAGGTATGAATTCTGACTGTGAATGCCCAAGCCCCCAGTTTGTTTGCATCATCCAGCTACTTAAGTTGACGCTGCTACACCTAAGGTTCAGTACTGCAACCTCAGATGACTTCATTCTGGGCTATGTCATCCAGAAGTCATAAAATTATCTCCCAAATATTAAAGAACTGAAACAAATTACTATCTTTAGCAGTGCCAATCAAATGTCACCCAAGAGGTAAAGTAATATTCACTTCAGTATTTTAGAGGGAAAAGTCATAAGAGGTAACACATAATAGAAATCTTCTATTTAATAAAATGTACAAGTAGATGGGAAAAATCAAGTTTTTCACCCTCTAAAAAGCATACATTCTAATTACAACACATTAAATATTTAACAAATCCTGAGTTCTAGGTAAATGGAAAGGAAATTTCCTTTGCTTTTAATTTAGAACAAAAGGTGATATGTGGGTGGTGAAATGGTGCAGCTTATGGTGCCTACATCATTGTACAGAAAGAAAGGGCAGCAGGGAGCTAGAATTATAGAAGCAGGAAAAAAAATGGTATGACAACCAGGTAAGGCAGCAGTAGCCATTTGACTCTACCTACCAGCTCTCATAGGCTTCCCTGCCTTAGAGTTATCATAACTATATTGCTAAAGAAAAAAAAAAAAAGTGTGGTTATTTGTTACTTAGCTGTCCTTATCACACTGACTCAGAAATTAGGTGTATGTGTGGGAAAATTTTCAAAAGAAAATCCACATACAGCTGTGAATCACTCACCTGAAGAACAATGAGCTGAATGGGCAATCACTGAGACAAACTGTCACTTATCAAAATTTCTGTAAGCAATGCGTAGGTTAACCTGGGGGTCTGAATCTGTCAGCGCCACATTTCTTCCAGCTGTCACAATCGGACAAGCTGTCTCCATCATAAAATAATGCAAGTCAAATTCAACTGAGTGGGACTCACAAGAAACATCTGAAATTCAACAGCAGCCTTGCCATCTGGATGATTTTGTGACAAAGTTGATGACAAAGGGTTGGAAATGACAGAACACATCAGTATGGAAGTCTCTCTTTAATGACCCGATGTCATGAATGAAGCATGAAGGACAAGTGACTAAACACATATCATTCTTATTTAATACCATATTGAGGACTAAGGCTCACATTATCCTCTACAGGTACTGCTTGGATCCTGTATTAGTTTCCTTTGCTGCTGTAACAAATGACCACAAACTTAGTGGCTTAAAACAATACAAATGCATTCTCTTTCAGCTCTGGAGGCCAGAAATAAAAAGTCAGTTTCACTGGGCTAAACTCAAGGTGCCACCAGGGCTGCCTCCTCTAGAGAATCTGGGAATAATCTGTTTCTTGCCTCTTCCAGCTACTAGAGGCTATAGGTATTCCTCATTGGCTCTGGCTCATGGCCCCTTCCTCCCATCTTCAAAGTCAACAGTGTAGTACCTTCTATCATCGCATTTCCTTATTCTTTCTGTAGTCTACTCCCCCTCTACCTCCCTCTTACAAGGACAGTTGTGATTACATTTAGGATCCACCCAGATAACCCAGAATTATTTTCATATCTCAAATCCCTAATTTACATCACATCTGCAAAGGCCCTTTTGCTATAAAAGGTAACATTCACAGTTTCCAGGAATCCGGACCTGGATATTTTTGGGAGCTATTATTCAGCATACCACAGGTCCTGTCTCATAAATGTTTTAATTGGAAGCTGTTCGTCTATGGTAAAGAGGTTATTACTCACATACAAAGCCATCTACAATACAATAAATGTAAATCAATTAGAAAGTGAAAATCAATATTATTTTGAATCCTAAACATTTTATTAATTGTTCTCAGAAATTTTTGAGCCATTTCTCTTGGTAAGCATAATGTAAAAAAACTAAAGAGCAGATTTTAGTGGGTCAATATTATCTTGACAATCTCACGAGTACTGCTGTGTGTGTGTGCACGCACACATACACACATAAGCACACGCAAGCTTGTGAAGGTCAGAAGATTGGATAAAGGTATACCAAAAGTGAATATTTAAAGAATTCTAATGATACCTGCATGCTGTACTCACAGAATGATTCACACTATAATAACAACCATGGTTGCTGGAATGTACATCAGTAAGTATCAGGCAATTTTAATTCAAAAGACTCTCTCTGTGCAGATTTTGAAGCAGTTGCTCTGACACCTGAGGGTGTAACTATATTTGAAGGTGTGTGGGATGTGGAGAGGAGAAGGAACTAACTTTTATTAAATGGCTACTATGTTTCAGGCACAGAGTTACAGGTTTTACAAATTTTAATGTTAATTAAGGTTCATAACAACAGATGCTGGAAGTATTAAAAGAAGAAGATAATAATACCCAGAGAGGATTAGGTAACTCTTCCAAGTTTGCCAGCTAGCAAGCAGTATAGCTAGACCCACATTTTTTGAAATCTAAATATCCATAATGGGCTTTTAGCATGTTACAGCCGATATAGGAGAGGTCAAGAGTCAAGAAAACACAGTAGTTCTTTCAGAAGAGCTCTGGGGAAAAAAGGAATGAGACAAGGGGAACAACATTATCACCCACTGCACCAGCTGACAACAGTAGAAAGTCATAATGACTGCAAAACAGTGTGCTGGGCCCCATGTAGTGATGACATCACAATACACAACTCTAAGCAAATAATGTTTCTACTTCTGATTCCTATTTCACTGTTTTGACCCTCCATCACTTATCTGGGCACAGAATATTCATGGTATCACTTCTCCCCATAAAATGGGTTTGACAACCAAGCCCAATTTCTTACTTCATCCTCAGGTGTAGCCTTACACCTTTAAATGAACAGAGATTAACTGCGTAGATTTTCCATAATGGGACTCATTCATTTTCTGTATTACAGTATTTACTTTCTAAAGCTGATTTTACTGAGATCTAGTTTTCCAGCTCACGCCGCTATAGAAATGACTGTTAAAAACTTGATCCAACAGGAATCTGAGTCATTGCCACAATGGGAAAACATCTGTACCATAAAGAAGATAAGATTGTCATTTCATTAGACTTCCTCTTGACTTGAAACCATTAATCTTGGTCAATAATGGGATATTTATTTGCAGCTCACTAACTGAAATAAAACTGAAAGTGATACCATCAAGATACAGATAATTCTTTGGTAAAACCACAGCTTTAGGGTCCATGCCTCCAAGGATAATTAAAGAAATAGCTGTTGGTGTTCTGAGTCTGCTTGAGTAACCTATACTTTATGGGACAAAAGAGATAGATTAAGATGGGGTGAATCCAGGCCAAGATTTCACTGAGATCTCAAGTCTATTTATTGAGAATATGTGTTATGTGTGTTTTGTGGGGAAATGAATTAGGTAAGACATGTCATGAAACGAAGGACTGAGAGTCAAGGTGGTTTTTTCTTTATAATACCTGTAGTAGCAAAAATCCCTTTCCTTATTTATAGACCTCCTTTCATGTCCTGCCTTCATCATAGAGAAGAATATATCTCTGGTCCTTTTTAGTCAATATCCATGAACAGCTGAAAATACAGTGCAAGTAAGAATTCCTTCCCAAAGTTCCTGTTTGCATTTCCATTTATTTACATATGTTCCTTTAGACCTATACAGACCCAAAACAACCTAAGATAAATGCTACTCATAACTGTATCCCTCAGGGGAGCACTGTAATTAACAAAAGCCCATATACTTGAGTTTAATTGATTACTCATTTTCCCTCAACTCTTTCCATTATAATTCAGTTTGTTTTGTGTTAATTCCTTTTTTTAATAACCTCCCAACTCCTCCTATCACCCAGGCTGAAAAACCCAGGAATCAACAAAGACCCTCTCTCTCAACTCTCGCAGACAAAGACCAGTCCAACAGAATCTATCCAACTTCCTTATTCCACTTTTCCAGCTCTGATTGGATTTGTATCTGTAATAAATCAAAAAGAGGTCAACTAAGAACAAAACTAACATCATTAGAATAAAATCACCTTATAAACTGGAATGCATGGTGCTAATGTTATTACTTTTCATTCTGATAAAATCACCTTATAAACTGGAATGCACTGTGCTAATGTTATTACTTTTATCTTTTTTTTATTAGTTTGTATTGCACATCACAGTTTTAATTTTTTTTAACTTTTATTTTAAGTTCATGGTTCATGTGCAAGTTTGTCATATAGATAAATTTGTGTGATATGGGTTTGTTGTAAAGATTATTTTGTCACCCAGGTACTAAGCCTAGTACTCATTAGTTATTTTTCCTGATCCTTTCCATCCTTCTAGCCTCCACCCTCTGATAGGTCCCAGTGTGTGTTGTTTCCCTCTATGACTTAAACAAAATGACAAAGAAAGAGCAAGGAACCACATTTAAAAGTGGGCAAAGAACATGAACACTTTCCTAAAGAAGATATACATGTGGCCAACAAGCATATGAAAACAAGCTCAATATCAATGATTAGAGAAATGCAAATCAAAACCACAATGAGACTCCATCTCACACCAGTCAGAATGGATAATATTAAAAAACCAAAAAAAAATAGATGCTGTCAAGGTTGCAGAGAAAAAGGAACATGTATACATGGTTGGTGGGAATGTAAAATAAGTTCGACCATTGTGGAAGACAGTGTGGCAATTCCTCAAAGATCTAAAGACAGAAATACCATTCAACCCAGTAATCCCATTACTGGGTATACACCCAATGGAATATAAATCATTCTATTATAAAGACATGCACACATATGTTCATAACAGCACTATTCACAAAAGCAGAGACATGGAATCAACCTAAATACCCATCAATGATAGACTGGATAAAGAAAATATGCTACCTATATACCATGGAATACTATCCAACCATAAAAAAGAATGAGATCATGTGCTTTGCAGGGACATGGATGGAGCTGGAGGCCATTATCCTAAGCAAACTAATGCAGGAACAGAAAACCAAACATTGCATGTTCTGACTTACAAGTGGGAGCTGAACGATGAGAATGCATGGACACACAGAGGGGAACAACACATTATTTTTATCTTTACTTGAAAAGTATGTCTTGGTTTCCTCGATATAAAATTCAAGACCTTGGGGATGCAGACAAAATAGGTTGTTTCATTTGGGGTTTGTGATAGGCTGAATAATAGCCCTCTCAGGATGGCTACATCCTAATAACCAGAACCTGTGAATATTTTACCATAACCACACATCACAAAAGGACCTATGAAGCTACAATTAAATTAAGGTTCCTGAGAGCGACAGATTATTATGGGTTATCTGGATAGACCCAACGTAATCACAAGAGTCCTTATAAGAAGGAAAAAAGGGTCAGAGTCAGACAAGGTAATGAGAAAAGGGAAAGGGCCCCAATAGTCTCAACCCCTTACAGCATACATTCAAATACAAAATACCATCTAAATCTCATCAGCTCAAAAGTCCCAAACCTTATCATCTAAAGAATCTATGGGTGAGGTTCTGGATATAATCCATCCTGGAGCAAAATACCTCTCCATCTGTGAATCTGTGAAGCTAGAAAATAAGTTACCAGCTCAAAAAGTACAATGGTGGCACAGGCATAGACAACCAATATAGACATTCTCATTCAAATGGGAGAAAACAGAAGGGAGGAAAAGGGTCACTATGCCCATGACATTTTGCAATCCAACTGAGAAAATTCTATCATGTTTCAAAACCCAGGAATAATCCTCTGTGGCTGGAGGCTCCATCCTCTGGGCCCATGGCTCTGCCATGACCTCAGAGTTATCCTTTTATCATGAAGGGCAATGTGTCTAAACCTGAGTTATTTTATTAGCCTGTTTTCTAACTGGAGAATTTTGGAAGTGAAACAACCTTTATCATTTTGTTCTTTCTCTGTCTCTTTCAGTCCAAGTCAGCAGTGTTTCTGCTGATACAACATTCTCAAAAACTTTATGGGTCTCCCACATATGTTACAGGGAGTAAATCCATCAAACAACAGGCTCTTCCACAAATATATGCAGGATAATCCCATCTTTATTCCTGGCTCCTGTTGAGATCTGTGAGGGGATCCATGAGTCATATACTTAATCTTTTCAAACTCTTTTCTCTGTGATTAAAATAGTGACCTTTATCTAAAATTGTTCCAAGGCATGAGCAAAAGGCTGCTCAGCCAACCTTTGGCATTCTCTCCAGAGCATACTTTCTTGTAATCAAATCTTCTAACTTTAGCAGTTTTTGAAAGCTGAATAGACTGAGAATTTCCTAAATTATCAAGTTCTAGTTCATTTTTGTTTAACAGTTCTTCCCTTAATCTATTTCTTTCCTCTCACATTTTACTATAAAAAACAAGAAACCAAGCCACATTTTCAAGAGTTTGCTTGGACTTCCAAGCAAATCTCCTTGGCTAAATCTTCATGTTCACGGCTTAGAAATGTTATTTCCCACATGACTGTAGAACAAAATTCTGCTGAGTCTTCTGCCACCAAATAACAAAAAACCCTAATTCCATCTGGGCCATCATGAGGAGTTCCTTTACTATTCCTATTTCTATATTTATAATAATTTTAATATTCTCTAAGACAATTTAATTTTTCTCTATTATATTCCTCACTTCCTTCTGAGCCCTTACTGGCAGAGTCCTTAATATCTATATTTCCACTAGCAGTCTGTTCACAGAAATCTAGGCTTTTCTACCATGCTCCTCAACATTCTTCCAGCCTCTTCCCACTGGAAGCCACAATCACATTTTTAGGTATTTGTTAGAGCATAACCTCACTTCCAAATCTATGTTAGCATCCTACTTCTGCTGCAATAAATTCCCACTAACTCAGTGGCTTGAAACAATGCAAATTTATCTTACTCTTCTGGAGGTTAGAAGTCTCAAATAGATTTTGAAATGTACCGACATTTATGAGTACTACATCACTAAAATTAAAGTGTCATAATGTTCATTCCTTATGGATACTTCAGGGAAGGATCTATTCCTTGCTTTTTCCAGCTTCAAAAGGCTGCCTGTGCTCCATGGCTCATGGCTACATCACTTGGATCTCTGCTTCTGTCATCACATCTCTTTCTCACCCTCTGCTTCTGTCATGGCATTGCTTTTTATGACACTACCCCTCATTCTTTCTTCTCATAAGAACCCTTGTGATTTATCTGGACCCACAGAAGTAATCCAGGATAATCTCATCTCAAGAACACTACTTTAATCACCTGTGAAGAACTTTTTGCTATGCAGGCATACCTCATTTTATTGTGCTTTGCTCTATTGCTCTTTGCAGATACTGCCTTTTTACAGATTGAAGTTTTGTCACAACCCTGCATGGAGCAAGCCTACTAACACCATTTTTCCAACAGCATGTGCTCACCTCATGTCATGGTGTCATATTTTGATAATTCTCACAATATTTCAAGTTTTGTATTATTATTATATTTTGTGTGGTGATCTGTGATCAGTGACCTTTGATGTTACTACTGTTATCACTTGAGGCACCATGATCCACTATCATATAGGATGGTGAACTTAATCAATAAATGTTGTGTGTGCTCTGACTGCTCCACCAACCAGCCTTTGCCCTGTCTTGTTCTTTCTCCTTGGGCCTCCTAGTTCCTGAGACACAATAATATTGAAATTAGACTGATAAATAACCCTATAATGACTTCTAGTGTTCCAGGGAAAAGAAGAGTCATACATCTCATTGTAAATCAAAAGCTACAGGCCCAGTGCAGTGATTCACGCCTGTAATCCCAGCACTTTGGGATGCCGAGGCAGACAGATCACTTGAGCTCAGGAGTTCGAGACCAGCCTGGCCAATGTGGTGAAATCCTATCTCTATTAAAAATACAAAAAAAAAAAAAAAAATTTAGCTGGGCATGGTGGCAGGCTCCTGTAATCCCAGCTACTCAGGAGGCTAAGGCAGGAGAATAGCTTGAACCTGGGAGGCGGGGGTTGCAATGAGCAGAGATTGCACCACCGAACTCCAGACTGGGCAACAGAGCACGAGTCCATCTAAAAAAAAAAAAAAAGCTACAAATGATTAAGCTTGGTGAGGTAGGTATGTCAAAAGCTGAGACAGGCCAAAACCTAGGCCTCATGTACCAAGCAGTTAGTAAATGTATTATGTAAGAAATACATTTCAAGTTGTGAATGCAAATGAAAAGTTCTTGAAGGAAATTAAAAGTGCTACTCCAGTGGACACACAAATGATAAGAAAGGGAAACAACCTGATTGCTGATATGGCAAAAGTTTGAGTGCTCTGGAAAGATCAAACCAGTCACAACATTTACTTAAGTCAAATGCTAATCCAGAACAAGGCCCAAACTCTCTTCAATTCTATGAAGGCTGAAAGAGGCAAAGAAACTGCAGAAGAAAATTTTGAAGCTAGCATGGGTTCATGAGGTTTAAGGAAAGAAGCCATTTCCATGACATAAAAGAACAAGGAGAAGCAGCAAGTGCTGATGGAGAAGCTGTAGCACGTTATCCAGAAGATCCAGCTAAATTGATAAAGGTGACTACATTAAACAACAGAGTCTCAGTGTAGATGAAACAGCCTTCTATTGGAAGAAGATTCCATCTAGGGCTCTCATAACCAGAGAGGATAAGTCAATGTCTGGCTTCAAAGCTTCAAAGAACAGGCTCATTGTTTTGTTAGGTTGTAATGCAGCTGGTAACTTTAAGTTGAAGCCAATGCTCATTTGCCATTCTGAAAACACCAGGGCTTTTAAGAATGATGTTAAATGTACTCTGCCTGTGCTCTATAACAAAATAATAAAGCCTGGATGACAGCACATTTGTTTACAGCACAGTTTACTGACCATTTTAAGCCCACTGTTGCTTAGAATAAAGATTCCTTTCAAATTATTATTGCTCATTGACAATGCACCTAGTTACCCACGAGCTCTGACTGGAGGTGTACAAGGAGACTAATGTTGTTTTCATGGGTGGTAATGAGGGAAGAGGGAGACCTTCTCACATTGTTTTATATTGTGTTATACTCAGTACCTGTTCTACAAAAAAAAACAAGGAAGTGAAACCAAAGGCAGGCAGCCAGGCGCCAGGCACCAGACCCAAAACCAGACCTGAAACCAGGCCCAGGCCTGCCTGGCCTAAACCTAGTAGTTAAAAATCAACTCATGACTTAGAAACCAATGTTATCCATAGATTCCAGACATTGTATAGAAAAACACTGTGAAACTCCCTACTCTGTTCTGTTTCACTCTGACTACCAGTGCATGAAACCCCTGTCACGTATCCCCTACATTGCTCAATCATGACCCTTTCATGTGAAATCTTTAGTGCTGTGAGCCCTTAAAAAGGACAGAGATTGTGCACTCGGGGAGCTCGGATTTTAAGACCGTAGCTTGCCGATGCTTCCAGCTGAATAAAGCCCTTCCTTCTACAACTCTGAGGGGTTTTGTCTGCGGCTTGTCCTGCTACATTTCTTGGTTTCCTGACCGGGAAGCAAGGTGACTGATGGATGGCCGAGGCAGCCGCTTAGGCGGCTTAGGCCTGCCCTGTGGAGCATCCCTGCGGGGGACTCTGGCCAGCCTGAGTGACACGATCCAAACAGCACTCTTGGGTAGGCAATTGTCCCGGTGGAACGCCTCGCTAGAGCAGCAGGTAGCAGGCCCCCGCGGAGGATTAATACAGTGGCTGAACACCGGGGAAGGAACTGGCACTTAGAGTCTGGACATCTGAAACTTGGTAAGACTAGTCTTTGAAACTTGCCCACTCCATTTGAGTGGAAGTGTGGCCTGATCACCCACAGCGTGCCTGTATCGGCACTTTTGTTCTGGTTTTGACTTGACTTGAATTGCTGGATACTTTGGTTTTGGTTTTATCTTGGCTTGAATTTCTTGGTATTCTGATTTTGGTTTGGTATAAATGATAAAAGCGTGTGTATGCCCTCTTTACCCATTCTTTGTTTTGTGGTGAGTGTGTGGTGTAAGCATGGTATTTTGTCTTGAGAAAACATGGGTCAGGCGCAAAGTAAGCCCACCCCATTAGGAACTACGTTAAAGAATTTCAAGAAAGGATTCAATAGAGACTATGGAGTCAATATGACTCCAGGAAAACTTAGAACTTTGTATGAAATAGACTGGCCAGCATTAGATGTAGGTTGGCCATCAGAAGGAAGCCTAGATAGGTCTCTAGTTTCAAAGGTATAGCACAAAGTAACTGGCAAGCCAGGACACCCAGATCAATTCCCATATATAGATTCCTGTTTACAGCTAGTTTTAGATACCCTGCAGTGGTACTAGTACTAGCAGTACTAGTAGCAAAGGGACAATTAGTTAAGGAAGGTTCTCACTCCACCAGCTGAGGGAAGCTGGCACCTAAAGTTCTGTCTGACCCAGAGCCCGAGGATTCATGGCAGAAGATGGCACCAACAGTGCCCCCCGCCGCCCTTATCAAGCAGAGAGGCCCCCTTCTCCTGAGTCCACAGCCCCTAGGTCACCCAGAGTAGACAAGAAAGGAAGTGAAGCTACAGGAAAAACTTCTCCCTTGGCAGTTCACTTGCAGCCCAAGACTGGTATCCAAATGCCCCTGAGAGAGCAGCGATACACTGGGATAGATGAGGACGGACACAAGGTGCAAAGGCATGCCTTTGTGTATCATCCTTTCACCTCTGCTGACCTCCTCAATTGGAAAAATAACACTCCATCTTACACTGAAAAGCCTTGAGTTCTAATTGACTTGCTTCAAACAATTATCCAGACTCATAATCCTACTTAAGCTGATTGCCACCAGTTATTCATGTATCTCTTTAACACAGATGAAAGGTGAAGGGTTCTCCAGGTGGCAACTAAATGGCTAGAGGAGCACGTCCCAGCCGATTACCAAAATCCCCAGGAATACATAAGAATTCAGCTGTCAGGAACGGACCCTCAATAGGATCCAAACGAAGGACCAGATACGGAGAGGCTAAGACGGTACCGAGAGGCATTAATTTAAGGTCTGATAAACAGGGGCTCAAAAGGTCACTAATGTAAATAAAGTATCTGAAGTCATCCAAGGAAAGGAGGAAAGCCCAGCCCAGCTCTGTGAAAGACTATGTGAGGTCTACCATATGTACACTTCTTTCAATCCAGATAGTCCTGAAAATCAGTGTATGATTAACATGGCCTTAGTCAGAGTGCGGAAGATATCCGGAGAAAACTGCAAAAACAGGCTGGGTTTGCAGGAATGAATACCTCGCAGTTACTGGACATAGCTAATCAAGTATTTGTAAATAAAGATGCAACAAGCTGCCAAGAAAGCCGTAAAGAAGGTGAACACCAGGCCAGGCGAAACACTGATTTGCTGGCTGCAGCAATTAGAGGAATCCTCCCAAAAGGGCAGGGAAAGGGGGGTTCTGGGAGGAATGCCCTGTCCAATCACTCATGTCTGCAGCGTAACCAATGTGTCTACTGTAAATAAATAGGACATTAGTAAAATAAATGTTCCCAGCTAAAGAAAAAGCAAGGTGATGCAGAACAAAAGGCCTTAGACAAAGATGAAATGACTTTGTTCAATCTGGTTGAAAGGCTACTAGACTGAAGGGGAACGGGCTCAAATGCCCCCAAGAAGCCCATGGTCAGGATGACAATAGGGTGCAAGGACATTAAGTGTCTGGTCAATACCGGAGCCTAACACTCAGTAGTAACCACCCTGGTGGCCCCCTTATCTAAAAAGACCATTGATATAATTGGAGTAACAGGAGTCTCCGCCAAGTAGGCTTTCTGCCTACCACAGACTTGCTCGGTAGGAGGACATAAAGTGACTCATCAATTTCTGTATATTCCTGACTGCCCCTTGCCTTTGTTAGGAAGACACTTGCTTAGCAAGCTGAGAGCCACCATTTCCTTTACAAAACAGGGCTCTTTACAGCTGAAGTTACTGGAAACAGGAGTCATCATAGCCCTTACAGTCCCCCAGGAGGAAGAGTAGAAACTTTTTCTAACTGAACCAGGTCAAGAAAAAAAACTGATTCTAGCTAGGTGATGGCCCCGAGTATGGGCGGAGGACAATCCTCTGGGGCTGGCAATCAATCAAGCCCCTGTACTCACAGAAGTTAAGCCTGAGGCCCAGCCAATCAGACAAAAGCAGTATCCAGTTCCCAGGGAAGCCCTTAAAGGAATACAGACTCATCTTAGACACTTTAAAGCCTTCAGAATTATAGTTCCTTGCTAGTCTCCATGGAATACGCCCCTCCTACCTGCCCCTAAACCAGGGACCAAAGACTATCGACCCATTCAGGACTTAGGCTTGGTAAACCAAGCTACAATGACTCTGCACCCAACAGTTCCTAACCCTTACACACTGTTAAGATTGCTGCTGGCTGAGGATGGCTGGTTTACCTGCCTGGACTTGAAAGATGCCTTCTTTAGCATCAGACTAGCTCCTGAGAGCCAAAAGCTGTTTGCCTTTCACTAGGAACATCCAGGGTCAGGTGTCACCACTCAGTACTTAGACTCAGCTTCCCCAAAGGTTCAAAACTTCCCCCACCATCTTCGGGGAAGCTTTGGCTCAAGACCTCCAGAAGTTTCCTACTAAAGACCTAGGCTGTGTCTTGCTCCAGTACATGGATGACCTTCTGCTAGGACACTCTACAGGCAGTCAGGTGTGCAAAAAGGATGGATGCCCTGCTTCGACTTAGCTTCAATAACATCATCTAAGGTTACTACCGCATATCCTTGTGAGTTGATGAAGCTGCTCCCATCTGCGTATAATTCTCAGTCTACCGATGCCCATGACTGGTCTTAAAGATTGGGTCTGCTAGAATAGACTGAGTCTAACACCTCTACACAGCTATGTTCAACATCTATACTGATTCTCGATATGCCTTTCTAACCCTTGAAGTACATGGAGTATTATATAAAGAAAAAGGCCTGTTAAATTCTGGAGGAAAGGACATAAAATATCAACAAGAAATTCTACAATTATTAGAAGCAGTGTGGAAACCCCAAAAGGTGGCAGTCATGCATTGCTGAGGACACCAGCAAGTTTCCACATCCATGAGCCAAGGAAACTCCCGAGCAGACACAGAGGCATGAAAAGCAGCATCTACTCCTTATCAGGCACAGCCCCACTACTCCCTCAAACACTTGATCTGGTGCCTACTTATTCTAAAGAGGAAAAAGATTTTCTTCAGGCAGAAGGAGGACAAACAATAAAGGAAAGATAGAAAAAGTTACCAGATGGAAGAATAACTGTGCCACAGCTGTTAGGAGCCGCAGTCGTGCTGGCTGTTCATGAAACTACCCATTTAGGCCAAGAATCACTTGAAAAGCTGTTAGGCCAGTATTTCTACAACTCACACTTGCCAGCTCTTTCTAAAACAGTTGTGCAGCGATGCGTTACCTGTCGACAGCACGATGCAAAGCAAGGCCCCCTGTGCCTTTTGGTATATAAGCCTATTGAGTGGCTCCTTTTAAAGATCTTCAAATAGATTCACAGAGACGCTTAAATGCAGAGGTAACAAGTATTTACTGGTTCTAGTGTGTACTTACTCTAGGTAGGTGGAGGCTTATCCAATACAAACTGAAAAAGCTCGTGAAGTAACCCGTGTGCTTCTTCGAGATCTCATCCCTAGGTTTGGACCACCTCTACGAATCAGCTCAGATAATAGGCCGGCATTTGTGGCTGACTTGGTACAGAAGATGGCAAAGGTATTAGGAATCACATGGAAGTTACATGCTGCTTACCGACCTCAGAGTTCCGGAAAGGTAGAGCGAATGAATCGAACTATCAAAAATAGTTTAAGGAAAGTATGTCAGGAGACAGGATTAAAATAGATACAAGTCTTTCCCATGGTATTATTTAAAATTATGTGTACCCCCTCTAAGAAAACAAGATACTCCCCCTATGAAATTCTGTATCATAGGCCTCCTCCTATACTGTGAGGAGTTCCAGGTACTCCCCAAGAGTTAAGTGAGATTGAATTACAACAGCAGCTACAGGCCTTAGGAAAATTACCCAGACAACCTCAACTTAAGTAAATGAGAGGTGCCCAGTCAGCTTATTCTCCCCAGTTCATTCTTTTTCTCCAAGTGACTGTGTGTGGATCAAGGACTAGAACGTGGCTCCTTTGTGGCCACAGTGAAGAGGACCCCAGACCGTTATCCTGACCACTCCCACAGCTGTAAAAGTGGAAAGAATCCCAGCCTGGATTCACCACAGCCGCGTGAAGCCTGCAGCAGCTGAGACCGAAGAGGCCAAACTAAGCCTAGACAATCCCTGCAAAGTGACCCTGAGGAAAATGACAAGCCCTGCTCCAGTCACACCTGGAAGGTGACTGGTCTACACACGGCCGAAGCATGAGGAGAATCGTCGTAGGACTTATTTTCCTTATAACATGGACTTGTGTGGTTAAAAGCTTCCACTGCTTCTTCCCATACAGAGGACTGCCTTCAGTGCATACATCAGGTCACTGAGGTAGGAAAACAAGTTAAGACAATCTTTTTGTTTTATAGTTATTATGAATGCCTAGGAATTCCAAAAGGAAACTGTTCGTCTAATAACACTCAGTACAAAATATGTAATCCAGAAGTGACCAGCCCAATGTGTGCCATGACCCCTCTGAACCCCCCATGATCACAGTCTTTGAAGTAAGACTACGGACTGGTCCTTTTCTAGGTGACACTAATAAGGTAATAGCTAGAACAGAAGAAAGAGAGGTCCCCAAAAATGTAACCTTAAAATTTGATGCTTGTGCTGCTATTAATAGTAAGCAGCAAGGAATAAGATGCAGTTCCCTAGATTAGAAAAAAAAGTTACACAGTAGAAAATAAGTATATCTGTCAAGAATCATATTAATGTAAGATGTGTCAATACTGGTCTTGTGTCATTTAGGCTACTGAGAAAGAAGATAAAAAAGATCCTGTTTGGCTCTGAAAAAGAAAAGTCAGCCCCTACTGCACAAGTAGGATCTGCAACCCTTTAGAGTTAGTAATCACAACCCCTCAGACCCAAAATAGAATAAAAGAAAACACGTATCATTAGGCATTGATAGGAAAAGACTAGATCCTAGCGTAAGCATCCTAATAAAAGGAGAAGTTCTTTTTATTTAAGAAAAGTATGTCAGTACTTTAAGGAAAGTATGTCAGGAGTCAGGATTAAAATAGATACAAGTCCTTCCTATGGTATTGTTGAAAATTAGGTGTACCCCCTCTAAGAAAACAAGATACTGGTTCTGGAGAACCAGTATTTCAGACTTTCTATGACGAACTAAATGTGCCAGTACCTGAGATTCCAGGAAAAACTAAAAATTTGTTTTTGCAATTAGCTGAACTAATGTAGCCCAGTCTCTAAAAGTCACTTCATGTTATGTTTGTGGAGGAACCATACAGGAGATTAATGGCGATAGGAAGCCCGAGAGTTAGTTCCTACAGACCCAGTTTCTGATAAATTCCTGGCCCAAAAGAACCACCCTGATAATTTTTAGGTTCTAAAGGTCTCAATTATTAGACAGTATTGCATAGCTAGAGAAGGAAAAAGACTCACTCATCCTGTAGGGCTGTAGGACGGCTTAGTTGTCTTAGGCAAAAGCTGTATAATCGTATCACAAAAATAGTTAATAGTGGAGTTCCAATTACACAGAAAGAAATCCATTCAGTAAATGTCCAAAGTTGCAGACTGCTTAGGCCCACTCAGAATTCCACCAGGACTAGACTGCCCCCACCGGATTATACTGGATATGTGGACATAGAGCTTAAACTAAGCTGCCGGATCAGTAGACAGGGAGCTGTGAAATTGGCACCATTAAACCATCTTTCTTCTTACTGCCCACAAAAACAGGCGAACTCCTAGGCTTCCCAGTCTACGCTTCCCATGAAAAACGAAGCATAGCCATAGGTGATTGGAAAGATGATGAATGGCCCCCCTAAAGAATCATACAATACCATGGACCTGCCACTTAGGCACAAGATAGCTCGTGAGGATATGGGAACCCCATCTACATGCTCAACCGAATCATACGGTTACAAGCTGTTTCAGAAATTATGACTAATAAAACCGGTCAAGCCTTGACTGTTCTTGCCCAGCAAGAGACTCAGATGAGAAATGCTATCTATCAAAATATACTAGCTCTTGACTACTTGCTAGCAGCTGAAGGAGGAGTTTGTAGAAAATTTAACCTTACTAATTGTTGTCTACACATAGATGATCAGAGGCAAGTAGCTGAAGATATAAAGATATAACAAAACTGGCACATGTACCCGTGCAAGTGTGGCATGGATTTAATCCAGGAGCCATGTTAAGAAATTGGTTCCCAGCAACAAGAGGACTTAAAACTCTTATAATAGAAGTAATAATAGTAATAAGAACCTGCTTACCACCCCCTTGTTTTCCACCTGTACTTCTCCAAATGATAAAAAAGCTTCATCGCTACCTTAGTTCACCAGAATGCTTCAGCACCAGCATACTGTATGAATCACTATCAATCTATTGCATAGGAAGACATAAACAGTGAAAATGAAAGTGAGAACTCCCACTAATAAAATGAGTGAAAGTCTCAAAGGGGGGAAATGAGGGAAGAGAGAGACCTTCTCACATTGTTTTACATTGTATTATACTCAGTACCTGTTCTACAAAAAAAACAAGGAAGTGAAACCAAAGGCAGGCAGCCTGACGCCAGGCACCAGACCCAAAACCAGACCTGAAACTGGACCTGGGCCTGCCTGGCCTAAACCTAGTAGTTAAAAATCAACTCATGACTTAGAAACCAATGTTATCCATGGATTCTAGACATTGTATAGACAAACACTGTGAAACTCCCTGCTCTGTTCTGTTTCACTCTGACTACCAGTGCATGAAACCCCTGTCACATATCCCATAGATTGCTCAATCAATCACGACCCTTTCATGTGAAATCTTTAGTGCTGTGAGCCCTTAAAAAGGACAGAGATTGTGCACTCAGGGAGCTCGGATTTTAAGACCATAGCTTGCTGATGCTCCCAGCTGAATAAAGCCCTTCCTTCTACAACTCTGAGGGGTTTTGTCTGTGGCTCATCCTGCTACATTTCTTGAATCAGAAATATCATTTGACCCAGCAATCCCATTACTGGGTATATATCTAAATAATTGTTCCATTATAAAAATACACACACACGTATTATCATTGCAGCACTATGTACAAAAGCAAAGACATGGAACCAACCCAAATGCCCATCAATGATAGACTGGATAAAGAAAATGTGGTACATATACGCGATGGAATACTATGCAGCCATAAAAAGAAATGAGACCACGTCCTTTGCAGGGACTTGGATTAAGCTGGAAGTCATCCTAACTAACTAACTGACAGGAACAGAAAACTAACACGGGAAGAGAAAACCAAACACTGCATGTTTTCACTAATGAGTGGGAGCTGAACAATGAGAACACATTTAATGGACTACAGCATAGTGTAAATACAAGTTTTATATGCACTTGGCAATCAAAAAATTCATGTGAGTTGCTCTATTGCAGTATTCACTTTATTACAGTGGTCTAAAACTGAAACTGCAGTACCTCCAAGATACACCTGTATAAAGCAACACATTCACAGTTCTGAGTATTAGAATGTGAACGTCTCTGCCATGAAAATATGCTGAATTTCTCACATTTTATAAGAAGTTTTTATTCGTCTTTCTACTTGAAAGATGCTTTTTCCAAGTATAAAATTCTAGATCAACAGCTATTTTTTGGCACCTTAAAGACAGTCCATTGTCTTTCTGGGTCCACCATCACCCTCATCTTTTTTCTCTGTAAGTAATGAAGTTTTGAAGTAAGTAGCTTGTAAGTAATGAAGTCTTGAAGTTTGCCATTTTTTTCTTCTGGTAGTTTAAATTGTATAGTTGAGGTTATTAGAGTGAACTTTTCATTTCAGTAGTTGTACTTTTGAACTCCAGAATTTCTATTTGATTTTTTAAATCATTTCTATTGATATTCTCTATTTGATGCAAAATTGTTGTCCTATCTTCCTGTATTTAATCATAGCTTCTTTTAGTTCTTTGAACATATCTATAATGGCTACTTTCTAGTCATTGTCTGCTAGTCTGACTTCTGACCACTGTCTGCCTACTGTACTTAAAGTGTATGGGTCATATTTTCTTGTTTCTTTTCATGTCTTGTAAATTTCTGTTGGTAACTGGACATTCTAGGTAATATCTCATGGCAACTCTGGGTAAACCCACCCCTGCTCTAAGCTTGTTGTTATTATTTGTTTTTTGTTTAATGACTAGCTGGATTATTTTAGCAATGTTCACTGTCCTCCTCATCTTTGCTTCTCTGTAAGTAATGAGTATTTTTCCCTTTTTGCATGTAAGTTTGTCACTGTATCACCAGATTTCAGTAAACTGAATATGACATGTATATAACTATTTTCCACCTGCAGTGTTAAATCTTTGGTGTTGCTCTTCAAGGAGTTGCAGCTTTGTGTATGTATGCTCACATACAGTCACTAGTATGACAGTGGTTTTGACAGGACTCTTTTTGTCATTTTCTCTGACCATGTCCAGTTGTTAAGCTATACTAAGTGCCAGCTGATTTATGTACTGCTTTCAACAATACTGTGGTGCTTAAATTGTTCTATAGACTAATCCATCAAATTCGGGTTCCTTTGAAGGAGTAGTTCCTACATTGAGATTTGTTCTGTTGAGGAGCTCTGACCACAGGTGAGCTCCTACAAGCTATTTCTTTCCAAGAGTCTCTGCTTTTCCCTCTAGGCAAAATCTCAAGTCAAGTCGAGTCGAGCCAAGCTCTGGAACTAGGGTGGCAGACAATGGCACACTCTCTCTAAACGACACCCTCACTTTAGGAGCTGAGTGCTCAGTGGGGGCCAGAGAGGGTAGAAGATGAACAGTAGCCTCCAACTTTTATGGCTAGTTTCATCCAGAGTACAACCATCACCTTACAGACTAAGGCAAGGACAATCAGAACCCCTATACCTCAGCAGTGCCAAACCCAAGGTAGAGCCTGCATCTTGTGAGTGCAGAGCTGTGCAGAAGAGAACTCTACTTCAGAACTTAGCCTCATCAATAGGTAGCTGTGGCAAGATGAGAAAAGTTGATATCCTACCATAGGATAACCCTCTGTCTGGGAGCTGAGAATAGAGAGAGCCTTGTGTTTTGGGCTGCACCAGTTTGGAATAAAGTTTCCATCTCACTAAGTTGGGAAAGGGGATAGGAGAGAATGGGTCTCAGTTCCCCCATAGAGTCTTGCTGTTCTTACCACAATACAGACTTTCTTGAATAAATGTTTCTTCATCTACTTATTATTTAAATGTCCCTAAGACTATTTCCAGAGACATTAAATGGTATGTTGTTGGGTATTTTTGGTTTTGTTTTGTTTCTTTGTTTTTGAGATGGAGTTTCACTCTTTTTGCCCAGGCTGGAGGGCAATGGCGTGATCTCAGCTCACTGCAACCTCTGCTTCCCAGGCTCAAGTGATTCTCCTGCCTCAGCCTCCCTCCCGAATAGCTGGGATTATAGGTGCACACCACCACACACCCGGCTAATTTTGTTTTATGTTTGTTTGTTTTTGAGAAAATGTCTCACTCTGTTGCCCAGACTGGAGTGCAGTGGCACGTTCTCGGCTCACCACAACCTCCACCTCCCAGGCTCAAGTGATTCTCCTGCCTCAGCCTTCCAAGTAGCTGGGATTAGAAGTGTGTGCCACCACGCCCAGCTAACTTCTGTATTTTTAGTAGAGACAGGGTTTCACTATATTGGCCAGGCTGGTCTTGAACTCCTGACCTCAAATGATCCACCTGCCTCTGCCTCCCAAAGTGCAGGGATTATAGGCGTGAACCACCATGCCCAGCGTGTGTGTGTATGTGTGTGTGTGTGTTTTAATTATCTTCACCAGTTTTTCTGGAAAAAGAGTATGCTGAGCTTCTCATGCTGTTATGCCAGAAGTCCCTCCCAGTCAATTAACAAAAGTGATAAGGTAATTCAATTAGGATACTAGAGTCTTTTTCAAAAAATGGTTCTAGACAGTGGATATGGGAAAAAATGAAACTCAACCTTTCCTTATACCATACGCAAAATAATTTGTAATGAATCACAGCATAAAATATGAGTCAAACTATTAAACTTCCAGATTGGAAGAATTATTTGTAATTTAGGGATAGGCAAAGATATCTTAGTTAAGACGCAAAAAACATGAATCATACACACATAAAAATTGTAAAACTGGGCTTCATCAAAAATTTTTAAAGTTTGTCCTTTAAAATATAGTGTTGGAAAAATTAAAAGGCAAGCAAAAGACTATGAGAATAACTTTACAAATCAGAAATCTGATGAAGAACTTGTTTTTGAGATATATAAAGAATTTGTTCAACTGAATAATAAGAGTATAGACAATCCAATTTAAAAATGGGCAAAAGTTTGAACAGATACTTCATCAAAGAAGATGTGAAAAATCGCAAGTAAACAAATAAATGATGTCCTATAATATTGGTAGCCTTTAAGGAAATGCAAATTAAAAGCATAGGATTGCACTATTTACCTGTTAAAATGCCTAAAATTTAAGACTGATGATATATATAGCAAGGGTACAGAGCAACTGTAATACTTATACATTACTGATCGGAACGTAATATGGTACAGCCACTTTGGAAAGCAGTCTGGCAATTTCTCCAAAAGTTAAACACAGACATAACATACAGTGCAGTAATCTCACTCTTACATGTTTACCCAGGAGAAATAAAAACACAAAGACTTACATGCAAAGATTCATAGCTTTATTAATTATAACCAAAACCTGGAAACAACCCAGAAGTCTATCAACAGGCAAATGGATAAACATGTTGCAGTGTAGCCTTACAGTAAAATACTACTCAGCAATAAAATGAATGAAAATATTAGTGAAAGAAGTCAGGCACAAAGGACTGTATGATTCTATTTGTATGAAATTCTAGGAAAAAAAATTATCGTGCTAGAAAACAAATGTGTAGTTGCCTCGGGGTGGGACTGTTGTATTGAGATTGACCAAAGGGGCATGAGAGATCTTTGGAAGAATGATGAAAATATTTTATATCTTTATTATGGTTTTAGTTACATCACATTTTTCAAACTCATCCAAATGAATCCTGAATGAATTTTATTGTATGTAAATTATATCTCTAATTTTTTTTAAAAAAAAGGTCAATAGAAGGAATGCATTAAATAGTTTAATAGTAGAGAAAGATCAGAAGGATAGAGACAGAGACACTGTCTTCATATATATTAATGTACTAGATATCAGAGATTCTGAAATTATGTTAGATATCAAGTGAAAATATTCTTTTGTCAATCATTTTCATTCAGTTATAAGACCAATATTTATCTTAAGCCAGATTTGTGGAAATTAGATTTAAAATAAATTATCATACTATTTCACAAGGGTGTTATTGTTCCTTGCTCATTAAAAAAAAAAAAAAAAAGAGCATGTTGAGATGCCATGGCTAACAAAGGATTTTTTTCAGCAAATGTTTGCTTCCCCTTCCTCTTTGGGTCAGAGTATACTTTCCACTCCCACTGCCTTTATGCTTGGCCATGCGACTTGCCTTGGCCAATGGAATATGAGCCTGCAGGATGTCTGCAGAATTTTAATTGTGTTTGCCTGGCTTAGCTTGCACTTGAACTCCTATAATCAACATACAATTACAACACAGGCATCCAACGCCTCATTAGGCTGGATCAAAGCATGGAGCATAAGGGGCAAACTTGAACTTACCTCAAAGCCTGAAACTGAACTACAGCATAAAGCAGAGACACTTATGAGTGAAAAAATTAAAAGCTTGCCATGATGTGACAATAAATTTGGTGGAGGTTTGTTATAGCATCACTATGGCAAGAGCTGACTCATACAAAGTTAACATTTTAGGAGAAATTACAATGTTCTAGGCACTGAGCTATAAACTTTACATGTATTACCCATTTAATTATCACAATGACTCTGTAAGAGAAAACATTTTACATTGTCTTTTTAAAACACATGATGAAACTGAAGCACAAATAGGATAATTGCATTATCCAAAGTCTCAGAGCTAGTAAGTAACCAAGTAGGGTTTACACCCAGGATGTTATAATTCTAATACCCACTTCAGTTAATACATTAATTATCAAGATCAAATTGAATTTTTAAATTCTGTTCTTCTAGTTGGGGTGTTATCATGGTTAAGACTCTTCAATCTCCATAAAGCCTTTCCTTCTCTTCCACCTAACCTGCCCATCTTCATACCTGTATCTAAACAACCATCTATTTACTGTACCCCAACTATTAGGTTGTCAGTAGCTAGAAAAGTATACCGTCTTGACTCCACTACAAGGTTAGCTGATGGACTTTCCATATAGCTTTGCAAAATTGTGCTTATTCATGTTGATTCCATTTTGCATTCCCCACAATAGCTGTTCCAAACTTTAATCACCAAGATAAGCCCTAATTTCAATGTCACTCCTCACTCTCAGAGGTTCTGCCTCCAATTTCACAGTGAATGAATATTCTGTAAGGCATTACACATTTCTCAATTTTTTTCCTCTCTGCCTTATACCTATCTTTACCTCTCTTTACTCCTTGCTCTTGTGTCACAGATGACTAATTCTATCCCCATATTCTTGTCTTTCTTCCTTCCCATACCTTGTTCTATAGATTTAACATCTTCCTTTTTTTCTCTCTACTGGAAAACCTATATACTCATTTCTCCCACATCATTTTTTGCTCTTGTTGTCCAGGACGGAGTGCAAAGGCATGATCTCAGCTCACTGCAATCTCCACCTCCCAGGTTCAAGCAACTCTCCTGCCTCAGCCCCCCGAGTAGCTGGGATTACAGGCATGTGCCACCACGTCCGGCTAATTTTTGTATTTTTAGTTGAAATGGGGTTTCATCGTGTTGGTTAGGCTGGTTTGAAACACCTGACCTCAGGTGATCCACCCGCCTTGGTCTCCCAAAGTGCTGGGATTACAAGCATGAGCCACTGTGCCCAGCCCTATTTCTCCCAATCTTAAGCCAACTTTCCCACAAACCTGATGCCTCCACAAACCACCAACTCATCTTTCTCCTTGCTTTCACTATTAAACTTTTTGACAAAGTAAGTGTTGTATCAGCTATCTTTACTTTTTCACCTCCAAGTCACTCCTTAGTATACTACAGTATAAGTTCCCCTTCTGTGAACTTTACCAAAATTATTCTCTCAAAGGACACTCTCACCTCAAATGATCCACCTGCCTCTGCCTCCCAAAGTGCTAGGATTATAGGCGTGAACCACCGTGACCAGCGTGCATGCGTGTGTGTGTGTGTGTGTGTGTGTATGTGTGTGTTTTAATTATCTTCACCAGTTTTTCTGGAGAAAGGAGGATACTAGAGTCTTTTTCAAAAAATGGTTCTAGAAAATGGATATAGGAAAAAATGAAACTCAACCTTTCCTTATACCATATGTAAAATAATTTGGAATGAATCATAGCATAAAATATGAGTCAAACTGTTAAACTTCTAGAAGAAAACACAGGAAGAATTATTTGTAGATTTATTGGAAGAATTATTTGAACAGTTTCCAAATTGTCCAAGTCAGTGATCTCCTCTCAGTTATCATCTTAACAAAGCCTTTCTCTAGTTTTAAATGACTCTATTGACTACATATATCAACTCCATCCCTCCAGACCCACCCCACACCTCAGTGATCCTCCTTCTGTGTTCTCTATTATGGTTACTGGTACCATTCAGTCACCCAGCCTAGAAGTGTTAAGGTCAATCTACTCTTTTTCCTCTCTCACATCATAGCCTCTTAACATCTCCAATATTATTTTTATTACTGTTTTACTCTTATAATCTCTCAGTTGGACTATTCAAAAAGTCTTCTAAGACGGAAGTTGATAGCAATAAACACCTACATCAAGAAAAGTAGAAAGATTTCAAATAATCAGTCTGAGGATGCACGTAAAGGAATTAGAAAAGAAAGAATAAGCCAAACACCAAAGTTAGCAGAAGGAAAGAAGTAATAAAAATTAGAGCAGAAATAAATGAAATAGAGGCTACAAAAATAAAAAAGAGCAATGAAACGGAAAGTTGGCTTTTCAAAAAGATAAATAAAATTGGTAAACCACTAGGTAGACTAACCAAGAAAAAATGAGAAATCCAAATAAATAAAATCAGAAATTAAGAAATGGAACGTCACAGCCAATACCTTAGAAATACAAAATATCATCAGAGACTATTATTAATAGCTATACATAAACAAACTGGAAAACCCAGAGGAAGTGGATAAATTCCTGGACATATACAACCTACCAAGAATAAATCAGGAAGAAACGGAAAACCTGAACAGACCAATAATAAGTAATTAAATTGAATCTGTAATAAAAAGTCTCCCAACAAAGAAAAGCCTTGGACCAGATGGCTTCACTGACAAATTCTACCAAACATGTAAAGAAGAACTAGTACCAATTCTCCTCAAACTATTCCAAAAAAATAAAGTGGGGGGAGTTCTCCCTAACTCATTCTGTGAGGCTAGAATTACCCTGATACTAAAGCCAGACAAGGACATATACCAAAAAAAAAAAAAAAAAAAAAAGAATATCCCTAATGAACCTAGACACAAGAATCTTCAACAAAATACTAGTAAACTGAATATAATAGCACATCAAAAAGATAATACATACACCATGATCTAGTTGGAATTATCCCAGGTTGCAAGGATGTTTCAACATATGCATATCAATAAACATATCACATCAACAGAATGAAGGACAAAAATGATATGATCATCGATAGATACAGAAAAAGCATTTGATAAAATTCAACATCCCTTCATGATAAAAATTCTCAACAAGCTAGGCATAGAAGATAGATATCTCAGCATAATAAAGGCCATATATGATAAACCCACAGCTAACATCATACTGATGGGGAAAGTTGAAAGCACTTCCTCTAAGAACTAGAACAAGACAAGGATTTCCACTTTCACCACTCTATGCAACACAGTACTGGAAATCCTAGCCAGAGCAATTGGGCAAGAGAAAGAAAGAAAAGGCGTCCAAACTGGAAAAGAAGTAAAATTGTCCCTGTTTGCAGACAATTTGATATTATATTTAGAAAAATCAAAAGAGCCCACCAAAAAAAAAAAAAAAAAACTCTTCAAACTGATAAACTAATTCAGTAAAGTTGCAGGATGCAAAATCAGCATACGAAAATCATCAGTATTTTTATACACCAAAAATGAAATAGCTGAAAACGAAATCAAGAAGGCAATCTTATTTATAATAGCTTCAAACAAAATAACTAAAAATAAATTTAACCAAGAAGGTGAAAGACATGTAGAAGGAAAACTACAAAACACTGATAAAAGAAACTGAAGAGGGCATAAACAAAGAGAAAGACATCCCATGTTCACGAATCAGAAGAATTTTATGGTAAAGAATTCAAAAGCACAGACAACAAAAATAAAAATAGGCAAATGGAATTACATTAAACTAAAAGGTTTCTGCACAGCAAAGGAAACAATAAACAGAGTGGAGAGACAACCTATTGAATGAAAGAAAGTATTTGCAAACTATTCATCCAATAAGGGACTAATATCCAGCATATAAGGAATTCAAATGATTCAACAATAAAAAATCTAATAATCCCATTAAAAATAGGCAAAGGAAATGAATAGACACTTCTCACAAGAAGACACACAAATGGCCACCAGGGATATGGAAAATGTCAACATGACTAACATCAGGGAAATGTATATTAAAACCACAATGAGATCTCATCTTTCCCCAGTTAGAATGACTATTACTAAAAGACAACAGATGCTGGTGAGAATGCAGAGAAAGGGAATTTTTATATGCTGTTGATAAAAATGTAAATTAGTACAGCTGCTATGGAAAACAGTATGGAGATTTCTCAAAAAAACTAAAAATAGAACTACCATGAGATTCAGCAATCACACTGCTGGTTATTTATCAAAGGAAAGGAAATTAGTACATCAAAGGGATACCTGCACCTTCGTGTTTATTACAGCAGTATTCACAACAGCAAAGACATGGAATCAACTTAAATGCCCATCAACGGATGAATGGATAAAGAAAATGTGGTATATATACACAATGAAATACTTGTTGTCCATAAAAAATGAGATCCTGTCATTTGCAGTAACATGGATGGATCTAGAAATCCTTATGTTAAGTGAAATAAGCTAGACATACAAAGACAAATATAACACCACATTTTCTCATTCATATGTGGGAGCCAGGAAATGCAAACTTAATCAAGTAATGGCTTTCCTCTACTTCCCACTTATTTCCCCCATGCTTAAAACCCTTCAGTGGATATTCCACAAGTATCCATTGCCTAGAGGATAAGGATAAAATGTATTATTAGGGAATAAAAGGTGTTTTTTCGGTTACCTCTGCAGCATCAACTCCTGATCACCTTCCCATACCATGTCCTTTGCACTCTACATGGCATTTATACAAAACATCTTACCATTCTCTAGTACAAGTTATATTGTTTAATGCCTTGGTGCTTTTGGTTGTACTATTCTTTGTGAAAGGCCATCCTTACTCCTTACTCCTCAACCCTGTTTGAGAAAAACCTAACATCTTTCAATACTGACAGAAGTATTGAATATTGAAAGAAGTTAAGGAGTAACTTGTCTGGAAAGTAAATAAAGAAAACCAACAGAATCTCACGAATATGCTCACATTTGGAGATATAAGGCTGGAGGTGAAAGCAGATTGTGAAGCAAGTAGGTGATTTCATATTATATTGTGGCTGAGAGTTCAGGTGGACATTTGATACTAATTCACTATGTCCTTCAAGCTGTAAGGGCATATACTAATATTAAGTTCTCTGTGGAATATTAAGTCTTCTAGTGGAAGGCCACCTTCCACTAGACTTAGGCAAAGGTTAGGAATTACTTCCCTCACTCCATTCAGGGAGGCTATTCACATATGCTATCATCTTTCTCCAAAATCTCTCCCCTAATCTCCCATCTCCTAACTTTCACAACCTCCATATCTTTAAGGGGTGCAAATGCTGTCTGACCAATTCTACCCTAAATTTATAGATTCTAAACCACTGTGACCTTCAACCCCACTTTGGAGTATGGCATCTAGTATCTTGGGGCTTCAAAAGAAACTTCCATTTTAATATCTTTTTACATTAATACTCTGGATAATGTTTCTAGCTGTGATTTGTTTGGCCAAAAAAAAAAAAGTACTCAAAGTCAAAACAAAAACTCCATTCAAAATCCTTTGTCTTTAAATACCATCTGAAGTTAGACTAGTAGATTCAAATCCTGACTCCAGGGACTAACTGTATAATCTTTGGGAGCAATCTAAGCATCTTATGCTTCAGTTTTATAATCATATATGAATAACGACAGGCCTTCATAGAATTTTGTAAGAATTAAATAAGATGCTCTAAACAAAACTAAAAATATTTCTAGTGGCCCACAATGTCCTAGATGAGAACTGCTCCTTCCACATCTCTTTGACCATGCCATCTCCATGTCATCTCTGTTGTCTCCACCTCACTCATGCCAATCACTGTTCCACCTCAAGGGTTCTGCTGCCACTTCTTTTTTCTCCCCCTGGAATATCCATTCCTCAGATAGTTGATGGCTAACTATTCCACCTACTTCATGTCCTTGCTCAAACACTACTTTCTCCGTCCTTCTCTAAGCATTCCATGTAAGCCTAAGCCCCTTGTTTTACTTCTGCCCTTTCTTCTATCCCTTCCCTGCCTTAATTTGCTCCATAGCACTTATCATCTTTATCATACTACATATGTTCACATTTTTACTTTATCTTCTGTCTTCTCCCACTTAATGTGAGATCCACTAAGAACATTACCTGGCACATAATAACTAGTCAGTAGCCAGGAACAGTAGGTCACACCTGCAATCTGGCACTTTGAGAGACAGAGGCAAGAGAATCACTTGAGCCCAAGTGTTCAAGACTGGGTAACATAGTTAGACCTCATCTCTACAAAAAAAGAAAAACTTTAATTAGCTGGGCATGGTGGCACACACTTATAATTCCAGCTACTTGGGAGGCTAAGGGGGAGGATCACTTGAGCCCAGGAAGTTGAGACTAGAGTGATCCATGATCACGCAACTGTACTCCAGCCTGGTTAACAGAGAGAGACGATGTCTCAAAAAACAAACAAACAAACAAAACACCTAGTCAATAAATATAGGCTACCATTGTAATAATAAATATTATAAGGTGGCACCTCTGTGAAATATTCCAGGAATCAGACCTGACTACAGCATTGTTCCTGGCTTACACACAGCATGTCAGGCAAAAGTGTATGTCAGAGAAAAAAAAAAAAAACTGGCTCATATGAAGGCATAGGGTAAAATCACAAGGATCAATGAGGGTAAGTTAAATAGTATCCCATAACATAAAATTAAACAAAAAATTGGGGGAAATGGGACCAGCAAGATGGCCAAATAGGAACAGCTCCAGTCTGCAGCTCCCAGTGAGATCAATGCAGAAGCTGGGTGATTTCTGCATTTCCAACTGAGGTACCTAGCTCATCTCATTGGAATTGGATAGACAGAGGGTACAGCCCATGGAGGGCGAGCTGAAGTAGGGTGGGTGTCACCTCACCCGGGAAACTCAAGGGGTTGGGAAACTCCCTCCCCTAGCCAAGAGAAGCCATGAGGGACTGTGTCATGAGGAACAGATACTCCGGCCCAGATACTATGCTTTCCCCACTGTTTTCACAACCCACAGACCAGGAGATTTCCTCTGGTGCCTATGCCACCAGGGCCCTGGGTTTGAAGTACAAAACTGGGTGGACATTTGGGCAGACACCTAACTAGGTCAGGAGATCGAGACCAACCTGGCCAACATGGTGAAATCCCATCTCTACTGAAGGTACAAAAATTAGCTGGGCATGGTGGTACATGCCTGTAATCCCAGATACTTAGGAGGCTGAGGCAGGAGAATCACTTGAATCAGGTAGTCACAGGTTGCAGTGAGTCAAGATCTCCCCACAGCACTCCAGCCTGGCAACAGAGAAAGGCTCCGACTCTCCAAAAAAAAAAAAAAAAAATTAGGAAACAACAGATGCTGGTAAGCATATGGAGAAATAGGAAAGCTTTTACACTGTTGATGGGAGTTTGACCATTGTGGAAGACAGTGTGGCAATTCCTCAAGGATCTAGAACTAGAAATACCATTTGACCCAGCAACCCCATTACTAGGTATATACCCAAAGGATTATAAATCATTCTACTATAAAGACACATGCACACGTATGCTTACTGCAGCATTATTCCAAAATAGCAAAGACTTGGAACCAACCCAAATGCCCATCAATGATAGACTTGATAAAGAAAATGTGGCACATATATACCATGGAATACTATGCAGCCATAAGAAAGGATATGAGTTCACGTCCTTTGCAGCAACATGGATAAAGCTGGAAACCATCATTCTCAGCAAACTAACACAGGAACAGAAAACCAAACACTGCATGTTCTCACTCATAAGTGGGAGTTAAACAATGAGAATATATGCACACAGGGAGGGGAACATCACATACTGGGGCCTGTCGAGGTCGGGGGGAAGGGGAGGGATAGCATTAGGAGAAATATCTAATGTAGATGACAGGTTGATGGGTGCAGCAAACCACCATGACACATGTATACCTATGTAACAAACCTGCACATACTGCACACGTATCCCAGAACTTAAAGTACAATGAAAATAAATAAATAAATAAATAAATAGAGCTAATTTTTTTAAAAAAAGAACAAGATCATGTCCTTTGCAGGGATATGGATGGGCCTGGAGGCCATTATCCTTAGCAAAATAACACAGGAAGAGAAAAACCAAATACCGTATGTTCTCACTTATAAGTGGGAACTAAGTGATGACAGCAGAACAATACACACTGGGGCCTATTGGAGGGTGGAAGGTAATAGGAGGGAGAGGATCAGGAAAAATAACTAATGGGTACTAAGCTTAACACTTCGGTGATAAAATAATCTGTACCACAAACCCCCATGACACAAGTTTAGCTATGTAACAAACCTGCATATGTATCCCTGAACTTAAATAAATGAAAAAAAAAACAAACAAAAAAAACAGTGGAGGCAATTGCAAACACAATAAATAATGTCTTTGATTACATTAAAAATTGAAATATAAAAATATTCCCAGAAAAATTAAAAATAATGAAAACCTAAGCAGAGTACTCACAAAAAAATTTAATTTTTAAAATGATCTAGATTTTATAATTTGACTTAACAAACAACATAACAAAGACTAGTATGGAAGATGTAAAATTTTTAAATCTAAGTATGTCACTGTTTACTAAATTAGTAAAAATAAAAGTAAGTGAAATATACATTACAATGCACACTAGAATTTGGCAGGGCACAGTGGATCATGCCTGTAATCCCAGCACTTTGGCAGGCCAAGGTGGGCAGATCATGAGGTCAGGAGTTCAAGACCAGCCTGACCAACATGGTGAAACCCCATCTCTACCAAAAATACAAAAAAAATTAGCTGGGCACAGTGGCACACAACTTTAATCCAGCTACTCAGGATGCTAAGGCAGGAGAATCACTTGAACCCAGGAGGCAGAGGTTGCAGTGAGCCGAGATCACACCACTGCCATCCAGCCTGGGCAACAGAGGGAGACTCTGTCTCAAAAAAGAAAAAAAAAAGAAAATGCACACTAGAATTTAATTTTTTTATTCTCTGGTTGCTTTTATTTCCATTACCAATATTAGAAGCTATTTTCTAGCATATCTTCACAGCTTTGTACTTTTCTAGGCAGCAGCCATCAATATCTTCCTTTCTCTAAACTAGCCAAGAAATCTTGATAACAAATTATTTTGACCTCATGATATTATATCAGCTTCCTCTAAGTGCTTTCTCTAGTTTATAGCCTAGCAGGGAGAAACTCTGCCTTAATTATTCACATAGTATCTGATTTAAGTAATCTCTTCTATGCATATACTTAATTATAATAAATTATATCAGAGTCTCTCAACAAAATGAACTTCTATTATTGCAAGCCTACGATATAGGGAAAGACTTTTGTCTCGAGCACGACAAAATCTAGAGGTTCACCTGAAATAGAGATTAAAGAAAAAGACCTTTCAGTTCCTATGGCTACTGTTTCTTTAATTTTAGCACACATGCAATTTACCAATAATCTAATGTAGTCTCTCTATTTTTAAATGATTTTTAAGTATAACTTTGGCTCCATTATGAGTATATTTTTACAAGTTATTTCTAAAACTAAGTCTATTTCTAAAACCACATTTTGGAATGACAAGTCATCTTTTCTCTCAGAATGAAATCTACAACCTAACTGTAATCTTCTTTGCATAGAGAGGAAGAGAGGATTAATAAAGCAAATCTTATTCCAGTACAAATGCGAATCTCTACGTGGCTGGAGAGGTACATTTATGCTGAATAATTTTCAAGTTACATGTAACTTTATTCTGCAGTTTTCTATGCCTGTGGGACTGTGAGAGTAGGTGAACTATTTGTCACCAACCATAAAAAATTATGAATTAAAGTAATAACACTACAATAACTAAGCTCGTCTCCAACAGATGTATTCTGTGGAAATTTCCCAAGACAACAGCCTTAGAAAATGGAGTAGTGTTAATTTCAACTAAAGTTCTCCATATTGAACTATATCTTACAGGTCTAAAGTTCTGATGCATCTTTAAATAATGGGTTTTGAAAAAAGCTTCATACATCTTGATAACTTTCTCAGCTTTAATTGTGTTGATTCTAGCAATCCTAATGAGAAAAAATAACGCCTAAAGCCAATGGTGATACCAGAAAGATATTAAAATACAGCTGGCACTCTTTATCCATGGGTTCCACATCTGCAGACAAGAAGGGTCACCTAAGGAACTTGAGCATCCAGGGATTTTAGTATCCTTGGGGTTCCTGGGACCAATCCCCTGCAGATACTGAAAGATGACTGTATCTGGAACATATAGATGAAATGAGACATTGGGAATAACAAAAGAGGGAGAAATGAAGGGGAAAGGTTTCAAGTGAATTAATTCTTACTCAAAAAAATCACACTAATAGATTAATTTCTCCTTTTTAAGAGTCAATCACATGATAAGTCAATGTAATATTTCTCAATATACACTAAATAGTATAGAATTTGGTGAGGCACAAATTCCCTGAACTTGATCAACAGAAGTTTCTTATTTAAAGTACAAGACCATCATTAAAAGTTTCACTTACAACTGTAAACCCCAAGAAAGAACAGATGCTCTGAAGCATTCTTCACACTGTCCTTAAGTCCCTATGTCCACCTCTTCCTCTGCATTCAGATTAACTTCTGAAGGAAATCCTGAAATCAAGCAAATATAACACTACAGCTACAGGCATTCTTTTTTTACTCTGCTTAGTTCCTCTTTCTTCAATACTAAAATTAAAGCTATACAACTGCCTTAGCAGCCTGAATAAATGTTCTATCTTTGAAGGATTAGAAACCTGCAAATGGAAAAGACATTATAAACAAAACAGTAATTTAAAAAGACACTTCAGGCCAGGCGCGGTGGCTTATGCCTGTAATCCCAGCACTTTGGGAGGCCGAGGTGGGCAGATCACCTGAGGTCAGAAGTTCAAGACCAGCTTGACTAACGTGGTGAAACCCTGTCTCTATTAAAAACACAAAAATTAGCCGGGCGTGGTGGCACACGCCTGTAATCCCAGCTACTCAGGAGGCTGAGGCAGGAGAATTGCTTGAGTCCAGGAAATGGAGGTTGTAGTGAGCCAAGATTGTGCCACTGCACTCCAGCCTGGGCGACAGAGTGAGACTCTATCTCAAAATAAAATAAAAATAAGTAAGTAAGTAAGTAAGTAAATAAATAATAACAATTCAGAAGTATCTTTAGGAGCCCAAGAAGCCCTCCTAATGAAAAAAACACATAAATGCTTATTAAGGGGATCCTAATGAAAAGACTCAAAGTCTTAAATTTGTTTTAAAAACCTTCAAAGTATTAATAGTTATTCTAATATCTAATTCAATAAACAAAGAGAACAATAAGGAAACATAACTGATCACTATAATTGTGCATAAATGCACATGCATAAAGAACCAATGATTAAAAACAGAAGTAACACTGATGTGAAGAAACACTGATGTTGAAATATAACTAACTAATGAGAAGCATAAGAACAGTAAACATTGTGCAAACTTGTCTCAAGCTCATCTTCATCAGATTTTAGCTTACGTTATCCTATCTTCTCAGAAGTCCTTAATAGTATATAAAAATATTTCTAAGCACTTCAATAAACAACACTAAGAATAGTAAAATATGGTGGAGGTTTAATTCATGTGGCTTCTCATTTACTGAAAATTCAGGGTCTCCATGCTTGCAATTTGCAAACAACTACAGACAGCTGCCTCAATTTTCTATCTTATCACTTGAGAAAAAGCACTAAAATCATTTCTAATGGTTTATTTTGTAAGCACAAATTGTAAGCATCAGATTGTGAAAGTACCTTGATGCTATAAACAAACAGTAAAATTACAATTTACAATTTAATTAAGAAAACAAAAAATATAACCTGTCATTTTATTCTTTTTAAAAATCTAACTGATTTAAATTAAATGCCATATTTCATTTGTCATATAGAAAATATAAATCCACCTCTCATATTAATAATTATATTTCAATGATACTTTATGATACAATATTTAACTACTGATCTAAAATATATATTTTCTTATTTTTAAAATACATTCCATAAATAAAAGACAATGATTTTCTAAATACTTAATGGTGTTCAAAGAAACAGAAAAAAACACAATAATAGGAGTTCATGAGCCATATAAGGTTGGAAAAATATGCTCTTAGGTAAGCCTAATTATTCCCACTCTACCAGTAATAACAAAAAGACTCAGTTATGGAATTTGTGTCCACGTTTACATAACTGGTGAGTAGCAACACTAGGGTTTAACCAGGGCCATGTAACTCTCAGCTTATTCTATGAAATCATGATATCAATGAACAAATGAATGAATTTTATTTCCCCAAGGTTTCTGAATAAGAAGCTATTTCCACACACTGGTAGGTGGCTTCATTGTGCTGTCATTAATAACACAGATATAATTAAGGAAATAATTCAGTGTAACAAATATTTTCTCTAGTCCCTATCCATGTGTTTGGTACTCAAAAATGAAATGCTGATGTATTAGCAATCTGGCTGTCAACCAATTCAAATTAAAATTCCATTTACCAATGTCATCAATGACTTCCTAATGTCAACTCCAAAGGCACTTTCACAGTTTTCATTGCTTGTGGCCTCAGCAGTCAGTCATTTTCCCTCAAATATTCTCATTTAGCTCCTGTTATATTACCCTGAATTTTTTCTACCCCTTCGTTCCCTTGCTTCTATACAATCATTGTAATGATGCAAGTATAAACATTAACAAAAGTATATCAATGCAACAAAAAATATGACAGAGTCAGCAACATTATCTAGGACAGAGAGAGGTGCAAACTTCTAGATCCCAAAATTCTCACTAAGGGATGGATGGTTGTGAATGACTGTATTGGAAAGTCACATCAGTTCAGACCTTAGGAGGCAGTATTGTCCCATCTGGGCACAGTCTTATATACAGAAGTAATTCAGCCTGCATCTGAGACAGGTATATTCTTTTCTAACTTCAAGTTGTATAACATGTAATATGATTGCAAAAGTACTATACACAACACATCAAGCAGTTTTTTAAATCCTGAATCCTCACCCTCAGACTCTCTCTAGTCTGATAAAGCCTAGTCCCTCTAAATTCCTAAATTCAGTGTCATGGAACTGGAACTACAAAGCCCTGGGAGTCATGCTATACAATCTATTCTAATTTCTTTCATAAACCCCATATTCCTTATATTCTTCAAACTCTCAAAAATGGAACCCTTCAAAGGCTCAGGTCTGAACCCCTTTCCCCTCCTTCAGTATATCAAGCTTGTACCTTTGTGTTTATAATTCCACAGTCAGATCTCTTGCCCTAAAAGTTTTCCCAAGCTCCTTTTTCAAACCTCCTCCTGCTAGGCATCACCACCTTAGAATTTTGCAGTCACCTCAAGGTTAACATGTCTGAAACTAAACTTATCCTCTTTCTAACACAGCCAGTTTCCCTTCTTGTTTTCCGAGTTGCAGAAGAGAGTGATCCCTGATTTCCCCTCTTCTCCCTCTCTCCTGCAATCTACAGCCACCAAGTCTTGTAAATTCAGCCTTCATAAGTTTCCTTCCTCACCACCCCAACCCTCATCTCGGCCCTCTTTCCCAGAGAAATGCAACTGTTTCCTAATTGATTTCTACACAAACTGTCTCTTCCTCTCCCTCTGCTCAAACTATATTTCATACTTCACTTCCTGTTCAAAATCTTTAATGGATTTGCATTGCCTATAAAATATATTTCATACTTTTTATCCAATTATTCAAAATTTGTGTTGGATCCCTGTCTCTATAATCTCTTCTCTCTCTTCTCCTATACATCAGTCATCCAATCCAGTCAAATTGCTCTAAATAAAACATGCAGTCCCACTTATGTGATGTTGCTTGAAAAGTTCTCATTGCCTAGAATGCTCTCCTTTCTCTCCTACACTTAACTAAGCCCTGCCTTTCAAAATTGGATTGCTATCTCAAATCTCTTTTATTAAACACATGTGAAAAATGAACCATTTTCTCATAATCCTTGCCAAAAAAACATCTAAACTTCTAAAGAATCCATCAAAAAGAAACACATGGGTACACCTAAAGTCTGAAAGTCAGGAGAAGAATAATGATGTATGAATGCAAATTTCTTTTTCCTTCTATATTGAAAACACTTTTGCCCTCATGTGTTCACTTTCTATTCTTAAAGGTAGAGACTTAATTCTGTTTTCTACAGCTCTTAAAGGCTGATAATGCAGTTATATTATTATTGTGACTAGCTAGCTCATTTTGTTAGAGAAAGTATCATGGTACTAGGTTAAGTTTAAATATCCACATGGAATAGATAATTTCATTTATTTGGGTGCCACAAATTGCAACCCTGACCCTTCCCAGAAGTCTATTAATATCTACCATGAACATCAAGGTAATGTTTGTGGCCAGATGAAAGTAAAAACAGCCTAAAGTGAATGCCCAACTGATTTTATTTCCTTTAAATGGATTTGAAATAGAATATTTTACTATTCGTTACTTTGAATATTATTGATATTTACAAAAACATACTTCAAGTAAATCTGCCTAAAATTGGCTTGAGAGCTATCTGAAGAGATATTTCTCTTTAGATTTTGGGATAAATATCTCTCATGGAATACCTTTCCAATTTTGCAGCATAAAAAATGGAAAACATGATTTTATTATCAAACTAATTTTTCAATTTTCATTTATTTAACAAATAATACTTAGTACATACTTATGCCAGAATTTTTCTAGATACCAGTAATACAGCAATAAACTAAGTAGATAAAGCTGCTGCTTTCAACTTTACATTCTAGTGGAAGGAGATAGAATATAAACAAGTAAGCAAATATATAATACGTCAAATCATGATAAGTGCTCTAAAAAAAGATAAAACAGGGTAGTGGAAATAGAGAACACTAAGGAGGAGAACAGAGAAGACTTTATTGACAAGGTGAGATTTAGACAGATGTTTTAAGGATTATAGCTATTCATAAAATATGGAATATCAGCATAGCCAAAATTCAGGTAATACTGCAATGTAGTAACCTAATGTTTCCTAGTTACATCATTTAAATATTCTGTCCTACTGAATTAACAAATCCTGGGAGTACAATATTTGTAAAAGCCTAGGCTGCAACCACCCTCAATCATCCGATATAGACACCACAGTTTTCTAAGCTCCATCCATCAGCAAGAGATTCATTACTCAAAGCTGATTTGTACTGACCCTATGGGACACAAGCCCATTTCAAGGCTGCTGGCCATAGCTTGAAAAGAACCACTGAGACATAACTGAACATTTCTGTTCAAGTAGGGCTGACCCTACCCCCACCTCCTATAAGCTTTGACCTGGACACATAATCCAGGGCTAATTAATCAATACATCCATCTCTTTGACAACTGGGATTGGCTCAGCAGTCAAAATGTGATCAAACTTAGAAATCTTGCTTGAATTTGGGGAAAGAAGCACTTTTGGCCAGGATTATTAAGCAGAGAACACAATGAACCTTGGGCTACTTATATCCCTTGCCACCAAATGGGGAAAGCTGGCCTGAGAACAAAACCAGTGTAGAGGAAAAGACAGCTGAGCAATGGGGAAAGGCAGATTCCAGATTACATTGTTTGAGGACTAAGATCCATACATAAAAGCCTAGATTTTTCATTTATATGCACTAACACATTCCTTTTCTGCATATATCAGTTTGAATTGGTTTTGAAGAGATACACGAAAAATTAGCAAATCAGATATTGCAGAAATTTTCTCTTCCCATTTTCAATACTGAACTGGTATACTCTATATATGGATATATGGGTGTTACCTCTTTGATGGAAGTAAACAAAGTTTTATCACAGGACCTAAAGTGTGATCACAAGGTCACTTCAAAGTAATAAAATCTAATTTTCTTTAAGGAAGTCAATATAAACAAAAGAAGGTCCAGGGCTATATTTGTGACCATCAGAAGCTAGTACTTCAGGACGAGTGTCTCAGGGTTTAAAAATTCTGCCATATGAAAAATATTACTTTGAGGGAAAATCCAGTACACAAAATAAAAGGAATTCTAAAGCAAATCAAATGAAAGTAAATATAGTTCACTATCAGAAAAGATAAAGAAAAATATGAAAATAGTACAACCAGGTATATAGTTGTATAATCCAAGTCTTAGCTAGGATTCTTAAAAGTAATTGCTGACTTGTCCACCAGACATTACAAATAATCATTGACATTCTATCTCACAGTTGAATTTCTTAATCACAAAAAGAGACAAGTCATTTCCATTTTTTTAATAAAACAAGATCTCAAATTCTCTCTCAAGCATATTAGAATTATTGATTTTATTTATTTAAATGTGTAAATTTGTGAGTGAGGTACTTATAATTTATAACTTTTTATGTGAGTGAATGCATCAAAAATTATGTGTAAGTGTTCAAGATAATCACTCTAAACAGAACTAAAAGATTTACTGTCTATATAATAAGCAAAAGCTTAGAGGTCGCTATAATATTCCTTAGGAACAAACTAAAACTTGAAATTGCATTGCATAAAGGCCTAATTTTTGCTTTATAAACACATTTCACAATTTTACCTGGGAAGATTTTAATAAATGCATGTTAATACTACTCCCTATAACTATAGGAAAAGTCTCTATAAATGAGAACTATAAAAATCAACCTGTATATGGAGAAAAATTATTTAAATTATAAAAGATATTGTATAGACAATTCTGCTTAGCTTTTTAACAAACCTGTTTTCTCTACCACCTGGGCACTTAGCTAGACCATATTTCCTAGTCTTGCAGTTTGGGACAGCCATGTGATTCTATGACTGAGTACTAGTCAGTGGAAGATAAGTGGAAATGATGTTTACTGTTGCCAGGCCCATCCCCTTTAACTTCCTACCTCACCTGTATCTTCCATCATCTTTACCCGTCCCACCTTTTGACAGATAAGCCAAGTGACCTTGAAAGGTTGTGCTCAAAAGGGTAGAGTCAATAGATCGGAGAAATCTGAATTCCCCCTTTGAGGAGAGCCACCTGCTGATCCAGAATACCTGTTCTATCTAGACTTTAAATTGTTAAGAAGTAAACTTCCATTATATTTTATCCATTATATAATTTTTATTTTTTAAAACAGCTAGTATTACCTTAACTAATACAGCTTATGATTATATCACTAATATGTGATCATTGGTATTCATGATTCATTCTATTTTTCCACTAATTTTAAATTTTTAATATCCCTAGAACTCAGTACAAATGCATTAACTTCAAATTACAAAATATTTTAATATTCATAAGTGTCTATATCTTCAGTAAAACTATTTTTTGAAGTTTATTTCTTTGCTTAATCCCAGCAGATTCTAAACTTTCTTTAACATTTAATTAACACAATTAAACTTATTCATGGCTTTAGTAATCAATTAGATCTTTCTTTAGAAAGATTTAATTGGCCAAAAGATTTAATTGTAATTCTTTTTTTGAAATCAGAATAATGTAACCTCTTACGAAAATAAACAAACAAAAAATAAATAAAAATCAGTATGATACATCAGTTTTACCATATTCCTATAAAGAATCTCAAAAGTAACAAAATGCTTCAAGAAAACTGCCATAAAATAACATTAAAATATTTAAAAGAAGAATGGTCTCACCAGCATAGCTCTTATTCAGTAAGAATGAATGTGCAGTCCTTCTGAACAAACAGATGAAAACAAAAAAGAACTACCCCAGGCAAAACTGAACTAAAAATTTTTCTCAATTTCCAGTCAAACTGTGCTCACTTTTCTAACATCTACCCATCTACCCACCCATTCATTCTTCTTTTGTTCATTGAATCAAAAAATGCATATCGGTATCATTTTATATGGCAGGCACTATACCAGGATTCTGTGATAACACAAAGATGAAATATATATATAATGCCCTCAAGGGGTTTATAGTCTAACATATTCAAGAACAAGAAATGATCAGAATTTACAACTACTTACTACAATTACAGCCATCATAAGTACTATTACAGGACATTAGGACTCTATATTATAAAAGACACTGGGAAAAAGCCTAATCCAGATTGGAAAGAAGGTTGAAAACTGAGCTAAGATTAGAAGTAATGTTTTGATGGAGGAGGAAAAGTAAAAATAATGAAATTGGTTTGGGGCAGAGGAGAGTGTGAGAACTTCAGGTATAGTTACACATGCTGAAAGACTGGTGAAAGAGAGTTTGGTAAATTTATACAATTATAAATAGTGGGGAAAATGATGAGACATGACAACCCAGCACTAAATAGGAGCGAGTTCATGACACGCCTTCATTTTCCTGATTCCATAATCAGATGATTGTTATTATCACACGTTTTCCTGTGCCTCTCACATCATATTCAAACAGGACAGAATCACCTTTTCATTTTCACTGATTAAAATACAGCTATTTCTTTTTTAACACACTTTTATAAGAGAGCTACTATCTGTCAGGCAACATACAAGTCTCTCAGATGTACTGTTCTTCCTAACTTTCTACAACACTTTATACTACCATTTACTGGACTGCTTGCTTGGTAATACACTTTATCACCCTCAATTCAATTACTTGGTAATATATCTGTATTTCAATTACTTGGTAATATATCTGTTTTATCTGCCAAACTACAAGCTCCATAAAACATGGAAATGCCTCATTCGTTTTTTTTTTTTTTTTTGTCTGCCATAAAACAGTAGCTAGTACATAATATAGGTACAACAAATGTTTATTGAGTGGATGAACTAAAGCAATGAAGAAAAATGGATTAGCTTTAAAATAAGAGACTATCATTTTAGTTTTCTCATTATGCAGTAAGGCTTTTTAAGTATATGAAATATCATAATGTGTATTTTATGTTTATATTTTCATGTTTTGCAGGATATTGATACTATTTATTGGTAAGTAATAACATTTTATTACTATAGTACCCCTTCACAACATACCCTTATATATACAACTTATAATTCTGATAGCTTCTGAAAACATATTAGTATTGGAATGTCACTAAAGATATGACTATAATTCATTTTTCATCCATACAAAAATGTTTATTGAGCACTTACTATTTGCAGGGCACTATGTGAACTGCTTAGCTTTGATATTTCATTGCTATTAAATACAATCATGTAATAGGTAAAATATGTCAAATTAACTTCTCTTTGTACTTAGTCATAGTCATATCCTGTGGCAAAGGAACAATGTCATTCAACATCCTTTCATAAGTAATATACTTTGAAACAATGACTCATTCATTGTTAAACTGCATGATTATATAGTATAAAGATTATAAATTCAGTTGAAGTTCAGGGTTTTTTTAATATGAGATACTGTACTTTTAAATTCCGGAATTTCCAATTAATGTTTTTAATACATCTCATTTCTCTTCTGAGATTCCCCACCTGTTCAAAGAGAAAAAAAGGTCTCACCTGGAGTAAGTAAGGAGGTTTCTATATAAAGACTTGCACTACACCTCATGAGATGAACAAGATTTAAACAAACAGCAAAGATGAGAGAATGAAACAATGAGCAAAGACACCGTGCAATAAATACCTATGATATTTTTAGACAAATGACAAAGGAATAAGGTATACTGGTGGCAGGAAGGAGAATAGAAAGAAATATCATTGGATAAGGAAGGGCAGGAACAGAATGGGAAGATCTTGACATTCTTGAACTCCAAGAAGAGGAAAGGGCCACGATAAATTAGTTAAAATAAGGCTCAATATTGTATCACTGCTCTGTATACTTCAATGTGTTTTTGTAGTGGCTGGTAACAGTCTTTCCTTTACATATTTAATGCTTCCTTCAGAGGCTCTTGTAAGGCAGGTCTGGTGGTAACAAATTCCCTCAGCATTTGCTTGTCTGAAAAGGATCTTATTTCTCCTTTGCCTATGAGGACAGACTCAAATCTACACATATCAATACTAGCCTTAAATGTAAATAAGCTAAATGCCACAATTAAAAGACACACAGTAGGCTGGGCACAGTGGCTCACACTTGTAATCCTGGCACTTTGGGAGGCCAAGGTGGGTGGATCACCTGAGGTCAGGAGTTCAAGATCGGCCTGGCCAACATGGTGAAACCCCATCTCTTCTAAAATTACAAAAAATTAGCCAGGCATGGTGCCAGGCACCTGTAATCCCAGCTACTCGGGAGGCTGAGGCAGGAGAATCAATTGAATTCAAGAGGCAGAGGTTACAACGAGCCAAGATCGCACCATTGCACTCCAGCCTGGGCAACAACAGTGAAACTCCATCTCAAAAATAAAATAAAATGAAATAAAATAAAATAAAAAATAAAATAAAATAGAAGACACAAAGTGGCAAACTGGATAAAGAACCAAGACCCATTGGTATGCCTTCAAGAGACCCATCTCACACATAATGACACACATAGGCTCAAAA
Organism: Colobus angolensis palliatus; assembly: GCF_000951035.1. Classification (NCBI taxonomy): domain Eukaryota; kingdom Metazoa; phylum Chordata; class Mammalia; order Primates; family Cercopithecidae; genus Colobus; species Colobus angolensis. The sequence continues at coordinate 11,030,912 of NW_012110919.1, forward strand.
TAAAGGGACAGAGAAAAACCACCATGCAAATGGAAAACAAACCAAAAAAAGCAAGGGTTGCTATTCTTATTTCAGACAAAACAGACTTTAAACAAAGATCAAAAAAGACAAAAGAGGGCATTACATAATGGTAAAGGGTTCAATTAAGAAGATCTAACTATCCTAAATATATATGCACCCAACACAGGAGGACCCAGATTCATAAATCAAGTTCTTAGAGACCTTCAAAAAGACTTAGACTTCCAGAGAATAATAGTGGGAAACTTTAGTACTCCACAGACACTATTAGAAGGATCATTGAGACAGAAAATTAACAAAGGTATTCAGGACCTGAACTCAGCAATGGATCATATGAACCTCATAGATATTTACAGAACTCTCCCCCAGAATATACATTCTTCTCATTGCCACATGGCACATACTCTAAAATTGATCACACAATTGAAAGTAAAACACACCTTGGCAAATGCAAAAGAACTGAAAATCATAACAGTCTCACAGACCACAGTGCAATAAAATTCGAAATCAAGACTAAGAAATTCACTCAAAGCCATACAACTACATGCAAACTGAATAATCTACTCCTGAATGACTTTTGTGTAAATAATGAAATTAAGACAGAAATCAATAAGTTCTTTGTAACTAATGAGAACAAAGACACAACATACCAGAATCTCTGGGACACAGCTCAGGCAGTGTTAAGAAGGAAATTTATAGCACTAAATGCTCATGTCAAAAAGTTAGAAAGAGCTCAAGTTAACAACCTAACATCACAACTAAAAGAACTAGACAACCAAGAGCAAACAAATCCCAAAGCTAGTAGAATACAAAACATAACCAGAGTCAGAGCTGAACTTAAGGAAACTGAGACACAACAAAAAAATCCAAAAGATTAAACAAATCCAGGAGCGGCTTTAAAAAAATAAATTAAAAAAATAGAACACTAGCTAAGCTAATAAAGAAGAAAAGAGGGAAGATTCAAATAAACACAATCAGAAATAACAATGGGAACATTACCCCTGACCCCACAGAAATGCAAACAACTATCAAAGAATATTACGAACACCTCTATGCACATAAACTAGAAAATCTAGAAGAAATGAATAAATTCCTAGACACATATACCCTCCCAAGACTGAACTAGGAAGAAACTGATTCCCTGAACAAACCAATAATGACCTCTGAAATTGAAGCAATAATAAACAGCCTACCAACCAGAAAAAGCCCAGGACTGGAAAGATTCATGACTAAATTCTACCAGATGTACAAAGAAGAACCAGTACAATTTCTACTGAAACTATTCCAAAAAACTGAAAAGGAGGGACTCCTCCCTAACTCATTCTATGAGGCCAACATCATCCTGATACCAAACCTGGCAAAGATACAACAAAAAAAGAAAAATTCAGGCCAATATCCTTGCGGAAAATTGATGCAAAAATCCTCAAAAAAAAAAAAAAAATACTGACAAGCTGAATCTAGCAGCAAATGAAAAAGTTTATCCACCATAATCAAGCAGGCTCTATCCCTGAGATTCAAGGCTGGTTCAACATACACAAGTCAATAAATGTGATTCATCACATAAACAGAACTAAAGACAAAAATCACATAATTATCACAATAGATGCAGAAAAGGCTTTTGATGAAATTCAACATCCATTCACGTTAAAAACTCTCAATAAACAGACTTTAAACCAACAAAGATCAAAGAAGGGTATTACATAATGGTAAAGGGATCATACCTCAAAATAATAAAGACATACCTTATAATGTCCTTGTTTTGAGGATATACCTCAGAATAATAAGAGCCATATATGACAAACCCATAGCTAACATCATACTGAACAAGCAAAAGCTGGGGGCGTTCCCCTTGAAAACTGGAACAAGACAAGGAAGCCCTCTCTCACCATTCCTATTCAACACAGTACTGGAAGTCCTGGACAGGACAACCAGGCAAGAGAAGGAAATAAAGAGCATTCAAATAGGATGAGAGGAAGTAAAACCATCCCTGTTTGCAGATGACATGATCCTGTATCTAGAAAACCACACAGTCTTAGTCCAAAAGCTTCTTAAACTGATTAACAACTTCAGCAAAGTCTCAAGATACAAAACCAATGTGCAAAAATAACCAGCATTCCTATACACCAACAACAGGCAAGTGGAGAGTCAAATCAGGAACATACTCCCATTCACAACAGCCACAAAAAGCATAAAATTCCTAGGAATACAGCTAACTAGGGGGTAAAAGATTTCCACAAGAACTACAAAACACTGCACAAAGAAATCAGAGATGACACAAACAAATTTTAAAAAATCCATACTAATGGATAGGAAAAATCAATATCATGAAAATGGCCACACTGCCCAAATCAATTTAGATTCAATGCTATTCCTATTAAACTAACATTGAGACCTTCATAGAACAAGAAAAAGACTATTTTAAAATTAATATGGAACCAAAAAATAACCAAAATAGCCAAGGCAATCCTAAGCAAAAAGAACAAAGCTGGAGGCATCATGCTACCCAATTTCGAACTATGTTATGGGGCTACAGTAACCAAAACAGCATGGTACTGCTATAGAAACAGACACACAGACCAATGGAACAGTATAGAGAATTCAGAAATAAGACCACACACCAGAAATAAGACCACACACCTACAACTATGTGATCTTTGACAAACCTGACCAAAAAAAACGAGCAATGGGGAAAGGATTCCCTATTGTAAATGGTGCTTGAATAACCGGCTAGCAATGTGTAGAAGACTGAAACTGCACCCCTTCCTTTTGCCATATACAAAAATTAACTCAAGATGGATTAAAGACTTAAATGTAATACCCAAAACTATAAAAAAATCCCAGAAGACAACCTAAGTAATATCATTCAGGACATAGGAATGGTCAAAGATTTCATAACAAAGATGCCAAAAGCAACTACAACAAAAGCAAAAATTGATAAATTGGATCTAATTAAACTAAAGAGCTTCTGCACAGCCAAAGAAACTATCAACAGCATAAACAGACAACCTACAAATTGGGAGAAAATTTTTGGAAACTATGCATCTGACAAAGATCTAATGGCCAGCATCTATAAGGAATTTAAACAAATTTACAAAAAGAAAACAACCACATTAAAAACTGGGCAAAGAACATTAACAGACACTTTTCAAAAGAAGACATACATACAGCCAACGAGCATATGGAAAAAAAAGTGCAACATCACTTATCATTAGAGAAACACAAACCAAAACCACAATGAGATGCCATCTCAATCTCACACGAATGGCTATTAAAAAGTAAAAAAACAACAGATGCTGGCAAGGTTGTGGAGAAAAAGCAATGCTTATACACTGTCGGTGGAATTGTAAATTAGTTCAACCATTATAGAAGACAATATGTCAATTCCTCAAAGATCTAAAGACAGAAATATCATTCAACCCAGCACTGGGTATATACCCAATGGAATATAAATCAGTCTATTATAAAGACACATGTACACATATGTTCATTACAGCACTATTCACAATAGCAAAGACATGGAATCAACCTAAATGCCTATCAGTGATAGACTGGATAAAGAATATGTGGTGCATATACACAATGGAATACTATGCCACCATAAAAAAGAATGAGATCGTGCCGTTTCCAGGAACATGGATGAAGCTGGAGGCCATTATCTTTAGCAAGCTAATGCAGGAACAGAAAACCAAATACCACATATTCTCACTTATAAGTGGGAGCTAAGTGATGAGAACACACAGACAAATAGAGAACAACATACACTGTGGTCTACTTGAAGGGTTGCAGTGGGACAAGGGAGAGTACTGGGAAAAACAACTAATGGCTTAATAGCTGAGTTATGAAATAATAAACCCCCACAGCACAAGTTTACCAGTGTAACAAACCTGCACGTGTAACCCTGAACTTAAAATAGAAGTCAAAAAAATAAGGCTGGCATCAATTTTTGACCATGAAGTCATGAAATACAAACTCCATTTCAGAAAGTCTCATCTGGCAGTATAACATAGGTGTGGGTCAGAATTAAGAGAGACTGATTGCAAAGAAAGGAACAAAAACATGGGTTTGACACCTTCTGTGTGTCCAACACACTGCTAAACACTTTGTACACAAATTATACTTCAATAGGAAACAGTGAGAGACTAAGACAAAATGGGATGGTTAGCTATAATTATGGGGTAACCTTTCAGTGATACAGAGAAAAATACATATAAATGATTCAATAAAATAAAATAGAAATGACAGGCTACCATTTGTGTAATGTGTAATCTGTGGTGGGTACTGTGTTAGGTACTCCATATTTATCACCTCTATCCTCACAAGAAGCCTGCAAGGTACTATTATCATTATTGTTACCATTTTTCATACAAAAAATCTAAACACCAGGGAAATATTTACCAGGGAAATAATACCTGCAAGATACTATTGCTATTACTATTGTTACCATTTTTCAGATGAGAAATCTAAAGATCAGGGAAATATTTACCTATGGAGTAGAACTGGAATTCAAACACAAGTCTTTTGAACTCAAATTCCTGTTCTCTACCCTGTACTGTCACACACAATACAAAAATATGTTATTGAAGAAATTAGTGTAATTCTTTAATGCAAGGACTCTTTAATGTAAGTTAGTGAGGATGATAATTACTATGACAGTAAAAACACTTTAATGTTTTGCAAAGTGGCACCAGGCTAGGTAAAAGTAGGATTAGAGATTCAAGGGCAAAAGGAAATCTTTCAAAGCTGGAATGGATTTATTTCAGTAACAAAGAATGGATTATAGGAAAAGATATAACATCTCAATGTTTGTCTCAGTTATTCTGAGGGCAGGCTATTTTCACTTTAATGATCCCACTTCTCACTAGTTCATTTTCTTTGTTCATTTTAAAGTCTTCATTTCCTGTCAGATTTATTCCCTTGACTACATTCTTTCTCCAAATTAAGACTTTGCTTCTCATTATTAATGATTTTATAGCACAGACTGGCAGCTATCAACTAAATGGAACTGTTAGGAAACTGTAAGCAAACACAGCTTTTCAGCTTTAAAAAGCATAGATGGCAGCATAGATGGCAGACACAAGAATTCTGGCAAAGTGACGCGAAAATAACATCAGTTTTTAAAATCTAAGCCTGAGATTGAAGCAGGCCACACAGTATCTTTTACCTACTGTTATTGATTTTGATTCTATCATAGAGAATTCCAATTCTTCAGCTTTTAGAGGCTGAATGAATTCCAGTATTCTTTAGTCGTGGCCCAAATGGTCTCCTGATAAAATATGTTGAAGCATGAGCAATTTCAGCAATTTTTTCTGGGTTACTAGTCTACTATTCCATTAGAATTAATTTGCTTTTCAAGGTGAAAAGCATTTCCTCGGACACAGAGTTAAATGATTATGGCAACTGACATGTCTCTTTAAGCTCAGGCTCTGGCCTGATTTCCTTTGGCATTAGGCAGCAAAATAGGATTTTTTTAAATACTAGCGAGCTGTCCAAGGCCTTCACTCCAAAAGAGAGCCAAGAACTCCCAAATGTAAACCTTGAAATAGAATTACAAATTAGGTACACTATGACAAATGAACAAGGTAAATGTGAAAAGTGACTAAACGTTAACTTCATCATTATCCAGAATGTGAGGTTAAAAGAAAGGTGAACTATTACTACATTTTCAGGAAAACATTACAATTCGCTCATAAGTATAAAGTATCCATTCTCAGGAAAATTATAACAGCTGAGTTCTATTAGAAAGCTTAATTTAAGTTAGAGATTATAAAGAGATTAGAAAGAACAAAAGTATCAAAACAAAAACTGGCCAGTAATGTATCTGAAGAGCATACAAAAATGATACCTTCACAAACATCATAAAGTTCAAAAGATAAAAATTGAAAATATTTTAGAAAGGAAGGTTACTGCCCTTAATAGATGCTCATAATACAGACGCATAACATCAAACACATTTTAAGAACATGCACACTGAAATACTATGCATCAGTGAAGTCCATCAAAATGTGTAAGAATCATTAACAATTAGAAAAAAACAGGATGTCATCAACCACAAAATATACATTCTTCTCACCTGCACAGGAAACATACTCAAAGACTGATGACATGCCCAGCTGTAAAGCGAGTCTCAATAAATTCAAAAAAATCAAAATCATACCAACCATATTTTTGGACCACAGTGAAATAAAAATAGAAATCAAAGCCATGAACATCTCTCAAAACCATCCCTCAAATCTTTCCAATTTCATGAAAATTAAACAACTTGCTCCTGAATGACTTTTGGGTACACAATGAAATTAAGGCAGATATAAAAAAAATCTTTGAAATAAACTAAAACAGATGTAACATACCAAAATCTCTGAGATTCAGCAGAAGCAATGTTAAGAGGAAAGTCTATAGTGCTAAATGTCTACCTCAAAAATTTTTAAAGATCTCAAATTAATAATCTAACATCACACCCAGAGGAACTAGAAAAACAAGAACAAAGCAGAAGAAAAGAAATGAATAAAATAAAATCAGTGCAGAACTGAACGAAATTGAGACCCAAAAATTCATACAAAAAATTCAATAAAACCAAAAGTTGGTATGAAAGGATAAATAAGATCAATAGGCTGGTAGCCAGATTAACAAAGAAAGAAGAGACAAGATCCAAATAAGCACAATCAGAAATGGCAAAGGTGACATTAAAACCAATCCCACCGAAATACAAAAAACTCTCAGAGACTATGATGAACACCATACGTATACAAACTAGAAAACCTTGAGGAAGTAGATAAATACCTGGAAATACACAATCTCCCAACGTTAAATCAGGAAGAAATTGAAACCCTGAACAGACCAATAATGAGTTCCAAAATGGAATCAGTAATAAAAAGCCTGACAACCAAAAAAAAAAAAAAAAAAAAACCCTGGACCAGAAGGACTCACAGCTGAATTCTACCTGACATACAAAGAAGAGCTGGTATCAATTCTACTGAAACTATTCCAACAAATTGAGGAGAATGGACTTCTCCCTAACTCATGAAGCCACCATCATCCTAATATCAAAACCTGGCAAAGACACACACACCCAAAAGAAAACTGCAGGCCAATATCCCTGATGAGGAGAGAAGCAAATATCCTCAACAAACAAACTGAAAGCAGTAGTGCATCAAAAACTTACTATGATGAAGGAGGCTTTCTCCCTGGAATACAGGATTGATTAAACATATACAAACCAATAAATGGGATTTACCACATAAGCAGATTTAAAAACAAAATCAATGTGATCATCTCAATAGATGTAATAAAGATACCTTCAATAAAATCCAACATCTCTTCATGACAAAAAACCTTCAACAAATTAGGCATCAAAGGAATATAACTCAAAATAATAAAAGCCATCTATGACAAACTCACAGCCAACATTATAATAAATGGGCAAAAACTAGAAGCATTTTCCTTAAGAACTAGAACAAGACAAATATGGCTACTCTCACCACTCATATATAACATAGTACTGAAAGTCCTAGCCAGAGCAATCATGCAAGAGAAATAACTAAAAGGCATCCAAATGGAAAAGAAAAATTCAAACTATCCGTCTTCAGTAATGATATGATTCTATACCTAGAAAGCCCTAAACTCCAACAAAAAGCAGTTGAAACTGATAAATGACTTCAGCAAAGTTTCAGAATATAAAATCTATATACAAAGATCATTAGATTTTCCATACATCAATAACATTCAATCTGAGAACCACAGTAAGAATGCAATCCCATTTACAATAAACACACAAAAAATGAAATACCAAGGAATACAGCTAACCAGGGAGGTGAAAGAGCTCTACAATGAGAACTACAAAACCCACTATTCAAAGAAATCAGAGATAATACAAAGAAATGGAAAAACATGTCATGTTCATAGGCTGGAAAAATCTGTATCAATAAAACGTTCATACTATCCAAAGCAATCTACAGATTGAATGCTATTCTTATTAAACTATTAACATCATTTTTCACACAATTAGAAAAAACTACTCTAAAAGTCACATGGAATCAAAAACAAGCCCGAATAGCCAAAGCAATCCTAAAAGAATGAAGCCAGAAGCATCACATTCCCCAACTTCTAACTATACTATACAGCTACAATAACAAATACTTCCTGGTACTGGTACAAAAACAGACACACAGAACAAAGGAACAGAATAGCGAACCCAGAAATAAAGCCACACACTTACAACCATCTAAACTTCCACAAAAATAAACAATGGGGAAAGGACAAGCTATTCAATAAATAGTGCTGGGATACCTGGCTAGCCATATGCAGAAGAATGAAACTGGACCCTTACCTTTCATCATATACAACAAGTAAGAAAAGATAGATTAAAGATTTAGATGTAAAACCTCAAACTCTTAAGAATCTTAGAATGAAACCTAGGAAACACCATTCTGGACATAGGTCTGGGCAAAGATTTCATGATAAAGACTTCAAGAGCAATTGCAACAAAAACAATAATTGACAAGTGGGACTTATTTAAGCTTAAAACTTTCTGCACAGAAAAAGAAACTATAAACACAATAAACAGACAACTTACAGAATGGTAGAAAATATTCACAATCTATGCATCTGACAAAGGTCTAATATGCAGAATCTATAAGTAACTTAAAAAAATCAACAAGCAAAAAACAACCCCATTAAAAAATGGGTAAAGGACATGAAAAGAAGATATACATGCAGCTAATAAGTATATGAAAAAAATCCTCAACATTACTAATTAGAGAAATGCAAATCAAAACCATTGAATGTAATCTCACACCTGTCACAATGACTATTATTAAAAAGTTAAAAAAAATAACAGATGTTGGTCAGGTTGTGGAGAAAACGGATCACTTAAACACTATTTGTGGGAATATCAGTTAATTCAACTACTATAGAAACAGTTTGGAGACTTCTCAAAGAACTTAAAACAGAACTAACATTTGGCCCAGCAATCCCATTACAGGAACACATACCATTCCACCATTAAGACACATCCATGTGTACGCTTATTGCAGCACTTTTCACAACAGCAAAGACATGGAATCAATCTACATATCCATCAACAGTGGACTAGATAAAGAAAATGTGGTACATATACACCACGGGATACTGTGAAGCCATAAAAAAGAATAAAATTGTGTCCTTTGCAGCAGCATGGATGCAGGTGGAGGCCATTATCCTAAGCAAATTAACACAGGAACAGATAATCAAAGTTCTTACTCATAAGTAGGAGTTAAACACTGAATACACATGGAAATACACATGGACATAAAGAGGGGAACAACAGATAATGCGGCTTACTTGAGGGGGTAGCATGGGAGGAGAGTAAGGATCAAAAAGCTACATATTGGGTACTATGCTCATTACCTGGGAGAATAAATCATTTGTACACCACATCCCAGTTACACACAATTTACCCATGTAACAAACCTGCATATGTACCTCACTGAACCTAAAATAAAAGTTGGAAGAAGGAAAAAAAAAAAAAGAAACAAAATAGCCCCATCTCAATAATACAGAAGGAATAACAATAATACAGAAGGATTAATTCAAAACTGTTTATCACATATTTAGGAATTCAAAAATTAGTAATATAATCAGACATATTTCCTATATTCATATACTATATACTTCCTTCGTATATGTTATCAGGAATTAAACATGGTATTTGTAATACATGATATCCTTTGTCATCAGTGAGAGAAATGTACTATTACTTAAGAAAAATATAATTTGACTTAAAATGCTAGTGATATATTGTGAAGTCAATATTCACTGGGGTATTTTATTTCATTTTCAAAGAAACTGATGAGGTAGTCATTATTTGAAAAATCAACCAACAGGGGAAGTTTTTCACAGATCATAAATATTCCATGTTAGAATTTTTCTCATATGTCAACACCAAAATACAGGTATCAAACAGATGTTTTTATGCCCATGACTTGTTCTATCAATTCAATAAATGTTTGCTAAGCATGTGAGTGAGGAACTACGCAGAGATTAATATTTTTGCTGTCTTCAAGGAGCTTATAGGCAAAGCCAAAAAAGATGATTCATGCATAATTAATACAAAGCAGCATAATGATGCAAATAGATCTAAATAGAAGGATCAAAACGGGTTTTGTGAGGGATAGTTTTCAATAAGTAGAGATGGTAGGGAAAATATATATAGACAAAACATGAACATGGACAATAAGAAAGACAGACATGTTTGAGAGTAATCCATTTTATTTATTTATTTATTTAGAGACAGTTTCACTCTTGTCATCCAGGCTGGAGTGTAGTGGCGCCACCTTGGCTCACTGCAACCTCCACCTCCTGGGTTCAAGCAATTCTCCGGCCTCAGCCTCCCGAGTAGCTGGGATGACAGGCGCACACCACTAGGCCCAGGTAGTTTTTGTACTTTTAGTAAAGACGGGGTTTCACCATGTTAGCCAGGCTGGTCTGTAACTCCTGACCTCAGGTGATCCTCCAGTCTCAGCCTCTCAAAGTGCTGAGATTACAGACATGAGCCACTGTGCCCAGCCAAGAATAATCCATTTTACTAAAATATATTTATCTAAGACATTACTAGCAAATAAAGCTGGAAAAATAAGATGAAGCTAGAAATGAAGGGTCTTGAATGCCTGAGTTAGAAGTTTCTATTTCACATTTGCAGTGAGGACCAGGGCTAGTTTTGAGTAGGAAAATGACATGACCAGAATGGCACTTAAGGCATACTGACTTGGCAGCACTGCTCAGAGTAAATACAAGCAGATGAAGAGAAGAGACTACAAGTGGGTGGACAGGGTAGGAGGCTCTTGAAATAACTCAGGCAAAAGGAAATGATGGTCTGAACCCACAAACTGGCAAGAATGATGAAAAGGTAAGAGATGGTCAATCTGGAAAATAGTGATGAAAGACAGAATGATCTACTTGTAAGACATTGGACCTACATTCAGATCCCCCAGATTTACCTTTTGGGCAACTTACTTTACTCCTGATTCCCACATTGAGGATAATAAAACCTACCTCATGGGATTGTTGTCAGGAATAAAGGAGATAATGATTTTTAACATGTTTACACAATGCCTAACACGTAGTGAAAATTTAGTACTCAGTAAATGTTAGCTTCTAGTGTTACAATTATTTTCAGATATCATAGTTTGGTCACTGTTTACCGATTTTTTTAGTAGCTACATCTCACTGCTGGTTCACGTAGCAGTTGTAGTCATTTATATACCCTAAAACTTTTGTGTGAACTACTCCCTGACATTAAATCTCCCCCATCTTGTATTTATACCATTGATTTTTAAGGAGTCTAAATATAAGATTTTATACTAACTCCCACTGAATTTTATGTTTTCACCTCGAGCCAAGATTTCAGCCTATTGAGATAATTTTTCATATAAGTTCAATTATTTGTCATATTTGCTATTCCTCCCTAACTTTTACAAAGCTGATTAGAATAGATATGGTTTTTTCCAAGTAAAATATTGACTCAGACCAATACAAGAACAAAATATTTCACTTTTTAGTAGAGAAATCCCCACTACATTGACATTTTGTGACTAGTTAGAAAGTCTGTACAAAATTGGACAAAGTCTGTGAAACATAAAACTGAAGATCTCTTCAGCAACAGAAAAGAGAATAAAATAGCTCTTTTCTATGGCTGATAAAAAGACAGAGTAAAATTTTTTTAACCGATGAAGAAAATCAAGTAACTTCCAAAGGTCACCCTGCTAGTAAGTTGCAGAACAGAGTTGTAAACCCAAATCTGTAGGACTCACAATCTCATGCTCTTAACTGCTAGACTAAGTTATCTTCCTAACAACACAGTTGAGATTCCCACCAGGATTGCTGGGAAAAACCTCTGCTTTAGTCTCTGTAATTCATCTCCAAATAATTAAACGCATTTTGCAATGATAATGGTTAATTTGCAAGAACATATGCACTTTCATATGCAGTCTTTGCCTTTTTATGCATTTATTCAGTCAATGAACTTTCACTGAGAGACCACTACATTCAAGGCACTGTGTTAGGCAGGATGTGACGACAGAGATCAATCTAATAATGAACCTACTGTCAAGGAGTATATAAGAAGTAATGTAAAACATATACACCTACAAGGCAAGGCAGAAAGAGATATATCGTGAATGGTAAAAAGCAAGTGTGCTAGAAGTTCAGAAAAATGACTCTTTTATTCTACTAGCCATTTTCTCAAGGACTTCCTAGATTTCCTAAGGATACAAAAAGTTCTTCCTGAGGTGAGGGTAGGGACAAAAATCTTACCCTTCTGATTCTGGATTTTTCCATTAATGTACATACAGTACATATGTGTGGTTAACGGTATTGTTTTCAAAATATAAATGCAGGTCAACAGGATCCTAGTTCTACATTCGCTAATTCTTGCAAAATCTGTTAGGAGAATTCAAACCTTGGATGAGTCACCTCGAGTCACCACATCCAAAAGGTCTGTTCAACTACATAAGATATAAATTGTTCAGGTTAGAATGTTCTTCTGAACATTGTATATCACTGCTTAAGATTTAGCACCACTATAAAAAATTATATATGTTAAAGAATCAGTTATGTTCCTATAATAAGAAGCCTCTATTTACATTTCAAAAAATTAGCCTCCCAAGTTTCTCTAAATCTGATGGAAATTGGGTAAGATAGCTGCAAAGGTCTCTCCAAATTCTGAAATTGATGCATTCCTGATAATAAGCTCTAGAAACTGGGTTAGAATGTGTTTGAAGATAAATTTTGTTTCAGAAATACCATTTGGTTTTTAGGCAATCTAATCTGACTTTAATGAATTTTAAAACTTGATGAATTTTAGAACTAAATTAAATATATTTTCCAAAAGTAGGGACCTCCCGCCCAGAGAGTATTCTCAAGGATAGCTCAGCATAAAAATAAATAAATAAATAAATAAAACTGAAAATCCTTCAAGGTAAATCTTGAAACCTTAACATACTAATATAAAATATCTCACACTTCATAAGGCTGACATGTAATTTAATATTTTGCATTGGAAAAGAAAATAAAATAACAGAAAAGAGGCATAGTGGCTGAACGAAATTGCACAAAACCTGCCAATGCACCCCCTTTCAAACCAAAAGCTTTAGATGCTGTTTGTGTCTATGTTCTCCCTCAGGAGAAAAAAAAAAAATATGTAACACATTTCATCCCTTAAGCTCCTTATTTACTTCTTAAAGACACAGGCTGATGAGGTAATGTTCTATTACAAATGTTTAAAAAAAGAAAAGTTTTCTTGGTACCTGGATTCTGAAATCTGCTCTAATGATCTTTATCATCAGATTTCTCTATGGCATGCTGTGTTCACATGTAAAATTGTATAGATTGTTCACACACATGGAGGAAAAAACATTAATATAAGGCTTGGGAAAACATAAAGAGAATAGAAAATTTTTTCGGATTATTTTACATTCTTTCGAAAACCTAAATTTCATGGGTTGGTAAAGAATGTTAGGATATTTATATTTCTTCAAAATTTACATTCCAGATTATATAATGTCCTAATTCAACTTAGAAAATGGTTTCAGATGCATGTTATAAGAGTATATAAAACAGACTGACTTTTGAATTAAAATGTATGCAAGACAAAATGTAATTTTAACTTGAGCTAGCCTTTATATTACATGCAAAACCTTCAATTGAATACATTCAATCATAATAATAATTTAATTTTTAACTTATATTAGTAAAAATGTTCACACTACCACATTACAGCTAATATTTTAATAGAAACAAAAATCTCCGATTCAAAAATAAAAGTTCTTACATAAGATGGCTGGTTTTGTATTTGAAATTACTGAATCGGAGTGCCCTCTATTGGAAGAAAAGAGGCAACAAAAGTTAAACTGAACTAAGAATATAGGTAAAATACTTCCAAAGCTCAAGTCACATCATTAATATGTAAAATACATTAATTAATAATATGGATGCTACAAAACATATTTCCTTATATTTTTATTTCTCCTAAATAACTTTTGGAATTACTTGTCATATTACAATAAGCAAGTTGGATGTTTCATATCCTATGAAGTTAAATTTTAACTGAACCCAAATGCTCATCATTTAACCAGTAATATAAATAACAGACATACAGAAATGTTTTCCACATTTAATATTCCAATATAACATAGAAATGTTATAATTGAGGACTGTGGTTTGAATGCAGTTTGGATTTTCCTTAACGATAAACTGAAAGCCTCCTTGCTATGGACCTCACATCGGTGTCCCCTCCAAGTGCATATGTTGAAATTCTAACCCCCAATGTGATAGTATTAGGGAGAGGGTGTTGGGAGGTCATCAGATGATAACCCCTTATGATGTGCTAGTGTCCATATATAAAAACATCAGCAGGGCCAGGCACAGTGGCTCATGCCTGTAATTCCAGCACTTTGAAAGTCCAAGGCAGGCGGATCATGAGGTCAGGAGATCGAGACCATCCTGGCCACCATGGTGAAACCCCTTGTCTACTAAAATACAAACAATTAGCCAGGCATGGTGGCATGTGCCTGTAGTCCCAGCTACTTGGGAGGCTGAGGCAGGGGAACCGCTTGAACCCAGGAGGCAGAGTGCAGTGAGCCAAGATCGCGCTGCTGCACTCCAGTCTGGCGACAGCAAGACTCCATCTCGAAAGAAAAGAAAAGAAAAGAAAAGAAAAGAAAAGAAAAGAAAAGAAAACACATCAGGAGAACCTGCTTTTTCCCCCTCTGTTCTTTACCACATGAAGATACAACCAGAAGACAGCCCTCTGCAGACCAGGAGGCAGACCCTCACCAGCTGCCAGCTCTGCTGGATACACCACATGAAGATACAACCAGAAGACAGCCCTCTGCAGACCAGGAAGCAGGCCCTCACCAGCTGCCAGCTCTGCTGGATACACCACATGAAGATACAACCAGAAGACAGCCCTCTGCAGACCAGGAAGCAGACCCTCACCAGCTGCCAGCTCTGCTGGATACACCACATGAAGATACAACCAGAAGACAGCCCTCTGCAGACCAGGAAGCGGGCCCTCACCAGCTGCCAGCTCTGCGGGGTACCTTGATCTTGGGCTTCTCAGACTCCAGAACTGTGAGAAATAAATGCTGCTTTTTTTTCAAGCCACCCAATCTATGCTAATTTGTTATAGCATAAATAATCCCTAATTCAAGAGACTTTTAGAAGCTCTTACACTGGGGAATTGGAGCAGTAGACTGGATATTAAGATCTACGAGATTTGTTCTATCTGAAAAAATTGTTTTGTGGTGTTATCAAGACCTCAGTTCTGACTCAGCATCTCAGACATGAATTACCTCAGTGAGATCTTGGCTGATTTTTGGCTCCCTAGACCAATCATATGCATGTTAGAATAATCTGAGAAGCTTTTCCAAGAATAATGCTCAGAGCTACTCAAAATCATTTTGATTTAGTTGGTCTGGACTGGTATCTGAGGGCATCGGTATTCATTTTTTTAGAGCCTCTCTAGGTAAATCTAACGTACAACTATGGCTGAGAACCATTGTTTGAGCCTCTCCCCGATCAACCAACATACAACTACCACTTTTATTTTCCAAAATGTCACTTTCAGGAGAACTCTCCTACTCAAGAGTTTATTCTCAGCATCAATTTTAAACTTCTGACCAGCCTCCCAATCTACTTAGCTGCCTTTGTTCTCTGACAATAGAGTTGAGTGGCAAGTTGAGTGGCAAGCCCCAGAATGTCTGTGTTCTTGGCTCTATAATTACTGCGTGAAACTGGGAAAGTCATAGAAATAATACTATCCTTTTCACAGGGTTATTGTGAGAGTTAAATGAGTTAATACAAGTGTTCCATAAATTGAAGTATTATCATTACTTATCCAACTTTATTTCCTACTACTTTCCAAAACAAACTCTCATCGTAAATCATTCTCAAATTATGCACTAATTCTTACCTCTGTGCTTTTGCATATATTGTTTCTTCAGGCTGGAATCCTTTCTCAATCATTTGTTCCAACAAAAGTGAAAAACACAGCTCCCCTTTCACCAAGACACAGCTTAGTCTCTCCCTACCTCCACAAAGACTTTAATAAATATCTGTAAGTATTCACTGATATCTCCCTTTTAAAAATTCCTTTGGCCACAAGGTAGCATACTATTTTAAATGTGGCTGAGAATTACAAACATTGGCTCGGAGTTTGAATCCTCACTCTGCCACTTGGCAGCTAAGTCATTTTCTAAATCCATATTGTAAGAATTAGTTAGTAAGTGACTTAAATCATGTAAAGCATTAGAGAAGCAAATAGCAAAAACCGAGTGTCAGTTCTTATTTATTCAGTGTTTTATACATTAGTCTTCAGTTACAGTCTGCACACTATGACCGAAGTCTCCTTAGGACAGGTGCTTTGAATCACTTGAAGTCAAGAACCATGTCTAT
Organism: Colobus angolensis palliatus; assembly: GCF_000951035.1. Classification (NCBI taxonomy): domain Eukaryota; kingdom Metazoa; phylum Chordata; class Mammalia; order Primates; family Cercopithecidae; genus Colobus; species Colobus angolensis. The sequence continues at coordinate 11,047,355 of NW_012110919.1, forward strand.
TATAAACCCCACAACTCAAAACATGATAAGAACCATCTGTATTAGGTGACCTATACTTGACTGAACTTTTTGCATCATGTGAAAGTATAATTGAAGTGATATTCTGGAAAAAAAAAAACTTTTTTGATGAATAGAAACAAATACTCAACAAAACATGGAATGAATTCAAATAAAACACAGGCTACAGAAAAGGGTCAAAGTAATTTGATTACTTTTTAAACATTCGTTAACAGGTCTCTATCAGATTCATCTTCTGAAAGGTCAGTTCCAATTATGTCTTTTATCTGCCCAAAATCCTTTAGATTTTTCTCATTTCTTAAACAAATAAATATCAAAATTCTTAGCCTGACATTCAAAATCATCCACCACCTAACCTCAAACTAGACTTCTAATCTTATCTCTCATCTTTTCCCTTTGTAAACTCTCTTCTTCCAAATAAACAGAATTATTTGCTTTTACTCATATATACCATCTGCTTTTCTGCCTCCACATAATATTTAACATTTTATAGGGAAATATTTTCAAAGAACACTATTGTGAAGGTTTGTCACAGGAACGAGGAGTGGTGTTAGAAAAGTATGAGCTCAGATTTCAAAACCTTAATGCTCAATTTATGAGTATTAATTTCTTTCTTGCCACTATCACAATACAGTCTTTGGCTTGCAGGAAAACTTGAACATCTTTTCCCCAAACTATTGTCACTCTCTCAAAGTCAAAAGTCTTTGCCATCACTTCCTGAAAGACAGAAGCTTGAATCATGGTCTCCAAGCAGCACATACAGATCCCAGGACATACAAGATATTCATTGAGTAAACAAAAAATAATTAGAGCTTCTGTTTTACACTTATTGTCTACCTTCCTCAATTTGAATTTCTTTTGTTGTGTATGTCTCATAATTTACATCAAATATTACTAGAAATGTAGTCCCTCTCTCTCTCTTGCTATATATATATATGTTAGAAATAATCAGGGATATTTGCTCAAAATTTGTTTACTAATGGTATGTACAACAAAATAGTTTGGAGATCCTGGTCTAAAAAATTAGGGCTTTCAGAATATCTGTGGTTTTACAAGTAAAAGGCCAGAAGCTACCAGCTTAGATAAATATTTGTGGATGGATCTAAAAAAGTAAATACTATGTATTGTTTATATAGAACAAATAAGTTTTAAGTTCTAACTAACTTTCAAGGAAATATTAAAATGTAACTGATTGGTAATCTAGAGATAGCATACACCTGTTTCAGATATTTTAACAGAGGATTTTGTCCCAACATTAAAGTTACTATTATAAATATTTCATTAATATGAAAATTTCATTTGGTAAAACCTACAGGTATTTAAAACCTCAGTACATATACAACTGTTCATAGTTATTCATAAAGAATTTTTATTGGTGCCAATAATAGGATGTTTTTGCAAGAAAAAGTGAAGCACAAAAACAAAATGAAACAAAAAAAGCAGGCCTAGGAGGTAGGACTAGCCATGGAACTAGATGAGTAAGGGCTATCCCAGGAAACAGTGTCACAGCTTACTTTAAGTAACTAAATTAAGTAAATGTTCTCGTAATGGACAGTCACTATACTTAGCAAGTTTTTTTTAGTTTTCACAAATAATATGACATACTTAACACAGATCACTCTATTACTGGCTTTTGAATAAAGTATGACATATCTGTAACAAATTAAGTTCTAAAAGTGACAAAAGATTTCTTATCAGAATAATGTATTTCCTTTAATAGCAGCATATACTATAAATCCTTCCTGTACAGGACAAAAAGTAGGTTTACAAATCTTAATATTAAACTGATTTATTCTCTTAGTTTTTCTTGCTATTGTGTTCATATAAAAATTCAAATGAGCGAGAATCACCCATGGCCTGACCTCAATCTATCCTTCTAATCTTATCTTCCCTCTTTCCTCTTTGTAAACTCTTATTCCTAATAAATAGAAATACTCGCTTTTACTCAACTATATCATCTGCTTTTCTGCCTCATATAACCTTTAATATTTTATATGACAATATTTTCAAAGAACACTATCATAAGGGGTTGTCACGGGAACTAACTCATGCTTAAGATTCTGAGCTTATTGAAAAGAAACCTCTTGGGATTTGCATATTATAAAAATATGCAGACTGAACTTTCCATATTTCTCTCCTACTATTACTTAAGGAGGAAGTGAGGAAACCATACGTGTGGCTCTGCTCTGTTAGACTGAGTTCATACAGAAAATAGGAAAGATAGTCAAAAGGAAGGTTTTTGTCTTTTTTTGGGAACCAACATCATTATGCCCAGTAAAACTAAGGAATACTACAACAACAACAACAACAACACTACTAAAAATCCATGTGTTTAAGAAAGAGTCTAACAGTGGAGAGATCGTCAAGTGATCTGTCAAAGCACTCCTTCCCCTACACATGCACTGAGAGTAAAACCCCAAAGAACGTCAGGAAAAGTGCAATAAGGAAACTGACATCTTACAGTGGTGGAATCTGATAATGCGCCACATCCCCTGCCTCTTAGCTGTACATACTGAATTGGAAAAGGCAGACACATTGTCTTCATTTCCCCCCGCCTTACTTACTACACTCTGGCTTCCATTTTTCCCAAGTTCTTCCTCTGAAATCTTGCTCAAATTGTCTAAGTAGTGGTCCGATATTGTGTGGCACAAGTCTTCAAATGAATAATCCTTTTCTTGACAGAGTTTTATTTCATCCAAGAGTTTTGATAATTCTCCAGTGACGGTTTCACCTATGAGAATAAGTTTTTCAGAAGTTTCAAGAAAGGTTATCGTTAAAACTTACTGTTAAGCAATAAAAATATGACTGCTATGGTGATAGAACTCAAAATACAACAAGATTAAGCAGTCAGACACTATTCTGTTGAAAATGAGGTACTCAACCATAATTAGTACAACAACATTAATGGACAAAAGAGATTATAATTTTGCCTATTTTTATTCTTTTTCAAAATATAAATAATTATTGTAAGGTTATGTATACATAGTACATAAAAGCATCTAGAATTACAATTCCCAAAGCTTCACTTATTATAGAATTTAATTTCCATAATCTTTCATTGATATTTTACTTCACTAACAGAATTCATTAGCAAATTTGAAATGGTGCTGAAAACCTTCTTCCTAGGTTCAATAAACAGAAATAGTACAAGTTATTTAAACAAATAATAATATAGGTAAACAGTACATTAAGAATTATGGTATATGATATAAAGCAAAAACACAAAAGAAATAGATAAATAATATACATCATCTGTCAAACATGAAGATTTTGTAGATTACATGAAAATATGCACATTTCTAAACAGTCTCAGAAAGGTACCTTATACCTGTAACTTATTCTGAAAAAAATTTCCAGCAATTACAATCCAGATTTTAATATTTTTATTCTGACTTAAAAACATATTTAAGATCAGCTGACTATAGATGCATGGATTTATTTCTGGACTCTATTCTGTTTTATTGGTGTATATGTCTGTTTTCATGCCTGCATCATACTGTTTTGATTACTGTAGCTCTTCACAAGGGTTCCAAGAATACAAAATGTGGAAAAGATAGTCTCTTCAATAAATAGTGTTGGGAAAGTGGATGTCCACATGCAAAAGAATGAAATATGACCCTTATCTCATCCCCTATGTAAAAATCAACACAAATGGGATAAAGACTGGAACATTAAGACCTGAAAATATGAAACTCCTAGAAAAAAACATAGGGAAAAAACTTGATATTGGTTTGGACAATGATTTCTTGGATATGAACAAAAGCAAAAATGAACACACAGGATTGGATCAAACTAAAAAGCTTCTGCACTGCAAATTAAACAATCAACAGACTAAAAAGATAACTTAAGGAATGGGAGAAAATATTTGCAAACCATAGATCTGGTAAGCGGTTAATACACAAAATACATAAGGAATTCACATAACTCAATAGCAAAAACACAAATAACCTAATTTTAAAATGGGCTAAGGACCCAAATAGACATTTCTTCAAAAAAAGGCACATAAATGACCCAAGGTATATGAAAAGGTGCTCAACATCACTAATTATCAGGGAAATGTAAATCAAAGCCACAACGGGTTATTACCTCATATCCATTAGAGTGGCTATTCTCAAAAAGACAAAAGATAGGAGGTGTTGCTGAGGATGTGGAGAAAGGGAAGCCTGTATGCTGTCAGTGGGGATGTAAAATGGTATAGCCACTATGGAAAACAGTATGGAGATTCCTCAAAAAATTAAAAATAGAATTACCATATGATTCAGTAATCCCACTTTGGGGTGCTTATTCAAAGTAAATGAAACCAGTATCATGAAAAGATATCTGCACCCTTCTGTGTTGTGGGAAGTCCCAGGGACCCCGGAGGGACCAGCTGGAGCCATGGCAGAGGAACATAAATTGTGAAGATTTCATAGATATTTATCAGTTCCCAAATAATACTCTTATAATTTCTTATACCTGTCTTTATTTTAATCTCTTAATCCTGTTATCTTCATAAGCTGAGAATGTATGTCACCTCAGGACCACTATTGTGTTAACTGTATAAATTGATTGTAAAACATGTGTGTTTGAACAATACGAAATCAGTGCACCTTGAAAAACAACAGAATAACAGTGATTTTAGGGAACAAGGGAAGACAACCATAAGGTCAGACTGCCTGTGGGGTCGGGCAGAATAGAGCCATATTTTTCTTCTTGCAGACAGCCTATAAATGGATGTGCAAGTAGGAGAGATATCACTAAATTCTTTTCCTAGCAAGGAATTTTAAATATTAAGACCCTAGGAAAAGAATTGTACTCCTGGGGGGAGGTCTATAAACAGCCACTCTGGGAGTGTCTGTCTTACGCGGTTGAGATAAGGACTGAAATACGCCCTGGTCTCCTGCAGTACCCTCAGGCTTATTAGGGTGGGGAAAAAAGTCCCATCCTGATCAATTTGAGGTCAGACCAGTTCTCTGCTCTCGAACCCTGTTTTCTGTTGTTTAAGATGTTTATCAAGACAATATGTGCACAGCTGAACACAGACCCTCATCAGTAATTCTAATTTTGCCCTTTGCCTTGTGATCTTTGCTTTTTCCCTTGCCCTGTTTCCTCTGAAGCATGAGATCTTTGCTCTGCCTTCTGCCCTTTGAAGTGTGTGATCTTTGTGACCTACTCCCTGTTTGTCTACTCCTTCCCCTTTTGAAATCCCTAATAAAAACTTGCTGGTTTTGGGGTTCAGGTGGACATCATGGACCTACCAATATGTGATGTCACCCCTGGCGGCCCAGCTGTAAAATTCCTCTCTTTGTACTCTTTCTCTTTATTTCTCAGACTGGCCGACACTTAGGGAAAACAGAAAGAACCTACGTTGAAATATTGGGGTCAGGTTTCCCCAATACTTCTGTTCATTATGGCATTCTTCAGAACAGCCAAGACATGAAAACAAACCCACTGTCAGATGAATAAAGAAAATGCAGTGGGTGTGTACATTTATATACATACTACACAAACAATGGACTATTATTCAGCCTTAAAAAAGAAGGAGATCCTGCCATTTGTAACAACATGGATGAACCTAGAGGGCATTATGCTAAGTGAGATGAACCAGGTACAGAAAGACAAATACCACATCTCTCATGTGGAATCTAAAAAAGTCAAAGTCATAAAACAGAGAGTAGAATGGTGATTGCCAGGGGCTGGGGAGTGAAGGAAATGAGAAAGTGTTGATCAAAGGGTATTAAGGTTCAGTTACAGGGGATTAATAAATTCTGGAGATTTAAAATACAGCATGGTGACTATAGTTAATAATATTCTATTGTATACCTGAAACTTACTAAGAGAGTTATCTTAAGTGTTCTCTCCACAAAAACAAACAAACAAACAAAAAAACTATGTGAGATAATGGCTATGTTAAGTAGTTGATTTTGGCAATTATTCCACAAAGTATATATCAAATTGTACACTGTAAATATATACAATTTTCATTTGCCAAGTATACCTCAATAAAGCTGGGGAAAAACACATTTAAGAAAAAAACACATTTAAGAAATATATACTCCAGATAAACTTCATTACAGCAGGAATGGTTTTCTGCTTTGCTCACTACTGTATTTCAGGGCTGACACAGGAGCTCTTATAAATGGATGAAATATAGAGTATAGGATATAACCTATTAGACTTGAAATTTTCACAACTGTACATACAAGTCTAGCATAGTTTCCAGGGCTTTATAATTAGGTACTCACTTTTGGTCTTTTGGGAGGGAGACTTAACAGGAGATGAAATGTGTGTTTCTTGTGTTGCATCTTCCTGCACAGGCTCTTCAAGGACTGTAGATCTTCCCACACCTTCTAAATACTCTGTGTGTATACATTTTTGAGATTACACACTTGAATTCATTTATTTAAAACCAGTACATTTTATGTTTTACTTCTGGTGATCAGTTTTGCATTTATTTTCTCATATCCTAAGTTTTCAAAAGAACTTCAAAAAACCAAACATATCAAAAGAACATCATAATGACCTTAAAGTTTTTAATTAAAAAAAAGACACCAGATTATTTGGGAGAAACTCTTGAACCCCTTTCTTCTAAAAACTAAACTTAAAACATTCTTTCCTTAAAAATAAATTCACCTATTGAAGATACAATAAACTCCTTGTTCTCTTTACTTTCCATCTGAAGATTTTAAACTGTCTGAAAGATGCTTTGAATAGATTTAAACTCTAAAACAGGAATGTCAAATTCAGATGGACACCACAACCAGCCAGGTAACATAAATGAATGAAATGGAATAAGTTCATTTTAAAATGGTGCTGTAATCTTGTAAGATAACTACAATTTGCATATTAACTTTATTTCCACAAAGAAATAATGTTCATTGCCATTATTCTTTAAGTAATGTCCTATACTCAGCCTATTTTTCATTTTTCCAGTTTTGATATAATATTAGGAAGAGCAGCTTAAACTTAAATATTGCTTACTATGGACCCAGCATTGTTCTAAGTATTTTGTATACATTAACTCATCTAATCCTTACAAAACTATGACACAAGCACAATCTAAGTTTTAAAGATTACAAGTAAAGGGGGAGTATTAACTTGCCCATGTTCATTCAGCTAATAGGTGGCAAAGCCAGATAAATGTAAGACAAGAAAACATCTCTCTTTTCTCTTAATCACAAAGAAAACAGCATCTGAATGTAGAAATAAATGTTAACCAATATTCAGCCTCACAGACCATGTTTAACCAGAGAAAAAATGACCAATCTAAAGTTCATCCCTGAAATAAAACTTCTTTTAGAGAAACCAAAACTCCAGAGTTTGAGCTAAAATTCCAGATTTTTATTTTTATTTTTTTTTGAGATGGAGTCACTCTGTCGCCCAGGCTGGAGTTCAGTGGTGTGACCTCGGCTCACTGCAAGCTCCACCTCCCTGGTTCAAGCCATTCTCCTGCCTCAGCTCCCGGAAGAACTGGGACTACAGACGCGTGCCACCACACCCGGCTAATTTTTTTTGTATTTTTAGTAGAGACAGGGTTTCACCATGTTGGCCAGGCTGGTCTCGAACTTTTGACCTTGTGATCCGCCCACCTCAGGCTCCCAAACTGCTGGGATTACAGGCGTGAGCCACCGTGCCCAGCCAAATTCTAGATTTTTAAATGTTAACAGCTAATCCAATTTTTATGGAAACACAATGTGGGCTCAAAACATGTGACATAAACAAAGCATGTGTGCTACGTGCCAAAGCATTCAGCCCACAAGTGGCTAGTTTGTAACCTCTGTATAAAGATTAAATTAACAAATCCCTTTTCATACAGATCATTTGCTTATACTTCTTTATTCAAGAATCTTTTTCTTAAAATCTAATAAAGAAAATTTGTAGTCTCATGCCAAACAAGTATGTCCTCATAACATTCAAATAATTTCTACCAGGGAAATCCAGGAATGCAAAGAACAGAGATGATGTGTTCACATTCTGAAATTTGCCAGTAATTAGAGAACTTCAAAGATGTCCTGTATGCCCTGTCACAAATTAACATACCTGATTAATCTTGACCATTTAGGAAAGCGAAGATAGTTACTCCTATGTAACAACACTTCATCTTAGATAAACCAATGCAGTATGTTTTTAAAAAGTCCATGATTATGTCACACCCCCTTTTCTAGTGGGTGACATTTATTTTGCTTTTCCCAAAAGACATATTACACACATGCTTCAGTTTTTAAAAGTTCAGTGAGAGGCGGCCAGGTGCAGTGGCTCACTCCTGTAATCCCAACACTTTGGGAGGCCGAGGCTGGTGGACCACGAGATCAGGAGATCGAGACCAACCTGGTTAACACAGTGAAACCCCGTCTCTACTAAAAGTACAAAAAAAAAAAAACTAGCCAGGCGAGGTGGCGGCCACCTGTAGTCCCAGCTACT
>NW_012110919.1:11056139-11185036 GCF_000951035.1 Colobus angolensis palliatus
GGATTACAGGCTTGAGCCACCGCGCCCGGCCAATCCCAGCACTTTAAAAGGCCAAGGTGGCTGGATCACGTGAGGTCAGGAGTTCAAGACCAGGCTGGCCAATGTGGTAAAATCCCCTCTCTACTAAAAATACAAAAAGTAGCCAGACATGGTGGCAAGTGCCTATAATCCCAGCTACTTGGGAGGCTGAGGTAGAAGAATCACTTGAACCCAGGAGGTGGACATTGCAGTGAGCCAAGATCGCACTGCTACACTCCAGCCTGGGCAACAAGAGCAAAACTCCCTCTCAAAAAAAAAAACAACAAAAAACACACACACACAAACAAAATTCAGTGAGACTCAAAATCCAATATGAAATACAAAGTGCCTAGAGGGAGAAGACTGATAAAAATAGTATGTGCCACTCTTAATTTTTAGCTTTTATTCAATTTAATTTTAATTTTAATTTATATAAAAGGCTATGATTGGATTCTTCTCTGATTCATCTCTGCATGCATTTGACTTGCAATTAACTTCTTTATTGATAAGTAAATTGTAGGGGCCTGAACTTCCCTGAAATGTTTTGGAAATAGAGAAGAGAGGACAATGGCCGCATATAGTGCTTCTATTCTTTTTATTCCTCCTTGGCTTTTGTTGACTACTGTATCTACATGTTCCCTGCCTGACTTGGTTTTAATTCATTTATCTCCCTGCAGAATAATGCTGTTCTTCAGCTTCCCAAATGACACCTAATAAAACCTATCTACCACCCTCGTCTGTCATACTTGCAGCCAATCCATAACAAGTGTAGGAAATAATCACTGCTGAACAGGGTAGAAGCTAAAGGAGAGAAAAAACATCTGGGGTTTTTAAGTAACATGCTACATGTCAGGCCTAATCACCAAACAGGAAGGGAAAGCATTTAAATCTAATATTTTATAAAAGTTTTAGTTCAAGTGATGAAGTATGCAAACTGCAAATAACAAAAATCATACCTAGATAGTTGTCAAACCTTCAACAGAGCTAATAACTGCCACTAACAACAAATGTACTTAAATGACTTTTACCAGAAACTAAGGCTGGTAAGACTGAGTTATTTTACACCATTGGATTAGGAAGGAAATAATCTGTATTCTTTTGGCTAAATACAATTTTTGTTATTATTGATAATCTAACATTTAGATACAAGCTCTGCCACTTAAGAGACATGAATTTGAACAAATCAAATCTCTCAGAGCCTCAGTTTCCCTTATGTGCAAAAATAAAATAATATCTGACTTATCTTACTTCATAGAGTCATAGAAACCAAAGTAGTAGCAAACCCCTGAAAACACTCAAAGTATTATTCAAATGTGAAATAATACTTAATCATCACTACTTTATAGCTTTATTAACTTCCAGCTCATAACTACATATTTACTACATATATATGAATTTTAAAAATACTTCTAATATCAAATGAGTAAATAAACACTTTAACTTCTTTAAAATACTGAGTAGTTAAAAACCAAAAATAAAACATTAAAAGATATTATTATTTAGTTTAAAAGTCTACCATAAAAAATAAAACTAGTAAGTTTGTTCAAAAGTAAACACTAACTCAAAATCCAAAAGAAAACTATAACAGTTTTAATCTGATCTTAACTTTAAGGCAAACTCATCCATCATTCAATACTGTTTACCTTGTAAGAGTGTTGCAATCTGGAGAGATTTCTGAGATGGATGTTCTTTCAGAATGTCCAAGACAGTTCTACCTAAGCTATCCTTTATGTTGGCATCAATTCCTGAAAGAAAAAGAAAAACTCACTAGATATATACCACTGAAGTGTCCTCAAAAGATACTATCAGTATCTAACTGCTGTAATTTCAAACATATACAGACCAAGCACTAAAAGTCATTAAAAAAAAATTAAGTTCTACACACACACACACACACACACACACACACGCACAAGATTTTAGCAAGAAAGAAGGCAGGGGCCTATTGTTACCAAAGATTAGGAACATTCTTGATCACGAGTTAACTCTCAAAGGGCACCCACCCAATGGTTAAGATTGTTTTTCAGGACCCTATGGTATCTTTTTTTCTTTTTTTTTGAGACGGAGTCTTGCTCTGTTGCCCAGGCTGGAGTGCAGTGGCACAATCTCGGCTCACTTCAAGCTCCATCTCCCAAGTTCACGCCATTCTCCTGCCTCAACCTCCCAAATAGCTGGGAATACAGGTGCCCACCACCACGCCCAACTAATTTTTTTTTTTTTTTTTTGTATTTTTAGTAGAGATGGGGTTTCACTGTGTTAGCCAGGATGGTCTCGATCTCCTGACCTCGTGATCTGCCCGCCTTGGCCTCCCAAAGTGCTGGGATTATAGGCGTGAGCCACCGCGCCCAGCCAACCCTATGATATCTTTGGGTTATAACTACTTAACTCAATAGCACACTATCACACTGAAAAATGTTATTGATTTAGAATGTGAATTCCTAAAGTATAATGGTCATGTGATTTATATTCTCTGTATAATACGGTAAAAATATTTAGTAGATTATAATCATGTACCATGTAAGTAACATAAGAATAGTCTTAAAACACTTGAATATTCACAGAGTTGCAAAAGGATGATTATTTTGAACTGTTGTCCACATAGAATTTATTCAAATACAAGGTCAAATACTCCATGATATTTATTTATCCTAGATTGTATTTGTGAGTCACATTCATCATCCACCTGATGAGCAAACTTATTGAAGCATGTAACTAAAACACCTGTTATTACTTTAGTTGTGGAAATATATATTGTATGAAATAACTTATTTTAACGTAACAAATAGCTTTCACCGCCTTAAAAATTTTATGAATTTTCCAAACACATAATTGCAAAAAAAAATAGCCAGTTTACAGGATCTGGTCCCAAATGTTAGTCCATTGTAAGATTATTAAATACATGTTTAAATTTGCATAGGAATGTGTGACCAGCACATATTAATATTTAGATGGTTTCCTCAAATCATTTGTTGTAACACCACACTGCATGACAAAGTTAAATATAAATGAAACTTTAACTTTGTTAAATTGTGTACAAATACAATCACAATACAATAGTCTGCCAATGTTTTTCATTTTATTTTTTAGAGGAAAATAAACACACTATATTCCATAACATGAAAAATTTCCATCAGTTGTTTACAAGCATGAATTTGTACCCATGCCTTTTGATCTTTAAAACAAATCTGACCTCAATTCTAGTTTTATTTCATTTCAATCAGAAAGTACATATGAAAATAAATAAGCCAACTTTATTGTTCCTTCAAAACACTCCCTTTGAAAGGTTCCCTTTAAAATAAATTTCTGTAGCCTACTAACAATAGTTACTCAGTTAATGAACTAACTAGGATAATTTACCTTAAGGAGAGGGAGCTCAAATCTCTGTTTACTGTAGTTCACAATAAAACATAGAAAAACTATTATGTTCTTCAATAAACTAAACAATTGTGACAATTTCTCAAGGATCAATTCGTCTCTCTTACAGAAGGCAGAAATCTCCTTTTTCTTTTGGTAGTTTATCTCTAAAGTACTTAAATGCATAAAATTGTAATAACTAAGAGGTTTGTACTTAAAACATCTATTGCATAAAGGAAGTTGCACATTGATATCAATGTTATCTAAATACTGAAGCTCAGTTCTACATAATACGAATACGTATCTGCATTTTAGAGTAAAGGCAAGAGGGTGATTTGTGAAGAAAACTGTGTTATTTTCCTTTGTCTATTCCCAAAATAGAAATGGTATCTGGCAGGATAAGCTCCATGCAGAATCACAATAGTTACCTGTTTCTAACAGAACTCGTACAACATCCACCTTTCCAAACAAAGCTGCTTCATGAAGTGCACTCCCCTTTTCTGTCTGGAAAAAAAAAAGTAAGAAAAAAGAAAGCACGGTTGTATTTGGAGTGCTTACAGGTTTAAAAAAAATGCTCACATTTTATATATTCATACATATTTTCTGTAATCTCAGCCCTCCTTAACAGAAAGGTAACATGGAATAAAGAAGAGATTCTAAAAGAAAAATCCATTGTCTTGGGGATTATAAAACACCTCTGCTTCTAAATAGAAATTTGGGCCAGGTGCAGTGGCTCACGTCTGTAATCCCAACACTTTGGGAGGCTGAGGCAGATGGATCACCTCAGGTCGGGAGTTCGAGACCAGCCTGGCCAACATGGCAAAACCCCATCTTCTCTACTAAAAATACAAAAATTAGCCACACGTGGTGGTACATGCCTGTAATCCCAGCTACTCAGGAGGCTGAGGCAGGAGAATTGCTTGAACTCAGGAGGCAGAGATTGCAGTGAGCCAAGATCATGCCACTGCACTCCAACCTGGGTGACACAGTGAGACTCCATCTCAAAAATAAATAAATAAATAGCCATTTGATTTTGTTACGTTAGTATGTCACCTTCTCTTAGCTTTAGCTCTCCTTAAGTACAAAATAAGAGAAGTAATGCCTACCTCACAAGGCTTTTGTGACTATGCAAGAAGCTCATTTAATCAGCATGCATTTATTAAACACCAATTATAGGCCAAGAGTAGCTGAAGGATATTCTGAGGTATGGAAATATCATCCTGGCCCTCATATATTCACATTCTATTTGAAGAGACAGATGTATAAACACAGACGCTCCCTGACTTCCAATAGGGTTACCTCCTTCCTGATAAAGCCACCATAAATTGAGTATCCAGTAAGTTGAAAATGCATTTAGGCCGGGTGCAGTGGCTCATGCCTGTAATCCCAGCACTCTGGGAGGCCAAGGTGGGTGGATCACCTGAAGCCAGGAGTTCAGGACCAGTCTGACTAACATGGTAAAACCCCACCTCTACTAAAAATACAAAAAAATTAGCCAGGCATGGTGGCGGGCACCTGTAATCCCAGCTACTTGGGAGGCTGAGGCAGGGGAATTGCTTGAACCAGGAAGGTGGAGGTTGCAGTAAGCTGAGATCGCACCACTGCACTCCAGCCTGGGTGACAGAGTGAGAATCCAAAACACACTTAACCTACCAAACATCATAGCCCAGACTAGCCTACTTTAAATATGCTCAGAACACTTACATTAACCTAGAGTTGGGCAAAATCATTTAACACAAAGCCTATTTTATGATAAAGCATTGACTATCTCACATACCACGTATCGCTAGCCTGGGAAAACATCAAGATTCAAAATTTGAAGCATATCAAAATTGCAACAGTTTCACACCATTTTAAAGCTGAGAAATTGTTAAATTAAATCATTGTAAGTTGGGGGCTGTCTGTAAACATTTATGATAAATGAAATCTAAACAATTTAAAGTAGCCATAAAAAAGAATAAAATCCTGTCATTCACAGCAACATGGATGGGCCTGGAGAATATTATGTTAAGTGAAATAAGTCAGGCACTGAAAGATAAATACCACATGTTCTCACATATGTGTGAGCTAAAAATGTTGGTCCCATAGAAGAAGAGAGTAATATTATGGTTATGAGAGGCTGGGCAGGGGATCAGGGAGAGAAGGATATGGTGAATGACTACAAAATTACAGCTATATAGGAGGAAGAAGTCCTAGTATTATTTAGTAGGGTGATGACAGTTAATGATAATTTATTATATATTTTCAATTACTGGAAGAGAGGATTTTTGAATGTTCCCAACACAAAGAAATGGCAAATGTTTGAAGTGATAGATATGCTAATTACTCTGTCATTACATACTATATTTCATGTATTGAAATATCACTCTGTACCCCTAAATATGTACAATTATTACATGCAACTAAAAGTGAAATTTAAAAGCAAAAAAAAAAAATTTAATGTGGCTTAAGAAACCCAGATGATCTTTTCTCCCTGCTTTCCTCTCCATCCAATCCTTTGCCCATCACAACCCTCTTCCAAACCTCATACCCTATGCTCCAGGCATACTGAACTCTTTCATAATCATTTCATATTGCTTTCTTCCACAGGGAGTCTCAAAGGCTGGTCTCTCTGCTTGGCAGGATCTAACTCCTAGCACTCTTAATCTAGCCATATAGATATGCCACTAGTTAATTTTCAGCGTGAATAAGAATCACCTGCTGAGATAGTTGAAAAACACATTTCTGGGCCCCATCCCCAGAGTTTCTGATTCAGTAGCCTGAGATTAGGCCCTAGAATTTCCATTTCTAACAAATTCCCCTGTGATTCTGCAGGTCTAAACAGTATGCTTTCAGAACCATGAACACGTACTGTATCTCGAATCTTAGCTTAAAATAATTGCATTTATAAAGACATCCCTGGCCCCTGAAGTTTAGTGTTTTTCCTGGATGTTCCACATCAATCTATATTTTCCTTATCACAGCACTCATAATACCACATTACAATTTTATGTAATTGTCTAGTTCCCATAATAAACTGTAAATTCAGTGGAAATGTAGGCCACATCTATTTCTTCACCATTGTATCCCCAATGCCTAGCAAAGTACTTTGAAAATATAGATGTTTAGGAATTCTTTTGAGGGCAAAAAGTGGAGGGAGGGAAGAACACAGGATGAAAAACTAGGACATTTTGTGAGTAGTGCAGGATGAGATTGATTCTGCCTTGAGGAAGCTCAAGGAAGATTCCAAAGATGATGCTTTTTCAGCTACACAAATATTAGTTGTCTCTTATTTTTTTCATTCTTTTTCTTCGTCTCTCAAGAATCTAACAAGTGTCAGTAGGTTGTGTGTGTGTGTGTGTGTGTGTGTGTGTGTGTGTGTGTGTGTTTTCAATTGAGTAGTATCAAGGTAGCAATTTTGTCACCCTATACTAAATGTGATCTCTAATGTGGGATTCTAATCTCAACCTGAAATAGAAATATCACTATAAAATAACATACAATGTAAAAACTCTTTTTTTTTGAGATGGAGTCTTGCTCTGTCGCCCAGGCTGGAGTGCTGTGGCATGATCTCGGCTCACTGCAACCTCCATCTCCCAGGTGCAAGCGATCCTCCTGCCTCAGCTTCCAAAGTAAATTAGATTAAGGCATGCACCACCATGCCCAGCTAATTTTTGTACGTTTAGTAGAGATGGGGTTTCACCATGTTGACCAGGCTGGTCTTGAACTCCTGACCTCAAATGATCCACCCACATCAGCCTCCCAAAGTGCTGAGCTCACAGGCATGAGCCACTGCACCTGACTTTAATTATATAAAAGTCTATTATATAATTAACCCAATCGAAAGTAGATAAGTACATTATTAAGGAGGTTTGAGGAACACTGAATATCAATGTGATCTGAATGTACTTCAAGATGGAATGATTGGAATGCACTTGAATTATAATCTGACTGGCATACGTAGATACTGAAAAAAATGGAAACAAAAAAAATTTTTAAATATACAGTACAATTTTGAAGGAAATGAAAAACTGGAAACTGATTTGGCTCTTAAGAAAATATTTCAATGTGGGGCTTGAACATTTTATTTTTTCCCTTCCTTAAAAATACTTCTTGAAATAATCTAATTTTGCTCATTCTCATGCTGTTTTTCCACCAGGCTTCTGATTACTACTTTGATTTCCTTACACTTTTCACAAAATTTTGGACTTGATTTCAGAAAAATCCTTCCTGATATAGCATGCTTCAGTTCATTCTGAAAACAAACTGAAGAGTATTTTAATTCAGGATTGTGAGGGGAAAGAAATAGAATTCCCCACAGCCTCAGCGAAAGGGGAGGACAGAAAGTATGAACCCCAGGGGTTAGCTTTGGAACAGGTATTTGTTCCAGGGAATCTGTCAACCCATGCTAGACTAGGGCCCGGACTTTAACCAGCCACTCAAGGTGCAAGTGGCAGTGGGGCAGAAGACAGTCTAAAGTCTAAGCAAGCTGAAAGCTTAGATGAGGGACCCCTGCAAAACTCTAAAACCTCTAAAGAACAACATCCTCAGTGAAAATTGAAACAACAACAACACCACATTGCACAGAAGGGGAAAGGATGTCTAACTAGGTCTTGGTTGTAGATAGACTGAAAAAAGTAAATCCCCCTAAGAATGTCTAACCATAATTCTACACTTATATGGTAAGTTTAAGGCAAAACTGTACAATTTCTATGAACTCCAGATCCTCATCCAAAATGCAGAATCAAGTGGTCCTGGATTTCTAATAATACAGGCAGATATAAATATTTAGAAAAAAACAGATATAGAAATCCCCTCTGTAAAAGTACACCTTCAACTCAGGCCTCCAAATATTATAGCAGATGAAGCTCTAAGAAATACAAATTCAAAATTATAAATTACTGAATGTGAAAGGAAACATCCCACCATGAACAAGAATTAGTAAATAAAAATACCAAAGAATAAAACTCACAAAAATTTCATATACTGAAATGGTCAGCTATAGAATATAATACATATGTGATAAATAAGATGAAAGAACTAGAAAAGAAAATTATCAAAATTGACCAGAGGTGAAAATGAACCAAATAGCATTCTAGAAATAGAAAATATAATATTTAAAATCAATGGCTTAATAACATATAAGATATCTACTGAAAGGGTATTGAACTGGATGATAGTTTTTTTAAGTACATAATTGATAGGGTTTGGCTATGTCCCCACCCAAATCTCATCTTGAATTTTAGTTCCCATAATCTCCATGTGTCATGAAAGGGACCTGGTGGGAGGTAATTTACTCATGGAGGCAGTTACCCTCATGCTGTTCTCATGACAGTGAGTGAGTTTTCACAAGAGCTAATGGTTTTATAAGGGGCTTTTCCCCCTTTAGCTCAGCACTTCCTCTTGCCTGCCACCACTCAAGATGTGACTTTGCTCCTCCTTCACCTTCCACCATGATTGTGAAGCTTCCCCAGCCGTGTGGAACTGTAAGTCAATTAAACCTCTTTCCTTTATAAATTATAACCTCAGGTATGTCTTTATTAGGAGACATACTAATAGGAGACTTAATTAGGAGAACAGACTAATACAATAATGCAATAAAAAGAATAAGAGATGAAGAATAGGGCAAAACTGCAGAATATAAGCCTACACCATTTGTCTTCCCCACTGGAACACCGAATATTAACAACTATCTGCACACAGAAAGGCACTGTCACAAGAACCAAAAGTCAGGTGAACAATCACAGTATCTGGTTTTAACTTCCTACTGCTGAAACAGACACTGAGGAGGGCAGAAGAGAAAGTCTTCAATCATGGGCGCCGCCCTTCTTCCATTCCGTGGCAGTGGCCATGCTGCAGATAGAAAATCTGTGCATTTTAGGAAGGGAGAGGGCAGTGACTGAGGAACTTTACATTGAACTCAGTGCTGCTTTGTAAGAGTGGAAAATAAAGCTGTGTGGGGTTCAGCCAGAGCCCACACATTGAGGGGGCATTTGGACCAGCCCCAGCTAGAAGGGAATCACCCATCCCAGAGGTTGGAATGTGAGTCTCTCAACAAGCCTCACCACTACACTGTAGGCTGAAGTGCTCTGGGATCCTCAGTAAACTTGAAAGGCAGTCTAGGACACAAGCACTGCAATTCCTAGGCAAATCCTAGTGCTAGGCTGGGCTTAGAGCCAGTAGACAAGGTTGGCGCATGACCTAGGGAGACACCAGCACATAGGGCTAAGGAAGTGCCTATGCCATCCCTCCACCAACCCCAGGCAGTGCAGTTCACAACAATAAAAGTAACTTCTCCCTTCTATTTAAGGAGAGGAGAGTGAAGAGTAAAGAGGACTTTGTCTTACATCTTAGATACCAGCTCAGCCATAGTAGGACAGGACACTGGGCAGAGTTGTGGAGCCCTAACTCCTGGATATTTCTAGACGTACGTTGGGCCAAAAGGGAACTCACTGCCTTGGAGGAAATAACCCAGTCCTGGCAGGATTCATCATCTGCTGACTAAAGAGCTCTTGGAGCCTAAATAATCAGCAGCAATAACCAGGGAGTATACCATGGGCCTTATGGTCTGAGAAATGCTGGCTTCAAGGGTTATCCAGCACAGTCCCAGCTGTGGTGGCTAAGGTGAACAACTTCTGTTTGAAAACAGCAGAGGGAAAAGTAAAGGGGTCTTTGCCTTGCACCTAAGGTACCACTTTGGCGCAGGCACATGGAGTCTCTGAGTCCAGGCCTAGGCTCTTGGACAACATTTCTGAATCTGTACTGGACCAGAGAGAAGCCTACTACCCTATAGGGTGAGTCTGAGACCTCACAGCACTCATCATAAGATGATGAAAGAGCCCTTGGGATTTAAGTAAACACTGGCAGTGACCTAGAAGAACCCTCGTGGACCAAAAGTGGTGGTGGTCACAGGGACAGGCTCCTGTGCTTGTGGAAAAGGGAAGAAAGAGTAAGAAGGACTTTGTAATGCAGTGTGAGTGTCAACTTAACTGCAGTAAATTAGAACATAAGGTAAACTGCTAAGGTTTTTGACTCTAATCCTTGGCTTCCAGACAGCTACTCTGGACATGTCCAGGGTCTGGAGGAACTCACTGCCCTGAAGATAAGGATACAGTGCCAAGCTGGCTTCAGGTCTGACCCAATGCAATGCTAGTGGTGGTTTCCAAAGGGGTGTTTGCATCACCACACCCCCAGGTACAGGTGGCTCAGCACAGAAAGACAGACTCTATTTCTTTGGGAGAAAGGAGAAAGAAGAGTATCTGCCTGGTAATACAGAGAATTCTTCCAGATCTTATCCAATACCACTAAGGCAGTACCTCTATGAGTCTGCAAAAACCACAATGTTAGTGGATTTGGGGCCCAATTCCCTTCAAATGCCTGGAAAGTCTTCCTAAGAAGGACAGATACAAACAAGCCCAGACTGTGAAGACTACAGTTAATATCTAACTCTTCAATGCACAAATACTGATGAATATCTACAAGCATCAAGACCATTCAAGAAAACATGACCTCACCAAATGAACTGCATAAGGCACCAGGGACAAGTCCTGGAGAAAAAATAGATATATGATATTTAAGACAGAGAGTTTAAAATAGCTGTTTTGAGGAAACTCAAAGAAATTCAAAATAACACAGAGAAGGAATTCAGAATTCTATCAGACAAATTTAACAAAGAGAATGAAATAATTTAAAAGAATCAAGCAAAAATTCTAGAGTTGAAAATTGCAATTGATGTAATGAAGAATGCATGAGAGTCTCTTAAGAGCAGAATCAGTCCAGAAGAAAAAATTAATGAGCTTGAAGACAGGTATTTGAAAACATACTCAGAGTCTATGGCCATAACACCCTGAACACGCCCAATCTCATCTGAAAACGAGAATCTGAGAAGAGATTCTGTCTTCTCAAAAGAAAGAAAATAAAAAAAGAGAAGAGAAAATTTAAAAAGAATACAAAGCAATGAAATCTGCTTTCAAGATCTAGAAAACAATCTCAAAAGGGCAAATCTAAAAGTTACCGGCCTTAAAGAGGAGGTTGAGAAAGAGTTAGGGGTATAAGGTTTATTCAAAGGGATAATATTGGAGAACTTCCCAAACCTAAAGAAAGATATTAACATTCAAGGACAAGAAGGTTATAGAGCACCAAGCAGATTTAAACCAAAGAAGACTACTTCAAGGCATTTAAGAATCAAACTCCCAAAGGTCAAAGATAAATAAATAATCCTAAAAGCAGTAAGAGAAAATAAATAAATAACATACAATGGAGCTCCAATATATCTGGCAGCAGACCTTTCAATGGAAATCTTACAGGCCAGGAGAGTGGCATGACATATTTAAAGTGCTGAAAGAAGAAAACTTTTACCCTAAAATGGTATATCTGGCAAAAATATCCTTCAAGCATGAAAGAGAAATAAAGACCTTCCCAGACGAGCAAAATCTGAGAGATTTCATCAACACCAGAGTTGTCTTATAAGAAATGCTAAAGGGAGTTCTTCGATCTGAAAGAAAAGGATGTTAATAAGCAATAAGAAATCATTTGAAGGTGCAAAACTCACTGGTAATAGGCCACAGAAAACCCAGAATAACACTGTAATTATGGTTTGAAAACTACTTTTATCTTAAGTAGAAACATTAAACAATGAACCAAAAATTAATAATGACTACAACAAATTTTCAAGACACAAAGAATGAAATAAGACAAAAAGAAAAACAACAAAAAGTTAAAAAGTTGGCTGACAAAGTTAAAGTGTATAGTTTTTATTAGTTTTCTTTTTCTGTGTTTGTTTGTTAGTTTATGCAATCAGTGTTGTCATCAATTTAAAGTAATAGGCTATAAGGCAGTATTTGCAAGCCTCATGGTAGCTTCAAATAAAAAAACATACAATGGGTACACAAAAAAATTAAAAAGCATGAAATTAAAGCCTACTGCCAGAGAAAATCACCTTCACTAAAAGGAAGATAGGAAGAAAGGAAAGAAGGAAGAACAGACTGCCAAGAGAGAGAAAAATAACAAAATGACAGGAGTAAGTCCTTACTTATTAACGATAACATTAAATGTATATGGAGTAAACTCTCCAATCAAAAGACATAGAGTGGCTGAATAGATGAAAAAACAAAACCCAGTGATCTGATGCCCACAGGAAGTACATGTTACCTGTAAAGATACATACAGATTAAAAATAAATGGATGTAAAAAGATACTCCATGTCAACAGAAACCAAAAAACCGCAGGAGTAGCTATACGTATATTAGGCAAAATAGATTTTAAGACAAAAATTGTAGGAAACGACAAAGAAGGTCATTATATAATGACAAAGGGGTCAATTCAGCAAGAGGATATTACAATTGTAAATATATATGCACCAAACACTGGAGTACTCACATATATAAAGCAAATATTATTAGTGCTAAAGAGAAAGATAGACCTACATACAATAATAGCCGGAGACTTCAACTCCCCACTTTCAGCATTGGATAGATTTTCCAGACAGAAAATCAGCAAATAAACATTGGCCTTAATCTGCACTTTAGAAAAAATAGAACATTTTATCTGATGGCTGCAAAATACACATTCTTCTCCTCAGCACATGGATCATTCTCAAGGACAGAATATGTGTTAGGTCACAAAACCAATTTTTAAACATTTTTTAAAAATGAAAAAATATCAAGCATCATCCCTGACCACAGTGGAATAAAACTATAAATCAATAACAAGGGAAATTTTGGAAACTATACGAACAGATGAAAATTAAACAATATGCTCCTGAATAAGTGGGTCAATGAAGAAATTAGAAAGAAAATTTTAAAATTCCTTGAAATAAGATCATGGAAACACAGCATACCAAAACCTATGGGATACAGCAAAAGTAGTACTAAGAGGAAACTTTATAGCCATCAGTGCCTACATCAAAAAGGAAGAAAAGCTTCAAATAATCTAATGATGCATCTTAAAGAATTTAAAAAGCAAGAGTAAGCTGAATGCAAAATTAAGAGAAGAAAGGAAATAATAAGGATCAGAGTAGACATAAATGAATTTGAAATGATTATAAAAAAAGACAACAGATCAATGAAACAAAAAGTTGTTGTTTTGAAAAGAACAACACAATTGACAACCCTTTAGCCAGACTAAGACAAGAGAGAAGACCCAAATAAATGAAATCAGAAATGAAAAAGGAGACATTACAACTAGTATCACAGAAATTCAAAGGATCCATAAGTGGCTGATATGAACAACTATATACCAACAAACTGAAAAATCTAGAAGAGATGGATAAATTCCGAGATACATACAACCTACTAAAATTGAACCATTAGGAATTCCAAAGCCTGAACAGACCAATAACAAGTAACAAGATCTAAGCCATAATAAAAAGTCTCCCAGTAAAGAAAACTGCAGGACAGATGGCTTCACTGATGAATTCTACCAAACATTTAAAACACTAATACCAATCCTACACAAACTGTTCTGAAAAACAGAGGAAGATGGAATACTTACAAACCCATTCTACAAGACCGGTATTAATCTGATACTAAACCCAAAGACACATCAAAAAAAGAAAACTATAGACCAATATCTCTAATTGCTATTGATGTAAAAATCCTCAACAAAACACAAGCAAACCAAATTCAACAACAAAGTAGGATTTATCCCTGCAATGCAAGGATGGTTCAACATATGCAAATCAATCAATGTGATACTCTGTATCAACAGAATGAAGGACAAAAAACATGATCTCTTTCAACTAACACTGAAAACATATTTGATGAAGTCCAACATCCCTTCCTAATTAAAAAAAAAAATACTCAAAACACCTCAATGTAATAAAAGCCATATATGACAGACTTATGGCTAGTATCATACTGAATGGGGGAAAACCAAAAGCCTTTCCTCTAAGATCTGGAATACAACAAGAATGCCCACTTTCACCACTGTTACTCAAAATAGAACTGGAAATCCTAGCTAGAGCAATTAAACAAGAGAAAGACATAAAGGGCATCCAAATTGGAAAGGAAGAAGTCAAATTATCCTTGTTTGCAGATAATACAATCTTATATTTTCAAAAACCTAAAGGCTCCACTGAAAAACTATTAGAACTGATAAACAAATGTAGCAACATACAAAATTAACATTCAGTCTCATAACATACAAAAATCAGCAGCATTTCTATATGCCAACAGTAAACAATGTGAAAAAGAAAATTTTTAAAATCCCATTTACAGTAGCCACACATAAAACTAAACACCTAGGAATTAATCAAAGAAGTGAAAAATCTCTACAATGAAAACTGTAAAATACTGATGAAAGAGATTGAAGAGGACACCAAAAATGGAAAGATATTCCATGTTCACGAACTGGAAGAATCAATATTGTTAAAATGTCCAAACTAACCAAAGCAATCTACAGATTCAATGCAATACCTATCAAAATACCAATGACATTTTTTACAGAAATGGAAAAACAATCCCAATATTTATACAGAATCACCAAAGACCCAGAATAGTCAAAGCAAACCTGAGCAAAAAGAATAAAACTGAAGGAATAATATTACGTGACTTCAAATTATACTACAGAGCTATAGTAACCAAATCAGAATGGTACTGGCATAAAATCAGACACATAGACCAATAGAATAAAATAGAAAACCTAGAAAAAAATCCACATACCTACAGTGAACTCATTTTTGACAAAAGAGCCAAGAACATACACTGGTAAAAAGACAGTCTCAATAAATGGTGCTGGCAAAACTGAATATCCATATGCAGAACAATGAAACTAGACTCCTATCTCTCACAATATACAAAACTCAAATCAAAATGGATTAAAGATTTAAATCTAAGACTTCAAACTCTGAAACTACTACAGAAAAACTTTGAGAAAAATCTCCAGGATATTGGTCTCAGCAAAGATTTCTTGAGTAATACTCCACAAGCACAAACAACCAAAGTAAAAATGGACAAATGGGATCATATCAAGTTAAAAAGTTTCTGCACAGCAAAAGAAACAATCAACAAAGTGAAGAGGCAACCCACAGAATGGGAGAAAATATTTGCAAACTACTCATCAGACAAGGGATTAGTAACCAGAATATATAAGGAACAAAAAAACTTTATAGGAAAACGTCTAGTAATCCAACTGAAATACTGGCAAAACATTTGAATAGATATTTCTCAAAAGAAGACACACAAATGGCAAACAGCTATACGAAAAGGTGCTCAGCATCATTGATCATCAGAGAAATGCAAATTAAAACTACAATGAAATGTTTCCTCACCCCAGTTAAAATGGCTTTCATCCAAATGTTAAGCAATAACAAATGCTGGTGAGGATATGAAAACAAGGGAATCCTCATATACTGTAGGTGGGAATGTAAATTAGTACAACCACTATGAAGAACAGTTTGGAGGTTCCTCAAGAAACTAAAAATAGAGCTACCAAATGATCCAGCAATCCCACTGCTGGATATCTACCCCAAAGAAAGGAAATCAGTATTTTGAAGAGATATTTACAATCTCATGTTTGTTGTGGCACTTTTCACAATAGCCAAGATTTGGAAGCAATCTAAGTGTCCATCAACAGAAGAAAGGATAAAGAAAATGTGGTACATACACACACACACACACACACACACACATTTCTTGGAGACTATACAGCCACACAAAAAGAATAAGATTCTGTCATTTGCAACAACATGGATGGAACTGGAGATCATTACATTAAGTGAAATAAGCCAGGCTCAGACACACAAATATCACATGTTCTCAGTTGTTTGTGGGATCTAAAAATCAAAACAATTGAACTCATAGAGATAAAGGAGGATGGTTACCAGAGGCTGGGAAGGGTAGTGGGAGCACAGAGGTTAGAGGGAGGTGGGAATGGTTAAACGGTACAAAAAATAGAAAGAATGAATAAGACCTAGTATTTGATAGCACACAGGGGCACTATGATCAATAATTATTCAACTGTACATTTAAAAATAAAATAATAAAATTGTTTGTAACACAAAAGATAAATGCTTGAGGGGATGGATACTCAATTTCCCATGATGTGATTATTGTACATTGCATATGCGTACCAAAATATCTCATGTACCCCATAAATATACACACCTACTATGTACCCACAAAAATTTTACATTTAAAATTTTTTAAATGGTTACAGAAACAACTAAGCAAAGAAGGTAAAAAAAGAAATATGAGATAGAAAATATGAAAGACAGAATAAAATAAGAGGATTCAACATATGTCTAATCAGAGTTTTAGAAGAAGAAGATAGTGGTAAATAATAGTCAGTGGCTAAGAACTTTACATAATTGATAAGACACTAAGTTCCAGGACCAGCAAGAAAGATAAATGAAAAGAATACATCCTGGATATATCACAGTAAAACTACAAAACTACTAAGATAATAACTTTAAAACACCCTGAGGGAAAAAATGCCTAAAAAGAAATAATAAGTATATCAATAGCTGACTTCTCAACAAAAATATAGTCAGAAGAAAGTATAATGCCTTCATGTGACAAGAGAAAAAAAACCATCAACCTAGCATTCTACATTCAGCCAAACTACCTTCTAAGAATGAGAGTAAAATAAAAACATTTTCAGACAGACTAAAAATGAATGGTTACTTAAGACTCTTACTGAAAGAACTTCTATAGGATATAAATCAGAAAAGGAACTGAGATGCAAGAAGTAATGATAAATAAAGAGAACAGTTAATACGAGGCTAAATCTAAACAAATATTTAAAAATATAGTAGTGTCTACTTTCGGCGCTGATTCGGTTCCCCAGGTACTTTGATAAAGGATGATGCACACTGTAGACACTGAAAGGATCCCACCTTATATACAGGGAATATATTCCAAGCATCCCAGTGGATGTCTAAGACCAAGGATAGTGCTGAACCCGAATGCCATCCATCAGAATTCATTTCTGTTCATGTCTTCCATCAACAAATTTAAGGCCTTTTCCATCTTAACTAAACACTTACCATGCACTATAGCTGTAACTTCTGCAGTTTGAGGCACAACAGCAAAACTAGTACAAATTTCTTTTTCTTTCTTCTCAACTTCAGATAGAGGATTCATTCTTACCATAGATCTTAGCAACCTCTGCGTACAAGTTTTTCTTTTCTTTAGTAGGTCAAGAACTTTCACCTTTTCACGTAGAGGAAGCACTTCACAGCTTCTCTTTGGAATATTCAAATTGTCAGCATCACTACTCTTGTGCTCTGGGGCCATTATTAAGTAAAATATGGGTGACTTGAACCCAAGCAGTGCAACACCAGAACAGTCGATCTGATAATCAAGAGGGCTACCAATAGGCGAGTAGTGTCTACAGCACAGAGATGCTGGACAAAGGGATGATTCATGTCCCAGGCAGGACAAAGTACGATGGTGAGAGGTTTCATCATGCTACTCAGAATAGCATGCAATTTAAAATGTATAAGTTGTTTATTTCTATAATTTTCCATTTAATGTTTTCAGACCGTGGTTGATTGCAAGCATCTGAAACTACAGAAAACTAAACCTCAGATAAAGGTTGGATGGGTGGCAGGGGGTGGGGGGAACTATTATATTCTAGACAATGAAAATACATAATCTCCACCATAAATCAACAAATCTCTTTCTGCAAAAAGCAGATGTAGCAAACCTGGGTTTCAGTGGCAGCTTGGTTTTTAATAGCTTGGGAAAATCACTATCTCTGAAAATTCATATATCCTATGAGAAAAATATTAAAAACCTAACAGATATATCCATGTTGTGTGGGAAAAATTAAAAATAAAATACAAATTTTAAAAACCTAATACAGTTATTAGGAAGGTTAAATAAGATAAACATACAACAAATAAGATTTTTTAAGTGTTTTATTAAACTATAAAGTAATGACAAGTATTATCAATAATATTTCTATTAAAAAAGCAATTAGAAAACCTATTTTTAAAAGTAACCTCAATTATGTTAATATTAATTACATACACGTATATCCTTTACATTATTCCAAGATAAAAATGCTCTGTTAAGTAGAACTAATGTTTTCATACAATAAGAAGACACAGAATTCTTCAATAAAAATAGAAAATGTTAGTAGATGATAAACATATGTTTAGCCTGTAAAAATGAATCCGTTTTTACAAATTCAAGGTTGTTGTAATTAGCTTCTTTGGTAAGAGAACATAAGAACTGTCAAATGGAATGGATTGGTCTCGTAATTCTAAGGTAAACAGTGGTACCAAGAACTATTTATTGCTATCACAACGTTGTCACATAGTGTACAGAATTTAAATATGTCAAACCCATGGACTTTTCAAAATATAGATTAATTATGTAATAATTTCCTTCTTTTCATCAAAGATTAGAAAAATTTAAGAATATTTTGCCAAGGTGTAAAGTAAGATTAAAAAAAAAAATGTGCTCTGTGGCTTATTACACCCTAGACAGAGTCCGTGTCTAATTGTCTAATATTCTCACTAAAATGAGCACTATTCTGTATATCCCAGCATTCTGCCCCAAATCTACAACCCATAACTGGCCAGACCTTGAAAAATTCTATTCTTGTGAAATATTTAGTCCAAAACATTTTATAAGAAAGTAGAAAGTCTACAAAAAAACAACATTCAACTACGTGAACCCATCGGCTCCCATCCCTGGAGATTTCAGTCCTGCTTTTCTTACGGATTGAAATTCTCCATTTTATTTAAAGTAATAATTTTAAACAAACAAAATTTCCAAAATAATCATGCAGTTTATAACACAGTGACATTTCAAAACTTATCCAGTAACCACACATAAAGCACTCATAACATCTCAGCACCTTTTAGGGGGGAAAAAAAGACAAACTTCTGAACACAGTGATGAAAGCAGCTGTGCAAAAAGTACTGCAATGATATATATGTTAACATCAATAATTGAATTGTTGATGAAAGCAAAAGAAATTCTCTCATTGATTAGAAACGTCTATTAAAGTCAAGCCTTGGTAGCACCAAAGCTGAGTAAAACAAGATAAGTCACAGGAAAAAGGGAGAGAAGACGACGTTCATGTTTACAGCCCTGGGTTTCAGTTTCCCTTCTTTTTGGCGTTATATATTTCTGTGACTTCCATGGAAGCTCAGTTGTGCATTTAAAGGGATGTTTGTTATATTTTATCCAAAACTTAGGTTTTAAAGTCGTTTTTAGGTTGTTTTAAAGTCGTTTTTAGGTTATCTATTCTACCAGAGTGCCAAAACAGCAGATGGAAAAGGGAGGCAAAGATGTCAGAGCTTAGCTGCACTGGTTCCCCCTTCCAAATTTAGCACTCCAACCATAATCCTCCTGAAGCCTGCAAAAGAGAATGACGAGATAAAGGAAGACAGATTCTTGATTAAAGGAGAAAATAAAGATAACACTGATGATAAGCAATAAAGCAATAAAGATTGTGGTGACGATCAGTAGAGACAATAGCACAGATAGCATAAAACTGTGAGAAGCAAGACCCACAACTACTGTGACAACTGGTGAATACAGATAACCTTACTGGAGATGAAGAAAAAACAACTAGAATGGCATTTAACTCAGAAGTAAAATTCCCTAGTACCCTGTTCGGTACTTAGCCATGTGGGCACCTCTTGGAATTAAAAAAAAAAATCTTAAAAGATAACAACTCAACTTAGCATTTGTCAACAAACATATGATGTCTGAACAAGTTGGAAGGCAGCAGTTCTTTTGCATTAGCTAGACCACATCTAGAGGAGTAGGTTCAACTGTGGGCATCTAACTTTTAGGACCAATGACAGAATACAATGTGTCCAGAGAAGAAAGTGCCAAAGAATAAAGGACCCAGAAAAACATGGTGTCAAGAATAAAAGTCATAAGGATGTTTAAACTGGGAGGAAAATGGCATGAGAGAAATAGGGCGTGTCTTCAAATAATTCAGAATACCATTGTTCCTATTCAAAAGAAGAAACCTCCCTCTATTAACTGGGGACTTCAAGTCTTGGTCTTTACTCATTCTCTCTTCCTTCACTTCATATCAAAGGAAGCATCCTTCTCTTAATTAACACTAATTCTCCACTTGTGCTCTTTATTCTACCACTTTCTGCTTCTTCTTGGATTTTGATCATCTCTGCCTCTTGCATCTTCAAGGCAATCTTTCTCCATAAACATACACACTGTTCTACTATTTAAAAACACAACAAACAACCAAAGAAACTTCCTGTGAACCTGCTTTCACTTCAAGCTTCTATCCCCTATCTTACTTTTCTTTATTCCACACTTTATGAAGAGTCATCTTCCCTCTTTTAGGCACAATTTTTGCCTAGCTTTGTTACTGCTATATCCTCTGGCACATAGTAGGCACTCAATAAATATATGATAAATGAATTGATTACATGAAATTGTGCTGTCTTGGCATTCCTCTCATAACTGCTTCTTTACAGACCTCTTTTTCCGGAAACTCCCTAAATATTCTTTAATCAGCCTCTTCTCTCTCCCCACATTCTGTTTCTTGTAAGCCCTTCTATCTCATGGCTTCATCTCTTACTCCTCTGATGCTAGCCTCTTAGAAAGTTAGCCCCATTTAAGGAGCACATCCAAAGAGAGACCTCTCTGACCCTTCCGTTTCAATCACAACACCCAGTTTGTTTCCATTATAGCACTCACTGCAATTTGTCGTTTTTATGTGGTTTATGTGCTTATTTTCTGTCATCCCTACTAGTCTATAACTCCATGAGAGCAGGAAACAAATTTTCTTCCTCCTGGAGCACAGTGCCTTGTAGCGTGGCATGAGAAGGCAGGAGGGGCTAGGGTATCCTGATAGAGAAGCCAGGGTTCAGTTAAAAGTGAAAGAAAGGGAGTTGCTTAGGTAGTGAGTAAGATAAGTAAAGAAAGGCCTCCCTACTAAGGTGACATTGGAGAAGACACCTGAGGAAAGTAGGGGGAAGAAAGTCATAACGGTTAGTAAGGCAGAAGCCTGGAGGTAGGAGTGTATATAATGTGTCCCAACAAGAACAACAAGGTCACTGTGGATGAAACTAAATGAAGAAGGGCAAAGAAGAGAAGGTGGTAGCTTTAGAGAGACAGTGAAACTAAGTAATATAAAACCCTATCAGACACTATAAGGACTCTGGTTTTTGCTCTGAGTGAAATGGAAAACCAATAGAAGTGTTTTTGAGTAGGAAAATGAAATTACCTGACTGAATGGGATCACTTCTGGCTGTTTGGCTGAAAATAGACTGAAGGGAGTATGGTATGGACTGAATATCTGTGTACCCCAAAACTCACATGCTAAGGCCCTCACCTCCAGTGTGATTGTATTTGGATATATGGCCTTTCTGGAAGTAGTTAAGGTTAAATCAGGTCATAAGGGTGTGGCCCTAATCAAATGGAACTGGTGTCCTTATAAGAGAAAGAGGAAACATCAGAGAACTCTCTCTCCATTCATGCACAGAAGAAAGGCCATGTGAGGATGTAACAAGAAGGCAGCCATCTAACAAGCCAGGAAGAGAGCCCTCGCTCAGGAACTGAATTGGCCGGAACTTGATCTTGGACTTTCTAGCCTCCAGAACTGTGAGAAAATAAATTTCCGTTGCTTAAGCCACTCAGTCTATAATATTTTGCTGTGGCAACCAAAGCAGACAATACAGAAGCCAAAAAAAAAAAAAAGGAGGAAAACTATCAGGCGGCAAGAGATGATTAGGTCTTGGACTACGGTGTTAATCTTGAAGATAATGTAAAGTAGTGAAATTCTGGATACAGTTTGAGCACAGAACCAGTAGGATTTGCTGAAGAACTGAATATAAAATCTGAAAGAAACTGTAAAATTCTGGGTCAAACAACTAGAAGGATGGCACTGCCTTTTGACAAAATGGGAAAGACCAGGTGATATGCAAATTTTTGAAGAAAGGGGTACAGATGCTACATTTTCAGCTTTGGAAATGCTGAGTTTGAGAAGCCTATTAGTCATCTGATAGATACGTCCATTAGGTAATTACATACACAAATTGAGAGTTAGAGTGGAGTCTGAGATGAAGAAATAGACTTGGTAATTATCAGATAAAGATGATATTGGAACCCAAGAGATTGGATGAGGTCAATGAGGAAGTAGGTATAGACAGAGAAGAAAAGATGTTTGAGTACTAAGCCCTGGAACACTCTGATGCTTAGAAAGCATGAAGATGAGGGCAGTTGACTATGGAATAGGGACATGATAGATTACATTATTGGCCTCTCCTTTTATATGCTCTTTGCCATATGACTTTGCAGTTCTTTCCACTTATATAAGTTGAGTATATTTCTCTACCTCTTTATTTGAGGCTTGGTTTTGCTACCTGATTTAGCCAATGGATGGTAACCAACATGATGCAAGCAGAGGCCCAAACTGTGCTTGCATGGTTGAGTTTACTCTCTTGTGCACAGTCAATGGCCCCCTGCCTAGTTCCAGGAGGAAGACAATAGACACGTGGAACAGAGATCCCCAGGCTAACTTACAGCATCAAACATACTTCCCCCAGTTTCTTCAAGAAGTCACCAGTGAACTAAATGAAAACGAAAAGACAGTGGTATCTCAGAGGTCAAAAGAAAACGGTGGTTCAAAGAAGAGACAGATACTGACTTTGTCAGTGCTGATGATGAATCAAGTAAGAGGAGAAGCAGGAATCGACTGTTGGATCTAAAAGTATGTCAGTCATTAGACAACTTGACAAAGGCAAAAACAAGGACTTTTAAAAGAGTGAGGGAGCTAGAGCGGCTTCAAGAGAGAATGGAGGAAACGAATTGGGAACAATGAGTAAAAACAAGCCTTTCCAAATACATTGCTATAAAGGGGTCAGAGAAAGGGGATGGTAAGGAGAAGGAAATGTGAGATCAAGAGAGTTTTTAAAAGATGAGAAATACTATATCTTTGCATCCTTATGGAAATAGTACAGTTGAGAAAGAAAAAACTTATGGTATTAAAGACAGAAAATATTTGTCAGAGTTCCCAAGTAGACAAGAAAGGATAGGATCCAATGAACAAGTAGAGAGGAATTAGCCATAGATACAAACCTAAAAGATTCATTTAAAGCACCAGGAAGGAAAGTAGACACAGGTACGTTGGCAGATGTGCTGGTGGAAATTTGTGATTGCTTGTGGTTTCCTCAGTGAAATAAAAGCAGTATCATGATCAGAGAGGGATGATAGAGAAGGAGGTGTTGAAGTTTTGGAAGACAGATGTCGTGAAATTATCATCTAGGGAAATCAGAGAGTAAATGGATTATAATGGATAATTCTTGCTTATGTACATATCTTATTTCTGGTGCCACTATAAGCCTTTGAGAGCAAAAACTGTATCTAACTCAGTTTTGCATCTTAACAGGTCTTAGCATGGAAACTTGTACTCTTTATTATTAACTTTCTGTCATTTTACTTTAGTAGTCACATAAAGTCTAATTGGCTTAAGGTTGTACTAGTTCTTTAACTTTTCAAGTTTTGATGAGAGAAACTTACAAGAAACTCACACAATGAAAGCACTAGCATGATATGGCACTATCGCTACCTGGCTACCCAAAATCAAGTTCAAAATCCATAAAAATAATTGCTAACTTCAAGAGAAAATTGCCCATTCAACCCTACCTTCTTAATATCTTACTTTGACTGATTCTCTTTACTAAAAATATTTAAAGACTAAAGGGTTTATAAGTAAATATGATACGAAATTTGCCCAAAGTATTACTTAGTATTTTAAATATATGTTATAATTTAAAATTACTCAGAGAGTAATGATGCAGAAAATAAACCTCTAGAGCAAATACTAACATCAATGCTGCATTTAAAAACATATGTAGGCTGGGTGCACTGGCTCAAATTTGTAATCCCAGCACTTTGGAAGACCAAGAAAGGAGGATCAGTTGAGTCCAGGAGTTCGAGACCAACCTGGGCAACATAGTGAGACCTTTTCTCTACAAAAACTAAAAAAATTAGCCGAGCACATCAGCACATGCCTATAGTCCCACTTAATTCAGAAGGCTGAAGCTGGAGGATCACTTGAGCTTGGGAGTTCTAGGCTGAAGTGAGCATGACTGTACCACTTCACTCCAGCCTGGGTGGCAGAGTAGGACCCTGCCTCTAAAAAAAAAAAAGTAAAATAAAATCAAATCACATGTAATTGCTAGGAAAGGACAAGATCCTTAAAAACATCTATAAATTTTAAAGATTTATTCATAATAAGTTGAATGTAATTGAAGTCTAAAAGTACAATACTATAATTTACCAATTGGGATTACTTTTAATACTGCTAATTCCCAACAGGTTAGCTAAAGCAGTTTAATGAATATTAAATCTACTGAAACAATTTAAGGTTACTAGCTACATTGTTCACCCTCAGCCAGTGAGAATATCAACAAACCTACTTGATATTAAAAAATTTTGCACTGAGTCTGATGGGGAAATCTTGGTAACAATTAATTTGAGTAATAAAATTAAATATTCATCCCCCTCAACAATAACAAAAGCAAAATATCAACTAAGGCTAAATATAATATGGAAGATTCATTTCATTGAGATATATTTTAGTAAGATGTCAGTTCTACTTCCTAGAACTCTTAGAATGAGTGTCAATGAAAGAGGTTATAGCAACACAAAAGTTGCCTACCTTAGACATCACCCTGATGCTTCTGATTAGGTGTTCAAAGTGATCTAAACATATTGTCTGCCTTTCCTCTGATATGTGAGTAACAAATCCAAATGTGGTGAGGACCAAGCAGAAAATCTAAAGAAATGACACTGGCAATGATATAAAATGGTAGAATGAGGTCGGAGCCTTGGAGAGCATTTACCCCATCTAAAAGCACTCAAATTCAATATTTTAAAACACTCTTTAGCCAAATAATGCACATATGGAAGCTAAATGCCACCTAAAATTCAAAGTCCTGTTGGACTTTCAAAGGTCCTCTTCAAATGTCACTTCCATCAATGACTTCTCATGTTCTTCCTCTTAAAATCCATATTTTCCTCACCCGTAGATCCACAGCTCTTTGTTTCAGCATTTATTATATATCATGGATGGAAGTTATTCTTGCAAATTTTTTGTCTCCTCCACTAAGTGTGGGGCAGAGATAGTTTTGATTTTTTATTCTCCAAAAGCACAAAATACAGTGCTGTACAGAAAAAAAGGACACATTGTATATATTTATAAAATTGAATTTAAACTCTTTCCCTTCTGGTCATCTAGTACAAACCATGAAAAGATCTTGGTCAGGGATACCAAGAGGTTTACTGACCTCAGTCAGAGTGAAAGTCCTTGGTTATACTGCAGTCTGTGCAATCAAATTTTAAAATATTACAGAAGTGTGAAAGCAGTACATCTAGATTAGAGAAATTCAACATTTATACAATAAACATCTTGCTTATCATTAAACAGTTTTTAGGAAAATAACTGTGAGTCACCTACAATAGTAAGCGTACCTACTTATTTTCAATACTGCTTTGAGGAGAAAGACTGTTTTTCCTTATTAATATCATGGTTAGAAAAAAATCCTATGCTTTTTTGAGAGGCTGCCAAAGTTGAATAAATAAGAAATTGAGAAAAGATCTTAGGTTCAGGGTGCTAGCCTTAAATCTGAGATTGGAAGGCTTGAGATTTTTCTAAATTCAATAAAGAAAACTCTGGAAATACAGGATTCAATCTCTGAACAATTCCTAGGAAAAATAACCCCATTTGTGAGCATGTATTCCACCTGGAGTGTGTAAATTATTTGCAGAATTTGCCACATTTAGTCCCTCTGGGTGTTCACACCCTTTTACAATTCACACCCTCTTCTAATCCAGAGGTAGACTCTATTTTCCCACTCCTTGAATATGGGTTGCCTTTATGACTTGCTTCAGCCAAGCAACATGGCAGAAGTGAAGGTGTGCTAGTTCCAAGCCTAGGCCTCAAGAAGCCTTGTACAATTCTGTTCTCTCTCTCAGAACCATGCATGCCATGTAAATGAGCCCAGGCTGACCTGCCGAATCATGACAGACAAGTGGTAGTCTCACCTATCACCCTAAACAACATCCAGCCAGCCTCTGAAACAGAAACACATAACTGACTTGCAGTTGATTTCACACGCAAGAGAACCCAGCCAAGACCAGAAGAACCATCAGTTGAGCTTAGACTAAATTGTCAATCACAGAATTATGAGTTAAATAAAGAGCTTTTGTGTGTTGCGGGAAGTCAGGGACCCCAAACAGAGGGACCGGCTGAAGCCATGGCAGAAGAAAATAAATTGTGAAGATTTCATGGACATTTATTAGTTCACCAAATATTTTTATAATTTCTTACACCTGTCTTTACTGCAATCTCTGAACATAAATTGTGAAGATTTCCTGGACATTTATCACTTCCCCAATCAATACTCTTACAATTTCCTATGTGTCTTTACTTTAATCTCTTAATCCCATCATCTTCATAAGCTGAGGATGTATGTCTCCTCAGGACCCTGTGATGATTGCGTTAACTGCACAAATTGTTTGTAAAACATGTGTGTTTGAACAATATGAAATCGGGGCATCCTAAAACGGAACAGGATAACAGTGATTTTCACGGAATAAGGGAGATAACCATAAGGTCTGACTGCCTGCCAGGCCAGGCAGAACAGAGTCATATTTCTCTTCTTGCAGAAAGCAAATAGGAGAAATATCGCTGAATTCCTTTCCCAGCAAGGACTAACCCTGGGAAATGAATGCATCCCCAGGGGGAGGCCTCTAAATGGCCACTCTGGGAGTGTCTGTCTTATGCAGTTGAAGATAAAGTATGAAATACGCCCTGGTCTCCTGCAGCGCCCTCAGGCTTGCTAGGATTAGGAAATTCCTGCCTGGCGAATTCTAGTCAGACCGGTTGTTGCTCTTGAACCCTGTTAAGATGTTTATCAATGACAATGCGTGCCCAGCGGGACACGGAACCTCATCAGTAATTCTAATTTTGTCCTGGCCTTGTGATCCTGCTCTGCCTCTCTGCCCTTGTGATCTTTTATTGCCCTCTCAAGCATATGATCTTTGTGACTCACTCCTTGTTCGTACCCCCCTCTCCTTTTGAAATCCCTAATAAAAGCTTGCTGGTTTTGCGGCTCAAGGGGCATCATGGAACCTGCCAATATGTGATGTCACCCCCAGAGGCCCAGCTGTAAAATTTCTCTCTTTGTACTCTTTCTGTTTATTTCTCAGACTGGCTGACACTTAGGGAAAATAGAAAAGAACCTATGTTGAAATACTGGGGGCTGGTTCCCCCGATAATTGTGTTAGGCTATTAAGTTCTGGGATAGTTTGTTTCACATCAACGGCTTACTAATAAGGGGAAGTCACAATATGACAGAAAGCAAAAAAGTCTCTGGAAGATAAGAATGCTGCCATTAACTTAGAAGCCAAGAAATAACCATGAAAGGAGGAAACAGCAAAAAAAAAAAAAAAAAAAAAGACTTATCCTGGAGTTGGGGCTAACTTAAGACAGGATACCAAAAATAGGTTGTGGCCAGGCCGAGTAGCCCACACCTATAATCCCAGCACTTGAGGATACCAAGGTGGAAGGAATGCTTGATCCCAGGAGTTCAAGACTAACCTGAGCAACAGAGCAAGACCTCATCTCTACAAAAAATACAAAACTTAGCTGGGCATGGTGGTATATACCAGCAGTCCCACCAGCTTCTGGGGAGGCTGAGGCAGGAGGATCACTTGAGCCCAGGAGGTGGAGGCTACAGTGAGCTGACACCACGCCACCCACCACCGCACTCTAGCCTGGGCAACAGAGCAAGACTCTGTCTCAAAAATAATAATAATAAAATATATTAAATTAAATTAAATTAAACTTTATAAAGTAGGTTGCCCATTCTTGCAGAAAAACAAAACCTATCCAAATCCTATTCTTCCTCCAAAGCTCACCTCAAATCACACCTTTTCCATTTTTTTTTTCTGATTGCTCTTAGGCATAGTGATCATTCCTTCATCAGTTATGTATAGACAGTACATTACAGTGGAAAGAGGCCTGGACTTTAATCAGTAAGTCTAAATTCACATTCCAGTTTTATCAACTATGTGTCCTTAGGCAAATTTCTTAAATCTTTGAATCTGATTCCTTATCTCTTCACTGAAATTTAATAGTTGTCAATCCCACAGGACAGCTGTGAGAATTGAATTCTAAATGTGTCAACATGCTAAACACAAAGTACATACTCAACAATGTTAAAGTGAATTTTGTTCCATTCATTCATTAAACTCTGACTGGATTCCTACAGTATATTAGGCTGTGTGCTAGACACTGGGACAAAGGAAACAATTACTAATGATACCACACACAACTGCCATCTACTAACTTCTCATGTATATAGCCCTCAAATTAGAATGAGGTTAGAGATTATGCCTCTTCCTATTTCCCAAAAGTAGGTGGTATAGTACCCTGAATTTAGTAGTTAAAAATACTTGTGAACAATTTGATTAAAAGATTTCTACATACAGGTTTTCACATTTGAATCCCAAGGCCAAGCAACAGCATCATCACTTTTAAAGCATAGCTAAAAGCAGACTCACTTGACAGCTCACATCCATTCCTGCCTCCAGCAGCACCTGCACGACTGCTTTGTGGCCATTGCGCGCAGCAAGGTGAAGTGGCGTGTGCTTGCGAGTGTTGCAGCTCATTAAGTTAGGATGTGCACTGATGATCATTTTTACCACTCTAAGCCGTCCGTAGAGTGCCGCCAAGTCCAAAGGTGTTTCCAGCTTGCTGTTCCTAATGGTCGGGTCAGTGAGCTCTTCTAGGAGAACAGCAACTACTTCTGAGTGTCCATATTGAGCTGCACAGTGCAGGGCAGTTTCATTTTCATTGTTCTGTTTAAGACAAAGATTTTTAAAAAGGGACATTTTCAGAAATTCAATTTGTTATCAAAATCTTAACACAGTAATTTAAAACCTGCAATGCTTTGAAAACGTAAGTTAAAATTTGTCCATTTTAACAAGTATACCTAATGGAATTTTATATTTGATAAAAGTATCTAGGATTCATTGAAACAAAAATATTTTTTATTTTTATCACTTTAACAGAAAAAATCCAACATTTTCCTAAATCATATATGCCAACTTTCAAAAATGATAAATGATTTAGCCATGTTTGTCAGAGGCCCTCCTGGGTCCAGATGGACAGTGATGTCTGCACTATGCATCACATCTTTAGACATTTATTAATGAGAGAGATCAGTAACAATTATAACAGACTTTTAAGAAACTGGCTTTCCAAGACAGATGAGAAGGTAAATTCTTGGTAACAAAAGATTTATAGAACGTTTTCCCAAATTAAGTTTCATTTTATTTTCCATGTAATTACAAATCGTTGCTTCTTTTGGAAAGAAAATGAGAAGATTCTGGCCTTAAGATATAAAAGTATCTTTTTGAAACATTATCATGGGTTGCAAGGATGGACCTAGACCAATTCCCAGATAAGTTACTAGGAGTATCACAGTACTACATGTCCAGCTTATAAGTATTTCAGTTGAACATCAATGAGATTTTCCTAGAAATTTATCAAGATTTTTTTAAATGTTAAGATACAGAAAACTGAACCCAGTTGCAAGGCAGAGGGACCCTTCACACTATTTGAGCAATATAGGTAGATGGTGTATAGGTATGTCAGGTGGTGAAAGGGTCAGGAGAAAAATGAACAAGAAATTTTACTAACAAAAAAGCAATGACCCTAAATGAGGGTTCTGGAAACAAAGAGCAGCTGCCACCATCAGAGTTATCATCATAACTAATACTATGTTCTAGACACAGTTGCATTTTATATATGTTTACTCATTTAATCTTCATTATGAGACAGATATTATTATCATTATCTCCATTTTACAGATGAGGAAACTGAGGCACTGAATAGTTGAAAAACTGGCCTTCCATTATACAGCCATTTAGTAGTAGGACCGGGATTTGAACACAAGTAGCCAAGACCCAAAGTTGGTGTTCTTAACCATCACACATACCACCTTCCAAAATAAGAACTATTACTACTACTATTTGTTAAGTGCCTAAAAACTTTATCTATTGTCTCATTTAACTCTTACAACAATCCTCCAAAATTTATATTAAAATTATCTACTTCATGGACAAGGAAACTAAAATACAAAAAGGTTAAATTACATGTCCAAGTAGAATTAAGATACTCTGCAATCTATATCTGACAAATCCAAAACCAATGCTCTTTCCACTATACCATGTTGTCTGCCATGTGTTGCTATGTTGTCAAAGAAGAGCTGGGAATTAGTGATCTGAAAGCAGAATTTCTCAAGACTTTGCTCAGAAAAACACCAATCGAGAACAGGAAGTAGCTGTTTAGACAGATGTTCTGACTAAAACAAAGGACAAAGAGGGTTCAGACCCAAACAAATCTTAATGTTCTAGAAAGTAACTCAAGCTTGCCCTGGATGATAGAAGAATGTAAGTTAGTTGAGAGTCTAGAGGGAAGATTTGAAAATTTAAAAAGGAGTAGAGTGACAAAGGGAAAATAGCACTAGAAAAGGCCTTCTTACTACTTTACCTTGCAAATAAGTATCAAGAGAGAACATTTGAAGGTTAAACCCAGAAGGAAAATCTACTCTTTAAAGATAATCAATGAAAAGTTAGGACCTGTTAGATGGGGAATCCAGCTGCGGGTACTGTTTCTTCCATTATTTGTCAGAAGGCATTCTTTACTTGGTTTAAAAGTATTACTATAATCTACTTCTTCATAAACATTGATCACATACAGGTTTAGACTCCCTGGTCTTCTTACCTGTTTTTCTTCTCAAAAGAAGACATTCATACAGCCAACAGACACATGAAAAAATGCTCATCATCACTCGCCATCAGAGAAATGCAAATCAAAACCACAATGAGATACCATCTCACACCAGTTAGAATGGCAATCATTAAAAAGTCAGGGAACAACAGGTGTTGGAGAGGATGTGGAGAAATAGGAACACTTTTACACTGTTGGTGGGATTGTAAACTAGTTCAACCATTATGGAAAACAGTATGGCAATTCCTCAAGGATCTAGAACTAGATGTACCATATGATCCAGCCATCCCACTACTGGGTATATACCCAAAGGATTATAAATCATGCTGCTATAAAGACACACGCACACGTATGTTTATTGCGGCACTATTCACAATAGCAAAGACTTGGAATCAACCCAAATGTCCATCTGTGACAGACTGGATTAAGAAAATGTGGCACATATACACCATGGAATATTATGCAGCCATAAAAAAGGATGAGTTTGCGTCCTTTGTAGGGACATGGATGCAGCTGGAAACCATCATTCTTAGCAAACTATCACAAGAAGAGAAAACCAAACACCGCATGTTCTCACTCATAGGTGGGAACTGAACAATGTGATCACTTGGACT
Source organism: Colobus angolensis palliatus (assembly GCF_000951035.1). Lineage (NCBI taxonomy): Eukaryota > Metazoa > Chordata > Mammalia > Primates > Cercopithecidae > Colobus > Colobus angolensis. Next base: position 11,087,843 of record NW_012110919.1, read on the forward strand.
CGGGAAGGGGAACATCACACACTGGGGCCTATCATGGGCGGGGGAGGGGGGAAGGATTGCATTGGGAGTTATACCTGATATAAATGATGAATTAATGGGTGCTGACGAGTTGATGGGTGCAGCACACCAACATGGCACAAGTATACATATGTAACAAACCTGCACGTTATGCACATGTACCCTAGAACTTAAAGTATAATAAAAAAAAGAAAATTAAAAAAAAAAGAAAAAAAAAGATTATAAAACAGCCAATCTTATTACTTCACATCATGAAAATATGATACAGATATATACCTCCTGACCAACCCAAATTTCCCCCTGGTCTGAAAGAGATTCAATCTGATTTTTCAAAATATAGTATCTCTTTGAGAAAAGAGAAAGGCCAATTATGAAATAATGATTCCTCAAAGGCCTCTCTCCTGTTCCAGAGCCCCGAGCCTAGGAAATTACAAGCGCAAAATTGAAAAATTTTCTAATAACACTAATTAGCGCTGTTCAAATCTCAAGGGAAAATATTTCAATCATTCAAGATCTACTCAGTAGAAAATGTTCACAGATTTTATCCATGATCAACACATACTTGGATTGTCACTTCAATGGATGCCACAATGGTGGTACTTTTATAAGAGCATGATTGTGTATTTGTGTATGCTCACAAGTGATCTAAAAATCTAATTTGAAATAAATAGGCTGTGATGAGGCACTGATTAATAATTGCTAGTATGGCTACACAGAATATTCTTTAAAGGTTTTCAATTCCTTCTTTTTTACCAAATGGGTATTCTCTGAAAAATTAGGACTCTTCCAGATAATGGATGATAGAACAAAACTGGCTGACAAAAGCCATTTACCAAAAGTTCTTGCTTCAGAGTAAAACATCTAACAAGAGTTGAATTTGAGTTTTGGTGAATGGCAAAGGCAATGAGTTTTTGAGATAAGGCCCCTCCGGGTTTTGCCCGAATGTTAAAGAAAGAAAAAGAGGAAGAGAAGGTAAAAGGGAGGAAAAGATGAATGAAATCTAAAGAAATTGAAAATTTTCAATTTAAAGGAAATTTAAATAGCAAAAAGGAAATAATCAGATGATGAAAGAGAAGGATGTGGCAATTATAAAAACCGTAATCCAGGGCGAGTCCACTTTGTTTAGAAAGATGAACAAGACCTAGGCTGAAGTGTTAGCATGTCAATTACTTGATCTCTCCAAATTCATCTTATCTGTATAATGAGAATGTTATTTTCCCTATAAACTTTATAATGTAGTTTATAAACCAAAAGAGACAACATATTTTAAAAATGCTTTGTAAACTTTAAATATTAAAATGTAGAATAGAAGTATTTTTAAAGAAAGCTGTATTAGAAACCAAAACTTTCAGAAATCAGAATGAAGCCCTGACTATAATGCATAATTTTAACATAACATAATGTATTACTGGCTGAAAGCTTAGGCTTTAGATCAGAAAAACCTGCGTTCAAATACTGGCTGCATTTCTTAGTAGTTGTGATGTTATGGTCAATTTACTCTATCTCTCTAAGGCTGTAACTCCATATATATAGTAGCAACAACAATCTAGGTCTTAGTAAGATAATGTGGATGAAGTATTTTGCACAATGCCTGTCATACAGTAAACAATCCATTAAGCGATAGGATTTAGGATGACAAAACCAACGTACTATGGTGTAAAGGGCTCTGGAGTCAGAGTCCTGAGTCCCAGTCTCTGTTTCAGTCACTCAGTAACATGTGGCCTTCGACAAGTTGTATAGTTTTACAGAGCATGATTTCTCAACTATAAAATGGGAGTGATATTATCAATTCAGAGGATTATCGTGAGAATTAATTAAATAATATTTTACAGGTGAAAGTGTTTAGAACAGTGCCCACTTTACCTTATGTCTCAATAAATGTTAATTACCGTGTTTATTTATTTCCTTTGTTGTTTAAATACATAAAAGTTTATAATTAACAAAAAGACTCAGTCCTACTCAGAAGGAAAAACAAAAGCTAAAATTAAAAGTTATCTATAAAAATAAAAATCCCACATCAAAAAATTTAGGAGAAATGGCATAGAATGGGAAAACTATGGTCAGCATGAAAAGAGTATATATATATATAAAACAAAAAAAAAATACTGAAATTACGGTATTAAAAATCATAAGAAAGTTTCAACTTGTTGCCAATAGAAACCACAACACAAAGCAATAGAGGTGGACAAAGAACTTTGAATACAGTCTCCTTAAAAAGACACTTTTTGTCATTTAATTGATCTGTTCAACATTACCAAAAACAAGTATTTCTCTTTAAACATACAATAACTTTTCACTTTCAAATGTAAATGAATACTATATGCTATTTCTTATTTTCATGTCATTTAAAAACATCTTGTTTGTAAAAACTAACATCTTCTTGTTTAACCTTGGATTGATTTTCCATTTTATTATTTCAGGTGTGCTTTGCGGTATTCAGACAATTTTAAGAATAACCACCAGATGGCTCATCTCATAAATGATCTAACTTTTGGTTTTCTGAGGAAGAGAAGAGCATTGTCATAAATTTCCTTTTGGCATGATATGATGATACAGATAGCCATATCTGTCACGTTTTAAAGACTGGGTGCATTCTTGTTAAAAATTCTGCATTTTTGTAACCTGTAAACATGGAAATTTTTATTGTGATAAGTTTTAATAAGACACTTTTGCAATTAATAAAATGTTTTCCTGATTAGTCCTTTCAACAACTGCATATATATTTTCATTGAAAAAATATGTAGTTTTCTTCCCTTTGCTGTTTACAGCGATTGTTACTTTTTATCCTTCAGTCTGAATTTCAAAGTCCGGCAAAGTCTGCATCCCTTTGAACAATATGCTAATTGTGCTTTATTAGATATGCTTGCCCTAAAGTTACCTACTTGCATTGACATTGGACAACTGCCAACCTGCAGCTTAATGCCGTGATTGTAATTCAATTGTTGGACTGCCTGCTGGTTTTCAAATACAGTTTTACAAAATGGGAACAGTAGGGGGCATGCAGAGCTCAAGATGTTTGTTATCATACTGTATTAGGGGACCATATTTTGCTTTCTGGAATCTGTGGTCTTATCTGTTTAGAATACTAACAATGGTATTCTTTTTAAAATATGTCCATTATGTGTAATACAGATACTGTGTACTTACAAATACATTGTCTGTCAGAATCATACTGCTGCTGTGTTTTATTCAACTTATTCTGGGCCTATGTGTTTGTGTGTGTATATACCTATCAAAAAATTTTAACTTAATATGTGACAAGCAACTGTATATGCTATATTTCACATTTTGATTCACCAGAGTACTTAACTGTGCAAGTGCTAAGTAAATGGTAAAGCATTATGCAAATGATAGGCATATCATTGTTTTAGCATTGAAAATTGTATTAAGAAACATTCTAATTCTCATTACAAACATGAATTCTGTTCTATCTTTAAATATTCAATGGCTATAAAATGGCTGATTATATAAGACAGGCAAAAATATCACAACTACTTCCTTTATGTAGGATTTTCCCATTAACAAAGTATCTTTACAAATGCCCAACTTAGTCCCTACACATCATATCCAAACACCAAAGAATTTTTCAAATTTCTCCTTTTAGGAAATTCAGCAACGGAAAGGCCTTTGAGCAGGGTAAAGAAAAAATAATCACATTTTCAATATTGCTTTGCCTTTGTAAAACTAGAAAAATTACATCGTGAGCAAACATTTAGCAAGTGCACCTGTTCATTGACCCTGGAATGTGACGGTCCATGATGTATAAGAATCTTCACAATTTCCACATCTCCTTTCCAGGCAGCCAGGTGAATAGGAAAATACCCTTTATTGTCCGCTACATTTGTTGATGCCTCATACTGAAGTAGTTTGAGAACTATGTCCCTAAGAAGGAAACAACAACAACAAAAAAAATAGGCTGAGCAAGACAAATTGCATTAAATAGATAATTTTAAAACAATACTAGATGCTGGCTGGGAATTTAGAGTAATCATTGAAGGTACTAAGACATAAAATTGGGTTTCAAAGTTTTTGTATACTCAACATTTGGCTATTTTACTTACCTGGAAAACCATCATCCCATGCCTCACATACACACACACACACACACACACACACAGAGCGTGCATTGACTAACCAATTAAATTACTTAATAGAATTCATATAGGCAAAATTTAACTTATTTCATTAATTAGATGAGTTAAGTAAAATGAAGAGGATACCAACTCCCATTTTTTTTAAAGAGGTCTTTCCAGATAGCCTGTATCTGATATTTAGCTTGAAGGAAAAGTTGAAGTTACAAACATACTCCTTGGTTTACAAAAAAAAAAAGTTATAACACCAAGACATTTATAAAATTTACACATCATTCCTACACAGAATTGGAATAAGAGATTTAAGGGGCATGTAAAAGAGAAAGAAAGTGCAGTATGTAAGGGACACTGACAAGCTAACTGTAGTACTAGCCCAGGGTTAAAAAATAATTTTAAAAAATTTAATAACTTCTCAGTGATGGCACACAACACACTTTGAGTATGTCTTGTTCCTACTTCTGTATTCCTTCACCTTTCTTCTTCAAGCATAAAAAAAATTTCAAAAGGGAAACTCATTTAAAAGACAAGTTCCACCATTAATGCAATTTCAACACATAATCAATATATCCTACCTAAAAAATTTTGAACTTAATCCCCACCAGCTTTTCAAAGTAAAAATCCTGAACTGCATTACTCAACCTTAGAAAGAATTAATTAATAATTGTTAGCATACATTATATCAAAATATGTATCAACAATCAAAAGCAGTAATTCTAAACAAAACTGTATTTTCATTTGGATGCATTTAAGAAGCAAATTCTATTAACTCACTAAATGAAATGCTAGTCAGACACATATAAATATATATATATAATTACAATATATAATAAAGTTTCTTATATACAACAAATCACTAATGGGGAGAGTGAACATAACAGAAAGATTTACATTTAAATATTTCATAAAATCAGACTCTAGATGCAAATAACAAATGAAAAAATTTGGAGGAAATTTGAATAGAAGCAAGGTTAGAATTTTGATAGCTCACAAGAAAAACAGGTATGACATAACACAAAGTTTTGGTAAATGGTAAAATATGCTGTACAGAATGTGTCCTAAAGTCACAACATTTGACTTAATTGCTAAATGTAGGAAATCATGATGAAAAAAAAAAACAAAAATATGTTGTAGAAATATTTAGAAAGTTCCAAGGAATCCTAAATTGTCTGATGATATAATTTCTGAGAAATTAAGACATAGATTTTAACATTTCTCTTTGAAAAACCAGCATTATTTTACAAGATCTGAATTTAGAAGACTTGGATTTGTGTCCCAGCTACGCAATCTACCTTAGGCTGTGATCCTGGAGAAATGATAATCACATACCACATAATGATAATTTGATCAACAACAGACCACCCACATATATAATGGTTGTACAAAAAGATTATCATACCTCATTTTTCCTGTACCTTTTCTATGTTTTGATATGTTTAGATACATAAATACTTTATATTTCTATCATGTTACAATTGCCCACAGTATTCAGTACAGTAACATGCAATGGGTCATACCATGTAGCCTAGGTGTGCTATATGTACTATAGGCTACACCATTTAGGTTAGTGTAAGTGCACTCTATGATGTTCACACAATAATGAAATCGCATTATGAGACATTTGTCACAAAGTATCCCTGTCATTAAGCAACACATGACTGTACTTAGTCTCATTTTATTTTTCTTTTCTTTAGGAGATACTATGATAATAATGTCTACTCAAAACTGGTAATAGCATTAAATAAGATAAAAAGAATTCACTCAATAAATAGTAAAGCACTATACCAATATTAGCACTTGTCCCAAGTAAAAACAAAGTACTTTAAAAGTGAAATGAAATGCTTATAGCAAGTCACCTTTGAAAAAGAGAAACAGAAAATCAGAAGGAAACTTAAAGGTTATCTTCCCTGTCAAGCAAGGGTTGTTATACGGGGTCTTCCATTCTGACATAAATAAATACATAACTTCAATGAGGTAATGAGAATTCAATACCTCTGAATAACAAAAACAGATAAGAAAAGATCTGAAGTCCCAACTCTCTACTATTTACAAACTTGGTTACCTTGAGGAAATTAAGTAACCTGTGTCTCTCTTTCAGATATTGTGAAAATAGAATTTAGAGATTACATCTTGGTGCCAGTTTCAAAGAGTTATGGTGTGAATCAAATGAGAGATAGATATAATAGTAAAATTATGTATACAATCAAAAGTTGTTCTCAAGGCAGATTGTTGCAATGTTAAACAATTCCAGTGATTCCATTTTAAATAAAATATTTCAGCATTTAAAAGGGAAAATAATACCAAAAGAAGTTAGTCAAATTAAATACCTGGATCTAAAACGTAGAATTTAGCCTACTACAAAACAGACTTCTCCAAGTTACTGTCAAAGACAACTGTGAGAAGAGAGCAATTTCATTTCTTAATACATAAGGAAATAAAAAATATATTCTGAAACTTCTTCTCCTATAAAGCATTTCCTTTCAAGGAGAAAACAGAAAAAGAAAGATTGATGGGATAATCAATTCTATTTCCTTTTACTCTTGTTCCAATCACTTAGAATTTCATTTGTTCTTTGGCTCAAATTTTATTGACATTTTCTAATAATGTATGTGATCTATATTCACTCTTATTTATCAGGAAGATTTATGACAACAGTGAAAAAATGTCTATTTTGAAAACTGACTTACTAATCATTTGTATCTTCTAGTATTACCACCATCTAATATCTAAATCAGAAAAGAATAATCTGTATGTTTATAAAATTGCCTTTGGAAAACACTAAGATCCTAATTACACACTATTTTTATTTAAGTTTTGAATAACGCATTTATTTTAATAAATAAATATTTTGTTAAATGTGCTTATTTTTATTTTTATTTCAATAGTTTTTAGGACACAGGTGGTTTTTGGTTCCATGGATGGGTAAGACTTTAGTGGTAAATTCTGAGATTTTAGTGCACTCATCATCTGAGTAATGTACACTGTTTCCAGCATGTTGTGTTTTATCCTTCATTCTCCTCCAAACCTCCCTCCACCAGTCCCCACAGTCCATTATATCACTCTGTATGTTTTGGCATCCACATAGCTTAGCTCCCACTTATGAGTGAGAACGTATGGTATTTGGTTTTCCATTCCCTAGTTACTTCACTTAGAATAATGGCTTCCAGTTCCATCCAAGTTGCCACAAAAGACATTATTTCCTTATTTTTATGGCTGAGTAGTGTTCCATAGTGTATATATACCACATTTTATTTATCCACTCATTGGCATTTAGGTTGGTTTCATATCCTTGCAAATGCAAATCGTGCTGCTATACACATGCATGCATGTGTCTTTTTCATATAATGACTTCTTTTCCTTTGGGTAGATACCCAGTAGTGGGACTGATGGATATAATGATAGATCTGCTTTTAGTTCTTTAAAGAATCTCCATACTGTTTTCTATAGTGGTTGTGCTAATTTACAGTCCCACCAGCAGTGTAAAAGTGTTCCTTTTTCACCACATTCCCACCAACTTCTATTTTTTTTTTTTTTTTTGACTTTTTAATTATGGCCATTCTTGCAGGAGTAAGGTGGTAGCTCATTGAGGTTTTAATTTTTATTTCCCTGATGATCAGTGATGTTGAGCACTGTTTCATATGTTTGTTGGCTGTTTGCATATCTTCTTTTGAGAAATGTCTATTCAGCCCCTTTGCCTACTTTTTGATGGGATTATTTGTTTTCTTCTTGTTTATTTGTTTTAGTTCTTTGTAGATTCTGGATACTAGCGCTAATTTGCAAATATTTTCTCCCACTCTGTGGGTTGTCTGTTTACTCTGCTGATTATTTCTTTTGCTGTGCAGAAGCTTTTTGGTTTAATTAGGTCCCATTTATTTATTTTTGTTTTTGTTTAAATGTGTTTATTTTAAAATTAAAATTTAAATTTATTTTCAAATTTTTGTTTAAATTGAGCTCTACATCTTATTCAAAGATATCAGCTAATGAATTGGCTGAACTCAGATTTCTAGTGTTAAAACATATTTGTGAAACATAAAGTTGTATCTCCAATCAAGTAAGTACCTGTCAGTTTTACTGAGTTATAAGTAGAATAAAGTATTAATCAACAAATTATGATTAATCATTCTTATGATATATCCATATGTATCAAAAGTAATATGAACTAAATAGGCCACTTTCATCCAGGCCCATTAGGAACAATTTAAATTTCAGATATAATATCTAAATTAGAAGAGTAGTTAATATAGTGTAGTACCAACTTAGTATTTTTTATTGATACATAATAGTTGTATATATTTGGGGGATGCATGTAGTATTTTGATATATGCATACAACGTATAATGACTAAATCAGGATAACTGGGGTATCCATTGCCTCAAACGTTTATCTTTTCTTTGTGTTGGGAACATCACAATTTCTCTCTTCTAGCTATTTTGAACTATACAACATTGTTAATCAGTCTACTCTACTATCAAACACTAGATCTTATTCCTTCTAACTATATTTTTGTATTTTAACCAAATCTCTTCTCCCCGCCCCACTTCCCTTCAAAGCCTCCTATAAACACCAATTAACTTTCTACTTCCATGAGATCTCCTTTTTTCAGCTCCCACACATGAGTGAGAGCATGTGATGTTTGTCTTCCTGTGCCTGCCTCATTTCACTTAAGATAATGATCTCACGTCCATTCATGTTGCTGCAAGTGACAGGATTTCATTCTTTTATATGGTTGAATAATATTCTATTGTGTATATGTGCCATATTTACTTTATCCGTTCACTCGTTAATAAGCAGGTTGATTGCACATCTTAGCTATTGGGAACAGTGCTGCAATAAACTGGGGAATGCAGATACCGCTTTGATACCCTGATTTTTTTTTTTTTTTGGGATACGTACCCAGCAGGGACATTGTGAAATCATATAGTAATTCTATTTTTAGTTTTCTAAGGAACCTCCATACTTGTCTTCCATTGTCACTGTACTAATTTCATTCCCATCAATAGTGTACCTCCATTCCCCTTTCTCTGCATCCTTGCCAGTAGCTATTATATTTGTCTTTTCAGTAAAAACCATTTTAACTGAGGTGGGATGATACTGTGATTTTAATTTGCATTTCTCCAATGATTAGTGAGGTTGAGCATTTTTTCATATGCCTGTTGGTCATCTGTAAGTCTTCTTTTGAGAAATGTCTATAATCTTTTGCCTATTTTTAATGAAATTATTTGCTTTTTTGCTATTGAGTTTTTTAGTTCCTTATACGTTCTGGCTATTAATCTGTTGCTGGATAGATAGTTTTCAAATATTTTTTCCCTATTCTGTTGGTTGTTGAAGCTGGGAAAACTGAATAACCATATTCAGCAGAATGAAACTAGATCTCTGTGTCTCAACAAACACAAAAATTCAATGAAAACAGATTAAAAATTTACATCTAAGACCTAAAACTATGAAACTAGTAGAGGAAAACATTGGGAAAACACCTCAAGACATTGATTTGGACAAATAATGTTTGGGTAAAACCTCAAAAACATAGGCAACTAATGCAAAAATAGACAAATGGGATTACATCAAGTTTAAAAGCTTCTACACAGTTTTTTTTTTATTACATCAAGCTTAAAAGCTTCTACACAGTACTTTTTAAAATTATTATTTAGGTTGAGCCTTATAGCTTATTCTAAGGAATCCACAAATGACACATTGTCTGTGCTTGGTTACCTGGCATGTAATATTCACTCATTGATTGATGAGCATTTGGGTTGGTTCCACGATTTTGCAGTTGTGAATTTTGCTGCTATAAACATGCATGTGCAAGTAAATTTACTAATGTAACCAAATACCACCTGGAGCCCCATAACTTACTGAAAAATTAAAATTAAAAAAATATATATTCATTGGGACTGTGAAAAAAAGAAATATTAAGTTATGTTGTTAATCAATATCTGTAGAATAGCAAGTAGCAAAATAATCCCTATGTATTAAATGTAAAGTAGCATTTTCTGATATCCAACATTTGACAAATAACAGATACTCTAAAATCCTAAAGTAATTGTGATTGACAAGAACATAGAAAAAAATATTTCAGAAAATGGAAATGGAAATGGAATAATACTTTCCATTTCCCAGGAACAAAGTAAAACATCAAATTAAATTTAATAACATGCAATGTAAATAACTGCAATATTTTGCAGCTTTAAGCTAATACATGTAAGTTCAGGTAGAAGCAGGAATTCTAGAAGTATTGATTTTTGCTAGTATATTTAATTCACACCCATTTTCTGAAAGATATAAATACACATCTGATTAATAAAAAATGTATTTCAGTAAGTTTAGCATATGCTCTGAGCAAAATTAAATAAATTGGGAAGAGTCAACCTTCAAATTTCTTTGCCTCAACGGCAAGATTCCCTGTAATTAAATCACAACCAAAGATGTTTATTTCATACCATCCTCTCTTGCTTGTTGAGTCCAAAGAATTTCAAAATAAATGCAAATCATCTACATATGGATGCAGAATTAACAACTAATGAAACTCTCAGATTTAATAAGGTCCTTTTGATTTCAGATTTTCTTGATGCTTTTACTTCTCTCTAATGGGAATAAAGTTGCAGATGTGTTCGAGACAGTCAAAAGATTTCAGGACAATACGTCCCATTTTCTAACTGAAGTTTCTTTACATATTGAATTCATTCTCATAGATTTCTAGATTACAGAGTGAATAAAGGCAAATTTTAAGTAGTCTGTATCTTTATCCAGGAAAAAAGCAAGCTGACTAAAGATGTTTCTAGTTATTCAAAGAGCAACTTCAGAGACCAGATTATACAATTTTTAGAGGAGGTATGCCTCTTTTATTAGAAAACCTAAGAAAGATCAAATAAAAAATACAGATAGCTTATTATATGGAGTCTAGATCCAATTTGATACACAATTTGGATTACAAATAATGAGGTCTAGCATGCATTAAATACTTCAAAAGGTAGAAGAATAGAAAATACTTTATGTGTATATAAAACAATATATATATTTCAGAGATACAATAACGATTTGCTGATATTTTTCAAAACAGCATACAAGTATCACAATATACCAAATATAGTTTAATAACATTAAACTTAAGAAAATAAATAAAGGACTATCTGTTAAGTAGAGAAGAAACACTGAATTAAAATATGAATATACAGGTTTAGTATAATCTCACAGGGATACGATTATTACTAAAAATAAAGGATGAAGAGAGGAGAAAAGTCAGAAAAAAGGAAAAGCAAAGGAAAAAAGGAAGGAGGGAACTAGAGAAAGAAGAGAACAGGGAAAAAGGGATGAGAAGATGTGGGAGGGAGGGAAGGAAGGCAGGCAGGCAGGCAGGCAGGTAGTCTGACCAGCCAATTGCTTTTCAGAATAGAATTAAGGGATTTGAATTTGTACTAGAAATACATGTGATGATGACTCCTCCATATTTTAAAAAGAGAAAGAGATACAAAGAAATAGGTCTCTACCCTATCTATGGAAATAATTTATAATACTTGCAGTAAATTTTGTTCTATTAACCATGTTTTTTCCCTATCATTTGATAGTAATAATTTTCTAATCTGTAATTACAAATAACCCAGGAAATCACCAGTAGTGTGCATTTTCCATTGTGTTCTGATCTGAAGATGAATTGCTCAATATGAAATAATGCATTTCAGGTACAAAATGCTGCATCATTTGTGGATTAACTAGCATTGATAAACAATGGCTCCCAACGAAAATGTACAAAATCAGGAAAACTGGTTTAATTTTCAGTATGAAGGCTTTAGATTATACGTTGGGGGTAGGGGGACAGTTTGTGCTCAAAGCAAAAGAATAAACTATATGACCCTGAAACATTACTGCTGGCTCTATGATTCTATGAACTTTAGCCTACCAATCATGTTTATGGAAACAGTCTATAGCAGATGGATACACCAATAGCAACAAACATGGAAATGATGTGTTTCTGTGCAGACTGCTAAGGCTTGCTTGGGAAGAATACAATATAATCATTGTGACTTACCTCTGCTAAGTGAGAACGCAAATAAAAGAAACACCCTTCTTCTCTGGTTCTGAGATACATTCTGTGACACTATTTTCTCCTTCAAATATCTTTTAAACCAATATTAAAATTAGTATTCCATGTAAACATATGACAAATGATTATGGGAGGCAGGCCAGAAATATATAATGTGACCGAGAAGAGCCAGGGAGAGTTTAACAACAAAGGGGAGATAATGCAGAGAACTGGTAAAAGCATAGACTCAGAACCAGAACACTTAAGCTCTAGACACAACCCCACTTTAATATCTACATGGCCATTAAGTCACTTATCTAAATGGGCATTGTTTCTCCATCTATAAAATAAGGGAGGTGAGAGGTGTCAGGTAGAGTAAGTGATCTCTAATTGCACAAGTTCACAGATAATTTAAACACGCAAAATCAGGAAACATATACTGTACATGAAAATCCCAGTTTCAGAAATGTAGCATCATAGTGCATAACTGAGCCATAAATAATACCAACACAGTGTATCATTCAATGTTATAATTGTAAGGAATAGGCTGGGCGCGGTGGCTCAAGCCTGTAATCCCAGCACTTTGGGAGGTCGAGACGGGCGGATCACGAGGTCAGGAGATCGAGACCATCCTGGCTAACACAGTGAAACCCCGTCTCTACTAAAAATACAAAAAACTAGCCGGGTGAGGTGGCGGGTGCCCGTAGTCCCAGCTACTGGGGAGGCTGAGGCAGGAGAATGGCGTAAACCCAGGAGGCGGAGCTTGCAGTGAGCTGAAATCCGGCCACTGCACTCCAGCCTGGGTGACAGAGCAAGACTCCATCTAAAAAAAAAAAAAAAAAAAAAATTGTAAGGAACAATGGAGAATATCGAGCCAATCTATTCAAGCTATTGAACTGAGGCTTAGAGATGTTATGTAAATGGTTCAAGATCACACAACTAGCAGAGATGGGGAGATGGGGTTAGAATTTTCCTGCTTTTTCCAAAGCCTATAGGATGACACTGAGTGAAATCTTACTAGAATTAAGAAGAAAAGATAAATGAAACCTTTCAGATAAAAGCACAGATATATAATTCCCGTAGACTATCTGTAATTAAAGGGATCTTAAAACATACCTAATCAAGTTATCTGTTTATGAGAATCTTAATGATTGCTATTCAATTTGTTTAAATTATCTTCACTTTCTAAATTGCCAAAAAAACAAAAATTATGTCATGGGTCACAGAAAAAACATATCTCAACAGTTAGAACTTCATAGACTGTCACGTATAAATCAGTATTTAGTAAATACTTCACTGAAAATCCAGGAACGATATGAATGCTAATCCATTTGGGGACAATATTATTTTGAGAAGTGCTTACTTACCAATGCCAATCTGAGAAGAACAAGAAAAGTAGTATGCCTCAAATTAAAGGTCAGACCCAATACATCCTGCCCATTAGATGTAATAGTTTATCTTCCCAATTGGAACTAAAAAACATGATAGTGGCCTGAATCCATAATTCAGATAGCCAAGAAGCCATCAGGATTATATAACTTGGGCTGATTTGTCTTTGTTCCTGATGACTTAGGTAAAAAAAGAATAAATAACAATATCCTCCATTAAAATATTTAGATATCTGGACATACTTTTCATTCTGTAAAGGAACAGAAAAAAAAGATCTGGCAAAATAGTTCTAAATGAGATGATATAAGACAATATAGAATAGGAACTGAATAAAAATAAATATAATTTGAGAATTCCAATACTAAAAATCTAAATAATGAAACATAAAGTTTATAATAGTTTGTGTAACTCAGGTGATTCTCTAAACAGACTGACAGCATTAAATTTATACATTTTAAGAGGAAAATGTCATAGTGATCAATAATGCCAAAAAAAAAATTTCTTGCAGTAAGAGCTTTATGACCACCAAGCCTAGGATTAAGTACAAAGAAGACCCTTGAATCTCCATTCACAGAAAAAAAGAAATGTTAAGTGAAAAAACAAAAGGTAACTAGCATTTTTACTTTTTAAAAAATAATTTCAACTTTTATTTTAGATATGTGCAACTTTTATTTTAGATTTAGGGGATATCTGGGTATATTGTATGATGCTGAGGTTTGGGATACAATTCATCCCATCACCCTGATACTGAGGATAGTACCCAATAGTTCTTCAACCCTCCCTACCCCCTCTAATGGTCTCCAGTTTCTATCATTGCCAACTTCATGTCTACAAGTAGCCAGTGTTACATTCCCACTTGTGAGAACATGCAGTATTTGATTTCCTGTTCCTCCATTAATTCACTTAGAATAATAGCTTCCAGCTGCATCCATGTTGTTGCAAAGGATACAATTTCATTCTTTTCATGGCTGCACAGTATTCCATGGTGCATATGTACTACATTTTCTTTATCTAATCCACCACTGATGGGTACTTCAATTGATTCCATGTCTTTGCTGTTGTGAATAGTGCTGCAAGGAGCATGCAGGTGCATGTGTCTTTGTGATAGAACAATTTATTTTCTTTTGGATTTATAGTCTGTAATGGGAATGCTGGGTTGAATAGTAGTTCTGTTTTAAGTTCTTTGAGAAATCTCCAAACTGCTTTCCAGAGACTGAACTAAGTTTTACATTCCCACCAACAGTGAATAAGCACTCTCTTTACTCTACAAAAGATGCCAACAGTTGTCATTTTTTGACTTTTTAATAATAGCTATTCTGACTGGTGTGACATCGTTTCTCTGTGGTTCTGATTTGCATTTCTCTGGCAAATAGTGATGTTGAGCATTTTTTTCATACACTTGTGGGCCACTTGTATATGTTCTTATAAGAAGGGTCCATGTCTTCTGAGTACTTTTTAATGGGATTATTTAGTTTTTGCTTGTTGAATTCTTTAAGTTCCTTATAGATCCTGAATATTCAGCCTTTGGTAGATGCATAGTTTATGAATATTTTCTCTCATTCTATAGTTTGTTTACTCTGTTGATAGCTTCTCTTGCTATGCAGCTCTTTAGTTTAATGAAATTAGGTCCTACTCGTCTTATTTATTTATTTATTTATTTATTTATTTATTTATTTATTTATTTATTTTTGAGACAGAGTCTCACTCTGTCGCCCAGGCTGGAGTGCAGTAGTGCAATCTCTGCTCACTGCAACCTCTGCCTCCAGGGTTCAAGCAATTATCCTGCCTCAGCCTCCCGAGTAGCTGGGACTACAGGTACATATCACCAAGCCCAACTAATTTTTGTAATTTTAATAGAAACAGGGTTTTGCCACATTGGTAAGGCTGGTCTCAAACTTCTGGTCTCAAGCTATCCACCTGCTTCGGTCTCCCAAAATGCTGGGATTACAGGCATGAGCCACCACACCTGGTCTCAATTTTTTTGTTGTTGTTGCAATTGCTTTTGAAGTCTCTATCATGAAATCTTTGCCCAGTCCTATATCCAGAATGGTGTTTCCAAGGTTTTCCTCTAAGATTCTTAAGTTTGAGATCTTACCTTTAAATCTTTAATCCACCTTAATTTTTGTATATGATGAAAGGCAAGGGTCCAGTTCCATTCTTCTACATATGGTTAGCCAGCTATCCTAGCACTATTTACTGAAAAGGGAGTCCTTTCTCCATTGCTTATTTTTTATCGATTTTGTTGAAGACCAGATGGCTATAGATATACGGCTTTATTTCTGAGTTCTCTAACCTGTTCGTTGGTCTATGTGTCTGTTGTCATCCCACTACCATGCTGTTTTAGTTACTGTAGCCTTATGGAATAGTTTGAAATCTGCTATCATGATGCCTCTGGCTTTGTTCTTTTTGCTTAGGATTGCTTTGGCATTTGAGCTCTTTTTTTAATTCAAAATGAATTTTAGAATAGTTTCTTCCTGGTTCTGTGAAAAGTGACATTAGTAATTTGATAGGAATAGTAGGGAATCTGCAGATTGTAACTAGTATTTTTAAAGCAGTAATTACCACATCTAAAAACTAAAGTGAGAGTCAAGCACAGTAGCTCACAACCGTCACTTTGGGAGGCCAAAGCAGGTGGATCACGAGGTCAGGAGTTCTAGATCAGCCTGACCAACATGGTAAAACCCTGTATCTACTAAAAATACAAAAATTGGCCAGGTGTGGTGGTGGGCACCCGTAATCCCAGCTACTCAGGAGGATGAGGCAGGAGAATCACTTGAAGCTAGGAGGCGGAGGTAGCAGTGAGCCAAGATCATAACACTGTATTGCAGCCTGAGCAACGGAGTGAGACTCTGTCTCAAAAAAAAAAAAAAAAAAAACATGAAATGATACAGATCTGGGAAAACTAACTTGGTCATTCACACAAAGGAAAAACAGAGATGAGGGGGAGATAGAGAAACAGGGTCATTTTTTTTCTGTAGGGGAGGACAGAACATCTGAATCATTTGGAGGACTCATCACACTTTAACTCTGTCACTAAACCATTAGGATACCTAGCTAAAATACTGGAAATAGAGGTCGTTATGACTATACATTCTTTCACTTTCCATAATGTATAGTATTACATTATTTGAAACATAGTTTTACACATTAAAAAAATTTAGGGTTGCGAAATCTAAAACTAGAAAGATAATCGTGAATGACAAAGATAAAACATTTTAGCTAAATAAGGATTTTGAAGTGGTTCATATAAGTGACTAAGGCTCAGAATAGTGGGAGTCTGCTAAGATTGCACTCCTAGTAAACTCCCATGTTGGGTGAATACAAGGAGACACCAAAAAAGGTAGAGGGGTGTTATCAAGTGGTTTTATCTCATTCTCTCCCCAAAGCTACACATGACTGGCATGGTCCTGTCAATTTTTCCATTCTCCCAGCATGATAGTTGAGTATTTTAGAGCATTTCTTTCAGTTTACACTCTGCACACAATTACACTCAGCAACATTTCTACCAAGTCTAACTTGTCAGTATTGTCACCTGGTCCCTTTCCAAATTCATCTAAGCCCATTGGACTCATGGAAACATGAGAAAGGTATCGTTACACATAATTAACTTCATCACATGTAACTAAATACACACGATTCTGTCCAAATAAGTGGCACTTACTTATGTCCATTTAAGGCTGCATGGTGTAAAGCAGTGTAACCCGAACTGTCTGTGCAGTTCACATTGGGGCCTCGCCAGATGCTGCAAATAAAGCACAAGCGCAGAGTTAACAGTGAAGCAGGATCTTGCCTTGAAAAACAAAAAGAAGCCTGGTAGCCCCATAGCCAGCAGCAGGTTGCAGATAAAAATTTTAGCCATGTGGAAAATGATTGCCATTTTCCATGAATTCCCCTCAGAACATCAACTTCATTTACTTGATAAAGGGAAACTAATAGAGAATGCAACTATTAATATCTTCAGAAATTATTAACAAATGTGTGTCCATGGTTGTGCATTGAAGTCTGGATCCAAAAATTCCCTATTACTTTCTATCATTACTTAAATATTAGAGGCAACTAACATTCAGCTACTATATTCCATTCCAAAGAATAAAGATTTATGAGACCTGCCTCATGCCTGTTAACACACTCCTTCTGAGGTGGCAGTGATTTATATAAGTTATAAGATATTTTTGCATTGTGGGAAGAATATAAAGTCTTTTTGCTGTTCTATTGCAACCAAGAAAATGTAATCAATATTTCATACTTGAAAATAAAATGGAAGATTTGGACTGTTGTAAACCATGAGAAGATCCTAACAATTTTGCAGTCATCATTGATTTTACTATGCAATATATTTTGGAGATAATGTAACTTTATAAAAGAGTCTCTTTTTGATAACTACAATTAAGGAAACTCTCTTTAACTTTTGGAAAATAAGGCACTGAAAGACACTTTTCTGAAAATAGAACAAAAAAATTGCTTTATCTGATGGTCACAGTGATATCAAAACTATCAAAGATAATATCTAATGATAAACTAGTTCACACATTCACAAAACATTTATTGTACACCAATTGTATGTCACATATTGAGCTAGGCACTGGGAGCACAAAATCATAACTCAAGGTCCTTCTTTACAAGAACATAGTGTAATGGAAAAGATAGACACACAAACTAATAATTACAAAGTAGTAAGATAATCGAAGTACCAGAGAGCACACAGGCATCTCTGAAAAGAGATGAATGGCTATTCCAAACAAGGGGGCGTGGCAGCATTAAACTAAGGTGGCTCAATGAAAATGAATAGAATGTGCTTATTTGACAGTTAATTAAAAGAAGAATTAATAAAACACATGGATCAACTGGAAGAAGGTGGGAAACTGGAAGCAGAAGTCTAGAGATGACTCAGACTTTAGGCTTACATGACTAGAAAAAATTACAATATTAACTAAGATGTGAAATGAAAAAAGAGCAAAATCTGCTGCAGGGAGGACAATGCAGGATGCAGAGAAAACAATGACTCCTAGTTTGCAGACGTTAAATTTTAAGTATCTGACTTACTTATATAGGTTAAATGCAATCCCTATCAAAATCCCAATGGCATTCTTTAAGAAATTGAAAAAAACTTCTAAAATTCATATGAAACCATAAAAGACCCTGAATAGCCAAAACAATTCTGAGAAAGAAAAACAAAGTTGTAGGCCAGGCTCAGTGACTCATGCCTATAATCCCAACATTTTGGGAGGCTGAGGAGGCAGGTTCACTTAAGCTCACTAGTTTGAGACCAGCCTTGGCAACATAGTGAGACTCCATGTCTGCTAAAAATAAAGAATTAAAAAAATTAGTCAGTTGTGGTGGTGCACACTTGTGGTCCCAGCTACTCAGGAGGCTGAGGCAGGAGGGCTGCTTCAGCCTGGGAGGTTGAGGCTGCAGTGAACCACAATCATGCCACTGCACTCCAACCTGGGCAACAGAGCAAGACCCTGCCACCACCCCGCCCCCAACAAAAAAAAGAAAGAAAAAAAAATTGGAGGCATCACACTTCCAGATTCCAAATTCAAGGGATATATATATACAACAAAACATTATTCAGCCCTAAAAAAGAATTAAAAGAATTATATCTAACCATTTTCTATGACATGGATGACCCTGGAAGACATTATGCTAAGTGAAATAAGCCAGACACAAAAAGAAAAATATTGCCTGAAAATATATGGAATCTGAAAAAAAATCAAATATACAGAGATAGAGAACAAAAGATTGGTAGGGGGAGTAGAACGGGAGAAATAAATGTCAGAGGATACAAAGTAGCAGATACGTAGGATGAACAACTGTAGAGTTCTAAAGTACAACGTGAAGACTACAGGAACTAAAATTGTACTGTATACGGGATTTCAGCTACATGAGTAGATTTTAGCTGTTCTTGCCACAAAAACAAAAAATAACGGGTAACTCTGTGAGAGATGGATATTTTCATTTGTTTCACTGTAGTAAACTTTTTTTTTTTGCTATCTGTATGTATCCCATAATATGTGTATATCACAAATATACACGACAGAATTTATTTTTTAAAATACCACAATGAGATGCTACTATATAACTATCAGAATTGTTATCTGTAAAAAGACGTCACAAACCTATATTCACAAGGATGTAGATCAACCAGAGTTCACACACACACTGCTAACAGGCACGTAAAATAGTGCAACCACTTAGTGAAACAATTTGGCAGTTTCTTAAAAAGTTATATACAAATACCATACATATTATACCATCAAATCATACCATACAAATAACATACAAATACCATATAATCCAATCATTCCATTCTAGGTATTTAGTCAAGAGAAATGAAAGCACATGTCCATATAAAGAGTTGTACATTTAATATTAATAACAGCTCTATAGGTAATAGCCTAAAACAAAGACAACCCAAATGTCCATTAGCTGGTAAACAGATAAATCGTGATACATCCATACAATGGAAATAAAAAGAATTAAATACTCAGAAAAAAAAAGGAATTAAATACTACAGCATTGGTGGAAAATCTAAATCAATTAGATTCTCAGAACAGCAGAGCAGCTGCCCTTCAATCACCCCAGCAGAAAGGGAGACATCCTTGGGCACAGATAAAATGCATGATCTCTGGACTAGACCCCTGATTTGTAGCCTTCATCAACTCCTGTGATGTAAATACTTCAACTTAACTCAGCGATAGGAAGAGATGCTAACAACTGCATTTCACAAGCAGACACAAGTCAATCCAGCACACCACTGAAAGGCTTACAACCAACAAGTCCTAACACTATGAACTCAGAGCTTCCCATGAGTTTTTGAAAACCTCCACTCTCAAATATGAACAAATAACCAAAGACATCCAATCACTTGAGGAAAGCCTTTACTATTAAAGAAGCAAAAACAAAAAATTAGGAACAAACTACAGAAAAAAAGAAACCTAGAGAAAATTTGGACTATGCATGGAGAAGAAATTTTCAAAAATAGTTATCATTAATACCATCTCAGTATCAGAAAAGATAATGAATGTAAGAACAATGAAATAACAAAGAAAATCAGAGATAAAATCAGTAGAAGAATTAAAAATAAAGCTGATAAGGCCAGGCACGGTGGCTCACGCCTGTAATCCCAGCACTTTGAAAGGCTGAGGTGGGCAGATCACCTGGGATCAGGATTCAAGACAAGCCTGGTCAACATAGTGAAACTCCATCTCTACCAAAAATACAAAAATTAGCCAGGTGTGGTGGTGCATGCCTGCAGTCCCAGCTACTTGGGAGGGTGAGGCAGGACAATCGACTGAACCCGGGAGGCAGAGGTTGAAGTGAGTCAAGATCACATCACTGCACTCCAGCCTGGGTGACAGAACAAGACTCTGTCTCAAAAATAAATAAAAAGTAAAAAATAAAGCTCATGAAGTATCTCAGATACTTAGAAAGAAAAAGGCAAAGATACAGACAAATAGAAGGGAAATCATAAGTAGGACACCCATTCAGCAGTTCCAATATTGAAAAATAGAGGTTCTTAAAATCAAAACACAGAAAACAGCAGAATGAAAACAATGAAAGACATCATTTTAAAAATTATCAGAACTTTAGGACATTAATTTACAAAATAAAATATACATGGGCCAGTCACGGTGGCTCACGCCTGTAATCCCAACACTTTGGAAGACCGAGGTCGGTGGATCACCTAAGGTCAGGAGTTTGAGATGAGCCTGGCTGACATGGTGAAGCCTTGTTTCTACTAAAAATACAATAATTAGCCAAGCATGGTGGTGCATGCCTGTAGTCCCAGCTACTCAGGAGGCTGAGGCAAGAGAAATGCTTGAGCCGGGGACGCAGAGGTTGCAGTGAGGCGAGATCATGCCAGTGCACTCCAGCCTGGGCAACAGAGTAAGATTCTGTCTCAAAAAAAAAAGAAAAAAAGTACCTGGATAGCTTTGACAAAAATTCAAAAAACAAACAAACAAACAAAAAGACAAAGAAATAACTGAAGTGAGTCCAATATGGTCTTTTAAATTTCAACTAAACAAATTCCTAAAACACCTATCCAGGGCTATTCTCTTAATTTATTTTTCTCTTTCAACTCTAGTTACACTAAGAACTCTTCACTATTCAGGAAACCTAGAATGAAGAGAAATTATTCATACCTATTACTTCTACTTCAATCTGCAACCTTCAGTTATCAGCCTACACTCTCCAAGCTCTTACTATGACCAAGAAAATACAAGTCCAAGAATCGACCAAAAAAATGAATAAAATATCATCTCTTCCTCCAAAGAGCTGACAATCTATTAGAGAAAAATATATACAGATAAATTACAATACAAGCAGTGACCATAGTGCCTACAGCACAGAAAACACCTAATAATTGTTTGTTATCAATCTTCTTCTTGTTCTTATAAAATAAACGTTACAATAGAAAAATCTTTAACTCCCTAAATTAATACATCTGTTTTAGACAACTCCAACAAAAATCTCTATGGAGTATTTTAGGGAAAACTCAACTAAAAGTTCTAAATTTGATCTAGAAGAATTTACAGGAAAAAGAAATTGTGAAACAAGAAGTAATAATGGGATCTATATACTACCAATTATGAAAGCATATCATAAAACAATACCAAAAATTTTGGTCTAGCACCAGAATAGAGAGATCAATGAATGTAAGAGAAGCCCTAGAAACAAGCCAGTCATACATATAGGAATAAAGTTGACATCTGAAAGAAGCCAAAAAAAAAAAAAAAAAAGGAAAACATCATTCAGTAAATAGTCTCAGGAAATAAGTTTTAATTACTGGCCAGGAAAAAACATTTTCAACTGCCTACCCCACACCATTTAGCAAAATTTCATACACATGATTTGTCCTTGACTTCTCAAACCTCATTCCTACCCTCTTTTTCTCACACACCCTATTCCAACCACACAGGCCTCCTTAAAAATATAAGTATGCTTGCACCTTATGACTGTTGCATTTGAAATTCTCTCTGCCTAGAAAGTTTTTTCCTCAATCATATGGCTCAATCATTCTGCTCAAATGTCACCTCTTCAGAAACTCTCTCCCTAATTATTCAGTCAAAAATAGCACCCTATCGTCATTCTCTTTCCTCTCAGTTATGGGACTTATCACCATCTGGCATTGTATTATTTATTTATATGCTAACTGTCTGTCTCCCCACTAGAATGAAAGCTCCACCACACTATCTTTGGGTCTTAAAATAGTGACTGGAATATTGTAGGTTCCCAATAAATATTTGTTAAATGAAATATAAAAATGTTGAATACATATATGAAAAATGTCCACCTCATTGGCAATCAAAGAAAGCAAAAAACACCCATACCATTAAATATTTCTTTATCAAACTGGAAAAAAGTCAGTAATATTCAGTAATGGTTAGGATGCAGAGCTTATAATAAGCTGGTGGTGAAAATGTAAATTGGTACAATTTTTCTGGAAGGCAATTTGACAATACTTATTTAAAAACTTTCATAGTGTGCAAACTTGTTACCTAGAAATTCTCCTTAAGAGGAATTATTTTAAGAAAGTAATTAATAGTTTGTGCAAATACTTAGCTATAAAAATATTTATCACAGAGAGTAGTAAAAAGTAAAAATTATGGATTTTGATATATAATGCCACTCAGAATAGTTATTCTCTCTTTGCTAGAGAGAATAACTAGTCAGCTAGATTTCTCACACTGCCTGCCTCCACAGCTTGGTACTCATCTTTCTCTCTAGCCCTCTTATACGAGACCCACAGCATTAGTGTCTTATATGGCCCCAAGAGCATATGGCTTGAGCTCCTACTGATCAGGATTTTGTTTTTGTTTTTTTTTTTTTTAGCTTATGTCAACCTCCCTGGGTTGAGAAAGTCTACCAACAGAATAGCCAGGGCCCCTAGAGAGGATGCAATTCTTCTTAGTTTTATACAATGGCTCAATATATGTGACAGATAAACGGATATTATGCATAAAATAAAAATCTCACAACAAAATGGAAAAATGGGATATTAATAGGCAATTCACAGAAAAGGAAATGTGACTGGCTAATAAATATTTGAAAATATAATTAATCTCACTGTGGCTAGCAAAGAGCAAAATAAAACAGTGGCTGCCTACTTTTCTACCATCAGATGAGCACAAATTTTTGAAGAAATCATTGATAACAAACAATGGAGGCAAATATGTGAAGAAATAGTCACTCTCACAGAATATTCATTGAAGTGTAAACTGCTACAACATCCTTGGAAAGTAACATGGCAATATATAATAAAATTTCAAACATGAATACTCCTAGACCCAATGACTCTACTTTTCAGGATCAATATCTATGAAATAAAAATATTCATATGAAGACTACAGACACAAAAATATCCACTATAGAATTTTAATAGTATAAAAGAGAAAGGGTCTGACATGGTGGCTCACACCTGTAATCTCAGCACTTTGGGTGGCTGACGCAGGCAGATCACCTGAGGTGAGGAGATTGAGACCAGCCTATCCAACATGGTGAAACTCTGTCTCTACTAAAAATACCAAAAATTAGCCAGGGGTAGCAGTGGGCACTTGTAATCCCAGCACTTTGGGAGACCGGGGCAGGTGGATTATTTGAGGTCAGGAGTTCGAAACCAGCCTGGCCAACATGGCAAAACCCCATCTCTACTCAAAATACAAAAATTATTTTGATGGTGGTGTGTGCCTGTAATCCCAGCTACTCAGGAGGCTGAGGCATGAGAATCGCTTGAACCCAGGAGGCAGAGGTTGCAGTGAGCTGAAATTGGGCCACTCTACCCCAGCCTGGGTGGTAGAGTGAGACTCCATCTAAAATGCCCAGCAAAACACTAAAAATTATTTAGTCCAATAGCTGAGAATGGAGCAAAAAAGGAAAAACTAATTAGGATTCATTCACACTATGAAATGTTATGCGACTATGAAAATAAATAACTCTGATCTGAATGCATTGACTTTGAAAGTCAGCCGAAACATATAAAGTGAAAAAAGTAAACTGCAGAATATTGTGTGTGTCTGGAGCATTCCAAATGCTTTACATGCATTAGCTCATTTATAGCCACACGACTATAAGAAAGATACTATTATTATTTCCATTGTATAGATGAGAAATATTTGCAATAACATAGAAAAATACATGCAAAAATACATTATTCATTCTCTGAATTGTATGTTGAAATTATCATGAATTTCTTTAAGGAAAAGAAAAGACAATAAACTACAAGGGAAGAAAGATAAGTTTGCTCCAGATTATGAAGAACCTCATAATATGCTGAAAAACTTGGATTGTATTCTGCAGCAACTTGGAACTAAATGGCTTTCAGAAAGGTAAGTATGTTCCTCACATGATCAGTCAGTGTTTTAGAATAAGAGCTCTTGTAACAGGTGGAAGGTAAACAGAGTGAGAGAGTCAGGTTAACTGTCTGTTTTACAGACCAGGGGAGAAACAAAGAAATTTGAACAAATGGAGATATAGTGGTAGACAGAGAGAGGGTGAGAAAATTCAAATTGATATGTCTAAAATAAAACCTATGGGAGATGGTATCCATATGAATAGAATAAGAGCAAGAGAATGGCTGAGGTTTCAACCACGAACGAAATGCATCAATGATGAGATATCTCCACTAGAAAAAGCTGCAAGGGCAGTGGTATCTTTTGGCAGGAGCCAAGTTTCAGTTAAAACTGATTAAAACACTAGGTTGCTTGGAATACCTCAGGCAAAAAATGGAAAAGAAACGGGAAAATACTGCAAATTAACTCTCATACATTTTTAAAATTTCTGCATGTTATTAGACCTTATAAATATTTTGTAAGAGAAGTTATTTATAACTAAAATAAGATTCAGGGCCTATAGATTTCAATTACCTATACCAACTCAGTTCCCCACTATACAAAAATTAATTATAATAGAAGCATTTCTAAAAACCCCATTGAAAGTCACCTTCTCCTAGCAAAATGGATATGGATACATCCTTTTTAAACAAGGAGGTTTAGAATAGAAAGTTAGCATATATCTAAATATATTCAACTGCACCTATTGACAGAGCCTCTAGGCACATATCCGCATATCCATAGAACATCCACCAACACATCTGAAACACTATAAATAAGCCAGACCCAAACCCTCCAACTAAAAACTTAATTTAAAAAAGAAACCTTGATTTTTAAAAGCTCCAGCTTTGAGTTAATGTTCAGCTCCATCCCAACTTTTTTATTGCCTTGCCCCCTTTACTTAGGCAAAATCTTTAAATTTAAAAAGAGGGCCTAGATTAAAACCTTGATTAACTTAAGCTTGTTTCATAAAATGCAAGAGTTTCCAGATACATTTAAGAAATGTCTTGAAAAAGTGTAAAATGCTTATTACATATTTATTCCAAAAACAGCAATTTTTAGATCCTTGGTCTTAGTCTAATACACACCCAAATCCCATTTCCTATGCCTGCTTGTCAATATCTCAAATTGTGTATGTGAGAATTATTGCCAAAAATGAATGTTCTCAGATAATATGAGATTGCCAATTACCAAAAATTTAATTTCCTTTGTTATATTATTTGCACTAATGTAACAAATCAGATTAGTATATTTTAGAATAAATATAAACAAAATAGTTTTCTACCAAACTTTCAAATAACCAGGACATTCATTAGTGAGAATATTCTATTATCTAAGGTTTCACATATTAAATAAGATCATTGTTAAATAAACCATAAGCCTGAGTTTCTTGGGCCAATATCCATATATATAGCAAATAAGATTTGAAGCACAACTATTCCACAAATTGATCATTATTATACCCTCTATCAGTCTATGGGGAAAATCTGTCAGAAACAACATAAAACTGTTTCAGTTTTTATTGATTCCTATCTGACCCTTGACACATGAGATCACTCCAAGGCATCAGATATGGAAATTCATACAAAATGTGCATCTAATGCCTCAGGCAGGGTCAGAGTATGTAGGAATGGTCTTCTGACAGATCATATCATTTCAAGCAATGCAAAATAAACCTTCTTCTCAATCTGTGTCTTAATAGTTTACTACCATTTTTAGATGAACTGGACATATGTACATATGCTACTGATTACTACAAGTGTAGTTCTCATCAGTTTAGTGATGGCACAATTTTATTGTCATGGGCTACAAGTGTCCCATATGGGTCAAATGGGTCTATATCAGCACTGTCCTACAGAAATATAATGTGAGGACAGGACCTGATGGCTCACACTTGTAATCCCAGCACTTTGGGAGGCCAAGACAGGTGGATCACTTGAGCCCAGGAGTTTGAGACCAGCCTGGGCAACATGGTGGAACCACATCGCTACAAAAAAAAAAAAAATTAGCCAGCCATGGTGGCATGCATCTGTAGTCCCAGCTATTCAGGAAACTGAGGTGGGAGGATTGCTTGAGCCCAGGAGGTGGAGGTTGCAGTAAGCTGAAACTATGCCACTGCACTCCAGTCTGGGCAATAGAGCAAGACCCAGTCTCAAAAACTGGAAAGAAAAAATACATAATGTGAGCCACATATGTGAATTTGAATTTTCTAGTAGCCACATTAAAAAGATGTGAAATTAGTTTGAATATATTTTACTCAACCTAATATATCAAGAACATTTCAACATATAATCAATATAAAAATTATTGAGATGTTTCACATTCTTTTTTGTACTGTTTTCAATATTGGTGTTTATTTCACACTTACAGCACATCACAATTAGGACTAGCCACATTTCAAATGCTTAATATCCTGACGTGGACAGTGGCTACTGTATTGCACAGCACAGGGCATTTCTATATAATTATTCCAAGGGGGAAAAAAAGAAAATTAACTAACATAAAAAAGCTTTCTAGTATGAGGAAGAATAGCTAATGGATGCTGGGCCTAATACCTAGGAGATGGGTTGATCTCTGCTACAAACCACCATGGCACACGTTTACCTATGTAACAAACCTGCACATTCTGCACATGTACCCCAGAACTTAAAATATTAATAAAAGTTTAAGAAAAATAAATAAATAATAAAAAGTATTGTCACACTGGAAGCCCACATACTATCCCATATGAGTTTGTTGAATGAATATTTACTGAAATGTGCAAAATCACCTAAGTAAGATAGATATACACTATAAAGCTTAAAAATGCAGAGGACAACTATGAACTGGCCTTCTGTGAAGAATTAGAACAAGAATCAGCAGACTCTAGACCATGAGCCACATCCAGTCCACTGTTTGTTTTTGTAAATAAAGTTCCATGGAAACACATACAGACACACACACACACACACGCTTTCTAAAAATAATTGCAAATATTGGCTTTGTAGTAAATATATGTCTATTTGAGTCACAAACAATTTCTAAAAGATATGTTGCCTTTAGAGCAAAAACAAGTACTATATCTAGTATACAGTCATATCCTAAACTGTAATGCACAATTTTACAAAAGTCAGCACATCAGGAGCATCATAGTCAAAATTGTACTAACTAAACATTTTCTAATGAATAATTTGTACCTTGAATTACTTGATGCAACTCTCAATACATGTATTTTTACTAGCAAATGGGAATTGAATGACTGTGGGCAAAAATAACTCCTTGAGTTATAATCACACATATAATACAACTATGACCTCTCTTCAATATATACAGTATGTGCCACAAGATAGAATTTTAGAATAGGAAAAGAATTCGTAACCATGCAGAGTCATAAACACAGTCAAGAGACATGAAAGGAAAACTAGAGCATCTATTTTAACCTAGTTTTAACTTCATCACTTGTGCTAAAAGTGTAAAACATTCCTCCCAGCCCATATCTTCTCTTCTCTGCATGGATATAATTCCTGGAAAATAAACCAACAGACAAGGCAGATTAATCTCTCATTGTTACACAAACACTGATTTTGGTGGCAACTGTTTTTCCTATCCTCACATTCTCTTCGTAGGTAACAATAATTCAAGGGTATGATGGCAGGAAAAAATAATGGTACCCCAAAGATGTATACATCCTAATCCCTGGAACCTGTGCATATTTTGTGTTACACAGCAAGGGAGAATTAAGGTTGCAGATAGACTTACACTCCTAGTCAGCTGGCTTTAGCCTAGATTATCCAGGTGGGCCCCATGTAATCACAAGTGGAGAAGAGGGAAATGGAAGAGTCAGAATCAAAAAGATGGCACAGCCAAAAAGACTCAATTGGCCATTGTTGGCTCTTTATTTATGAAAATAAATAAAAATAATGAAAAACTCAGTACAAAAACTGGGCAAAGAATATAAACAAGCTACTCATAGAAGAAATGCAATTGGTTATGAAACATAAAAGGTCTAGGAATGCTTATGAACCATTGGTGGGAATGTAAATTAGTATAACCTCTATGGAAAACTATAAGATGGAAGAGGGTCATGAACCTAGAAATGTAAGCAGTCTCTAGTAGCTGGAAAAGGCAAGAAAACCATTTTCCTAGAGCCTTCAGGAGAGAATGCAGCCCTGCCCACAACTTGATTTTAGCCCAGTGAGAACCACAGACCTCCAGGACTGTAGGATAACAGATCTGTGTTGTTCTAAACCACTACATTTGTGGTAATTTGCTACAGCAGCAATGGCAAACTAATACAGGTGTGCTTATTGTAATTAATAACCCCAAGATATGAGACGCTCCAACCTTTCCAAATACTTGGGAATCTAAGGTAGCATGAGCAAGAGAGCATGAACAAAACATTGACCAGGGACTTGCTACATTGTAGAAATTATGCAGAATGCTTTGTATTGATTACCTAAGTTGATCTTCATAACAACCATGTGAGACTGGGGCTTTTATAACCCCTGGATTTTTAAATGAAGAACTGAAGAACAGAAAAGTAATTTACCCAAGATCACACAGCTAGTTCACATTGCAAGCAAGATTTGGAACCAGGCTGCCTGATTCCAGAGCCAGTGACATTAACCACACTACATTATACTTCAGTCTCATTGTTTTTATTTACCTTTGATTATAATAAAGTGGCGACATTTTTATTTGTATAAATGTAAGGGGTCCAAGTGCAGTTTTGTTACAGGGATACATTGTATAGTGGCGAATTCTGGACTTTTAGTGTAACCGTCACCCAAATAATTACATTGTACCTATTAAGTAACTTTTAATCCCTCACCTGGCAACTCCGACCCTCCCACCTTTCCTATTTTCCAACATCTATTATTCCATACTCTATGTCCATGTATACATATTATTTAGCTCCCATTTATAAGTGAGAACATGTGGTATCTGACTTTCTAGGTTGTTTCACTTAAGATAATGGCCTCCCGCTCCATCCGTGTTGCCAAAGACATTATTTCATTCTCTTTCATAGCCGTATAGTATTCCATTGTATATATGCATATCACATTTTCTTCATCCAATCATCTGTTGATGGACATTTAGATACACTCCATATCTTTACTATTGTAAATAGTGCAATAAACATATAAGTGCAAGTATCTTTTATGCAATAAATATATAAGTGCAAGTATCTTTCTGCTACAATGATTTACTTTCCTTTGGATAGATATCCAGTAGTGGGATTCCTAGATTAAATGGTAGTTACTGAGATATTTCCATGAAGTTTTCCATAGAGGTTATACTAATTTACATTCCCACCAATGGTGTATAAGCATTCCTAGACCTTTTATGTTTCATAACCAATTGTATTTCTTCTATTAGTAGCTTGTTTATATTCTTTGCCCAGTTTCTGTACTGAGTTTTTCATTATTTTTATTTCTTTTCATCATTCTTACTGATTTGAAGAAGCTATTTTATATTTATAGATATTAACCCTTTCTAATGTTGCAAATATTCCTCTTACTTCATCTTGCAGCTGAACTTACAGTGTCCTTCGCCTGGCCATAAATGTTTACTAAATCAATTCTGTCCTTCTTTAAATTTATTGTTTCTAGCCCTGGTACCATTGAAACAAAGGTCTTTCTTATTCCAAGATGGTAACAATATTCTCTAATATTTCTTTCTATTTCTTTTTTTTAGATTCAAATCTTTAATTTCTCTCTTTTATGGGTATATGATATGAGGTATTTCCCAACGGAATAAACTAATGCAATACCACTTTAAAATAATTAATTACCATCTAATTACCCCAGTGAAATGCTTCCTTTCTCATATAGTATTTTTCTGTACCTGTATTTTAACCTGTATTTTGACTGTTTTGTTATATTCATCTATCTTCTCCAAAAGACTAATATTACATTATTTAATTTTTATAGCTTTTTTTTTTTTTTGAGGCAGAGTCTTGCTCTGTCACCCGGGCTGGAGTGCGGTGGCCAGATCTCAGCTCACTGCAAGCTCCGCCTCCCGGGTTTACGCCATTCTCCTGCCTCAGCCTCCGGAGTAGCTGGGACTACAGGCGCCCGCCACCTCGCCCGGCTAGTTTTTTGTGGGTTTTTTTTGTATTTTTAGTAGAGACAGGGTTTCACCATGTTAGCCGGGATGGTCTCGATCTCCTGACCTCGTGATCCGCCCGTCTCGGCCTCCCAAAGTGCTGGGATTACAGGCTTGAGCCACCGCGCCCGGCCTAATTTTTATAGCTTTATAGCATATTTTAATAGCTAAAAATAGGTCTCTTCTGATATATATACTCTAAACTGTTTTTTTCTTGGGTTTATTCATCTTTATAATAGATGGTATAGTCAGACCAGGCACAGTAGCACGTGCCTATAGTCCCAGTTCCTCAGGGAGCTGAGGTAGGAGGATCACTTGAGTCTAGGAGTTTCAGTCCAGCCTGGGCAACACAGCAATACCTCATCTTTAAAATAAAAAAAAATAAGTATAGTCAAATTATCAAATTTAAAAAAAGTTTTGGCTGTAATTACATTAAACTTACAGAAAAAAGAGGAGGAAATGGGATCTTTGCAATTCTGTACTTTTCCAACTGAATCTGATTTCCATCTCTACAGCTTTGGTAACAGTCTTAGGAATGTACTTCACTTCATTAGGCCTGAGTTTCCCCATACGTAAAACCCAAGGATAATCACAATAATAACCTCACGGTATTGTGAGAAAATTAAATAAAAAATGTGCCGGGCGGGGTGGCTCAAGCCTGTAATCCCAGCACTTTGGGAGGCCGAGACGGGCGGATCACGAGGTCAGGAGATCGAAACCATCCTGGCTAACACGGTGAAACCCCGTCTCTACTAAAAATACAAAAACTAGCCGGGCGAGGTGGCGGGCGCCTGTAATCCCAGCTACTCGGGAGGCTGAGGCAGGAGAATGGCGTAAACCCAGGAGGCGGAGCTTGCAGTGAGCTGAGATCTGGCCACTGCACTCCAGTCCAGGCAACAGAGCGAGACTCCGCCTCAAAAAAAAAAAAAAAAATGTAAATATTAAATATACTACCTAATCCACAGAAGGTACTTATTAAATGTTATTTAATTGGTCTAACCTTTTTATACTTTCTTTATAGAACTCTTAAAAATATTTTTAAATTATTTTCTTTAGCATACTTACATAGTGAACACTATGTGCCAGATATTATTCTAAATGTTTTCTAAATATTTACTCAATAAATCCTCACAGCAACCCTATCGAATGAGTACTACAGTTACTACACTTTACAGATTAAATAACTAAGGTATAGAGTAGTGAGGTACCTTGGTTCGGGTCACATGGCCCCTACCAGGTAAAGCAGGGATTCAAACCACAGCATGCCCTTAATCATTATCTACTGCCTTGTTATTTTAATTCCTAAGTAATTTAGTTCTTTATTACTATTCCAGATGAGGTCTTATTTTTCATGTCTTTTCATTACTGCTGCTAGCTTCGACACTGTGTTTTTCAAACTCATTCACTCACCCAAAAAATAGCTATTGAGTATCCACTATGCACAGGCACTGTTCTCATTGTTCTAGTCACTGACAACACAGCAGTTGGAGAAGGTTGTACAGAAAAAAGACAAAAATTCCTGCTCTCATGGTCTTTACATTCTGATTTAGTTAGACAAACAGCAAACAAATGAATATATAAATATATGAAGCAAAAAGTGGTATCAAGAAAGGCAAGAGGAACAGAATGCTGTTTTATGCAATATAGTCAAGGAAGCCTGTGGGATAATATGGCAACTTTGGAAGAAGAACATTTCAGGAAGAAATGGGCTTAATGCTGAGGAACAGCCAGGATAGCAGTGTGGCTGAAACAGTGTGAGCAAGGAAGAGAGCACAGAAAAGTGGGTCAGAGATGTGTGGCTGGATCACACAGAGCCTTGTGGCCATTCTGACTTTGGCCTTCACTGATATGGAAAGCCATTGGAGAGTTTTGAACAGAGAAATGACATGATCTGACTTGTATTCTGCTGCTCTGTTAAGAATAGTCTGAAGGGGAAAGGGTAGAAGAAAGGAGATCAGTTAGGAGACTACTATAGTAATGCAGGAAAAGATGATGATGGCTTAGAGCAAAGGGGTAGCACCATGTAGGGGGAAAAACGCTTGGATTATGCATTTAAAGGTAAAGGAAACAGGATTTGCTGACAAATTGTGATGTGCAAAGAAAAGAAACAGGAAGGACTGCAAGATCTCTGTCACGAGCAACTAGAAAGTTGGAATTGCCATTTATTAATTTGCATAAGTTTGCAGAAGACGTTCTCTACGATTTTTAGGTATAATAATCATGTATCTCTTCCTTTATAATATTCATTTTTTCTTCTTACCCAAGCTGCATTGGCTAGAACCACTAAAATAACAAGAAGATAATCTTTGTCTTGTTGATGAATTTAATGGCATGCCCGTAAGGCATTACCATTTAGTATGATGTTTGCTATTGGATTCTCATGGATACCTTTTCAGCATATTAAGGAAACTTTTATTCCCTCAGTAGAGAACAAAAAGGTGGAATAGCATAATGGGTAAAAGCACAGACTCAGGATTCAAACTGCCTAAACTAAAATGCTGATCCCTTCCCTAACTACACAACCTTGGGAAAATTACCTAACTACTCTGTGCCTCAGTTCTCTCACCTATAAAATGAATATACCAGTAATAGCTAGCTCACAGGGTTACTGTGAAGATTAAATTAGATGTAAAGTGCTAGCACAATGCCTGACACATAATAATCATCCTTTCTGTAGGAAAAGATTTTATCTAGAATGGCTCTTGTGGTTTGTTAAATTTATTTAGGATATCTTTCATGATGGTCATACAGCTTTTCCCTTTTAATACATTAACATATTTAATGTCGGATAAGAACCACCTCTACACTACTGGAAGTAAATTTATCTACTTATGGAATATAATCCTGAATTTGATTTGCTCTTTGTAACAGGATTTTGCATTCACATTCACATGTAAATTGTCTCTGGTTTTCTTGTCTTTTTTATTTTGGTTTTGGTAGCAGGGTTACATAAACTGAAGAGTTTGGGGCCTTTATTCTAGTTTCCAGAATAATTCAACCAACATAGAAATTGATTATATTAATTGAATATTTGAAATAGCAAATGTAAAATCATCTAGGATTGGCACTTTTGTGGAGTAAATCCGTAATACATTTCCAGTGTCTTCTATGATTACTGACTTATTAATATAGTTGACTTTTTCTTACATTAATTCTGTCATTTACATTTTTCTAGGAAATAAGTTATTTCCATTTAGGCTTTCTACTTTATTGACTAGAAATCATACATATTTTTAAATCTGTTGTTATTGTCTATATTTACAGTTCTATCACCATTGTAATTCCCAATGTTCTGTATTATTTTTCTCTCCTTGGTTAGCCTAGGGTGGGGCTATTTTATCAGCATATTCAGAGATTTAGTTAGCTTTATTTTCATCAAACGTGTATTGGATATGTTATTTATTCATTGTTTATTTCCTTTTTAATTAACTACTCTCTGCTCTTAACTATAAGAATTCAGTTACCTATTTCACATTTGAGTTGAATGCTTAACTCATTTAATTTTATTCTGTCTTATTCAAAAGTAAAAGCATTACAGGCTGTGACATTTCTACAGAGGTTTTGCCCACATCACTTAGGTTTTGACAAGCTGTATTTTCATTTCAATTATTATATACACAGCCTGTAATTCAGTTTTTGTGTCCTTTTTACTAAGAAAATTAGTGTTCTTTTTTAAATTTATCAATACTTAGAATCACTATACCTCTTGCTCTATTTCTTGTGTTACCACATTACAGTCACAGAATAATTCTTCAACTTCTAATAATTTCTTTAGATTTTCTTTGAAAACTAGTGTGCAGTTTTTCTTATGTTACATGTGACAAAAGTTCTTTGATTAACCAAATTTTAGCTGGCCTCCTAAACTTTCTCCTAGGTCCATCTGTGTACTTCCTTATAAAATAGCAAGAGCTCTGCTAAGTCAGTTTAGCAAGAACCTCCACCCCTGAGATCTTATCAGATTCCTCATCCTCTACCATCCCTCAGGTGATACTCGATCACCATGGCCTATCTTCAACTAGAATCCTTCGAAGCTGGTTTAGCCAGAAACCCTCTCACCCATGATTCCTCTTGGTAATTTTCCATCCACTGATCCCTGCCCTGTTCCCTGGCTATGAATTTCCACTTGCCCATGCTGTATTTGACACTGACCCCAATCTCTCTCTCTCACTGCAAAATTCCATTGCAGTGGTCCCTATACGTACGGTGATAGTCCTGAATAATGTCTTCCTTACCTTACTTTAACAAGCATCATTGAATAATTTTCTTTAACGCGTGGGCATTGAAAAGTACATTGTGTTTTAGGGAGAGATGTGTATTTTTTCAAGCTTATTAATTGCATAATTCAAACCATCAATAACTATTTAGTTTGTCTACTTCATTTGCAAATTTTTGGAAATGTTACCGTACATAGTACATCACTGTGATTGAATTATTACCAAATTTTCTTTGTATTTCTAAATTTGCTTCATGTGTTTTGTTGCTGTAGTTTCTTTTGTTTTGTTTGTATTAAGGCTTTTTTTTCCCAACTTTTTTTTTTTTTTTTTCTTTTTTTTGAGACGGAGTCTCGCTCTGTCGCCTGCGCTGGAGTGCAGTGGCCGGATCTCAGCTCACTGCAAGCTCCACCTCCCGGGTTTACGCCATTCTCCTGCCTCAGCCTCCCGAGTAGCTGGGACTACAGGCGCCCGCCACCTCGCCCGGCTAGCTTTTTGTATTTTTTAGTAGAGACGGGGTTTCACCGTGTTAGCCAGGATGGTCTCGATCTCCTGACCTCGTGATCTGCCCGTCTCGGCCTCCCAAAGTGCTGGGATTACAGGCTTGAGCCACCGCGCCTGGCCTTTTTCCCAACTTTTAGGTTCAAGGGTATATATACATAATGTGCAGGCTTGTTACACAGGGAAATTTGTTCTTACATCAATTCTGTCATTTATATTTTTCCAGGAAATAAGTTCTTTCCATTTAGGTTTTCTAAGTTATTGACTAGAAATCACATGTATTTCTAAATCTGTTGTTATCTTCTATATTTACAGTCCTATCACCATTGTAATTCCTAAAGTTCTGTATTATTTTTCTTTCCTTGGTTATCCTAGGTGGGGCTAGCTGCACAGATCATCCCATCACCTAGCTATTAAGCCCAGCATCCATTAGCTATTCTTCTTCATGCTCTCCCTCGTCTCACCCCCAACCCTCCAACAGGTCCCAGCGTGTGTTGTTCCCTCCATGTGTCCATGTGTTGTCATCATTTGGCTCCCACTTATAAGTGAGAACATGTGGTATTTGATTTTCTGTTCCTGCATTACTTTCATGAGGATAATGGCTTCCAGCTCCATCCATGTCCCTGCAAAGGACAAGATCTCTTTCCTTTTTATGGCTGCATAGTATTCCATAGTGTATATGTACCACATTTTATTTATCTAGTCTACCATTGATGGGCATTTTGGTTGATTCTGCATCTTTGCTATTGTAAATGGTGCTGCAATGAACATATACGTGCATGTATCTTTATAACAGAATAATGTATATTCCTTTAGGTATATGCCCAGTAATGGAATTGCTGGGACAAATGGTATTTCTGGTTCTAGCTCCTTGAGGAATCGCCACACTGTCTTCCACAATGGTTGAACTAATTTACACCCCCACCAGCAGTGTAAAAGCATTCCTGTTTCTCCACAATCTTGCATTTGTTGTTTTCTTACTTTTTAATAATAGTCATTCTTACTGGTGTGAGATGGTATCTCATTGTGGTTTAGATTTGCATTTCTCTAATGATAGGTGATGTTGAGCTTTTTTTAAGTTTCTTGGTCACATGTATGTCTTATTTTGAACAGTGTTTGTTCATGTCCTTTGTCCACTTCTTAATGGGGTTGTTATTTTCTTGTAAATTTGTTCTAAGTTCCTTTCAGATGCTGGATATTAGGTATTTGTCAGAGGGTAGACTGCAAGAATTTTCTCCCATTTTGTAGGTTGTCTGTTCACTCTGATGATAGTTTCTTTTGCTGTGCAGAAGCTCTTTAATTAGATCCTATTTGTCAATTTTTGCTTTTGTTGCTATTGCTTCTGGCATTTTCATCATGAAATCTTTGTCCATGCCTATGTCCTGAATGATATTGCCTAGGCTTTCTTCCAGGGTTTTTATAGTTTTGGGCTCTATATTTAAGTCTTTAATACATCTTGAGTTGATTTTTGTATAAAGTGTAAGGAAGAGGTTCAGTTTCAATTTTCTGCAGATAGCTAGCCAGTTCTCCCAGCACCATTTATTAAATAGGGAATCCTTTCCCCATTGCTTTTTTCAGGTTTGTCAAAGACCAGATGGTTGTAGGTGTGTGATGTTATTTCCAGGTTCTCTACTCTGTTCCATTGGTCTATGTGCCTGTTTTGGTACCAGTACCATGCTGTTGTGGTTACTATAGTCTTGTAGTACAGTTTGATGTCAGGTAGCATGATGCCTCCAGCTTTGTTCTTTTTGCTTAGGATTCTTTTTGCTATTTGGGCTCTTTCTTGGTTCCATATGAAGTTTAAAATAGTTTTTTTCTAACTCTATGAAGAATGTCAATGGTAGCTTAATAGGAATGGCACTGAATCTATAAATTGCTTTGGGCAGTATGGCCATTTTCGTATTAATTCTTTCTTTCCATGAGTATGAAACATTTTTCCATTTGTTTGTGTCATCTCTGGTTTCTTTGAGCAGGGGTTTGTAGTTCTCTTTAAAGAGGTCCTTCACTTCCCTTGTTAGCTGTATTCCTAGGTATTTTATTCTTTTTGTGGCAATTGTGAATGGGAGTTCATTCATAATTTGGCTCTCGGCTTGCCTCTTACTGCTGTATAGGAATGCTAGCTATTTTTGAACAATGATTTTGTATCCTGAGACTTTGCTGAAGTTGCTTATCAGCCTAAGAAGCTTTTGGGCTGAGATGTGGGGTTTTCTATATATAGGATCATGTCATCTGCAAACAAAGATAGTTTTGACTTCCTCTCTTCCTATTTGAATACCCTTTATTTCTTTCTTTTGCCTGATTGACCTGGCCAGAACTTCCAATACTGTGTTAAATAGCATATTTGTGTTAAATAGCAGAACTTCCAATACTGTGTTAAATAGGTGAGAGAGGGCATCTTTGTCTCATGCTGGTTTTCAAGGGGAATGCTTCCAGCTTTTGCTCACTCAGTATAATATTGGCTGTGGGTTTGTCGTATATTATTATTATTGATAATATTATTATTTTGAGGTATGTTCCTTCAATACCTAGTTTACTGAGAGTTTGTAACATGAAGGGATGTTGAATTTTAGCAAAGGCCTTTTCTACGTCTTTTGAGATGATCATGTGTTTTTTTTTTTCTTTACTTCTGATTATGTAATGACTTACACTTATTGATTTGTTTATGTTGAGCCAGCCTTGCATCCTAGGGATGAAGCTTACTTGATTGTGGTGGATAAGCTTTTTGATGTGCTGCTGGATTCGGTTTTCTAGTATTTGTTGAGAATTTTTGCACTGATGCTCATTAAGGATACTGGCCTGAAGTTTTCTTTTCTTGTTGTATCTCTGCCAGGTTTTGGTATCAGGATGATGGTGGCTCGCCTCATAGATTGAGGTAGGGAGGAGTCCCTCCTTTTCAATTTTTTGGAATAGTTTCAATAGGAATAGTACCAGCTCTTCTTTGTATCTCTGGTAGAATTCAGATGTGAAACTGTCTGGTCCTGGGTTTTGGTTGGTGGCTATTTATTACTGCTTCAATTTCAGAACAATATTGGTCTATTTATGCTTTTCAGTTAAGCAAAAGAATGGCACATCACCTTTATGAATTAAATGTTTTATTATTTTTTAAATTGACTTTGTTCCATATATTGCTCTTCACCTTCAATTATATTTTGTTGTTAATATACTACCTCTGCTCTCCTTTTGTTTAACTTAACTATTAGAGTTTTGCCTATCCACTTATTTTCCTTCTATTTCTGTCATTTTATCTTGGCTTTATCTCTTGATAATGGCCTATAGCTACAGTTTGCTTTTTTGTTTTATAATCTGAGCAGCTTTGTCTTTCAATTCACTAACATGTGTTATTATTCCTGCCGCTAAATTTTATATAATGTTTTTATTCTCCTTTCCTATTCTTTTCCCTCCTCTTCTCTCTTTTCTGTTTTCTTGATCAAGCATTCTTCATTTCTTTATTCCTTTGTAGTTATTTTTCTTAACATTTTATTCCTAATAGTCCTTTACTTTTTGCAAATACATTAAACCTACATTTCTTACTGATATCAATAATTAGATTGTAATTATGTCCATCTTTAACAAAGTATAACTTGCATCTTTTCCCACTTTTAACCCAAGGATTTTTTATAAACAAAGTAGAATTTTAATGCTATATTGTTATTATTTCCTCTTTTATTTCAGAAATACTTTAATAATTATGTTGTATTTGACAACCATGTTATCAATAATGACTTAGGTTGACTAATTTCATTATTCACCATAGTTTCTTGAATATTTAAAAAGATTATATGAGATATTGGTTGATATTTTGCTGCCTTCAAGCCACCAAAAGGCACAGAATTTACAAACATAGTGCCATGACCACTGAGGTCCTATATACTGGAATATAATTCATCCACTCCAGAGTTGCAGTCTTTAGGAGATATGAAGATAGGAGGGATCTTTTGAGAGATATGAAAAAAGGATTAGAACCATGATGTGGTCACATTTTGCAGAATGCAGTCTTTGTGTAGACACGATATCTGTTCTCCTCCCCTCCCACAGGCATAGAAGAAAAAATTACTCAACTGGGTTTCATTCCCAAAGTTCACAGAAAGAAGAACCAAGAAAAACTTGAAGTGTGTTGCTGGGCTCCAGCGCAATTCTATGAAAGACTGTGTGAGGCTTACCGTATATACACTCCTTTTGATCCAAATAGCCCTGAAAATCAGCGCATGATCAACATGGCCTTAGTTAGTCAAAGCACGGAAGACATCAGGAGAAAATTGCAGTAACAGGCTGGGTTTGTGGGTATGAATACCTCACAGTTACTGGAAATAGCCAATCAAGTGTTTGTGAATAGAGATGCAACAAGCCACAGAGAAAGCCATAAGGAAGACGAACGCCTAGGCAAAATGCCGGCTTACTGGCCACAGCCATTAGGGGAATTCCCCCAAAAGGAGAGGGAAAGAGGGGTTCCAAGAAGAATACCCAGTCTAGTCGCCCATGCTTGCAATGTAACCAATGCGCCTATTGTAAGGAAATAGGACACTGGAAAGATAAGTGTCCCCAACTGAAGGAAAAGCAAGGTGATTCAGAACAAAAGACCTCAGATAAAGATGAGGGAGCTTTGTTCAATCTGGCTGAAGGGCTATTGGACTGAAGGGGAGTGGGCTCAAGCGCCCCCAAGGAGCCCACAGTCAGGATTACAATTGGGGGCAAGGACATTAAGTTTTTGGTTGATACTAGTGCTGAACATTCAGTAGTGACCACCCCGGTCTCCTCCTTGTCCAAAAAAACCTTGATATAATCAGAGCAACAGGAGTTTCCACTAAGCAGGCTTTCTGTCTACCACAGACCTGCTCGGTGGGGGGACATGAGATAATTCACCAGTTTTTGTACATGCCTGACTGTCCCTTGCCCTTGCTGGAAAGAGACGACTTGCTTAGCAAGCTGACAGCCACAATCTCCTTTACAAAACAAGGCTCTTTACAGCTACAGTTAACTGGGAACAGGAGTTATCATGGCCCTTATGGTCCTCCAGGAAGAAAAATGGAGACTTTTTCTAACCAAGTCAGGCCAAAAGATAAAACTAGCTCTAGCTAAGTGATGGCCTCAAGTATAGGCAGAGGATAATCCTCTGGGACTGGTGGTCAACCAAGCCCCTGTAGTCATAGAAGTTAAGCCTGGGGCCCAACCAATTAGACAAAAGCAGTATCCGATTCCCAGAGAAGCTCTCAAAGGAATCCAGGTTCATCACAGGCACTTGAAAGCCTATGGATTATAGTTCCTTGCCAGTCTCCATGGAACACCCCCCTCCTGCCTGTCCCTAACCAAGGACCAAGGACTACCGGCCAGTACAGGACTTGCGCTTGGTCAAGCAAGCTACAGTGACTCGGCACCCAACAGTTCCTAACCCTTACACATTGTTAGGGCTGCTTCCGGCTGAGGACAGCTGGTTTACCTGTCTGGACTTAAAAGATGCCTTCTTTAGCATCAGACTAGCTTCTGAGAGCCAGAAGGTGTTTGCCTTTCAGCAGGAAGATCCAGAGTCAGGTGTCACTACTCAGTACACTTGGACCCGGCTTACCTAAGGGTTCAAGAACCACCCTACTATCTTCGGGGAGGCCCTGGCTCGAGACCTGCAAAAGTTTCCTGCTAAAGACCCAGGCTGCATCTTGCTCCTGTATGTGGACGACCTTCTGCTGGGACACTCCATGGCAGTTGGGTGCGCAAAAGGGACAGATGCCCTGCTTCGGCACCTGGAGGACTGTGGGTATAAGATGTCCAAGAAGAAAGATCTGCGGACAGCAGGTGCGCTACCTGGGATTCACTATTCGGAAAGGGGAGTACAGCCTGGGCTCAGAAAGAAAGCAAGTCATCTGCAGCCTACCAGAACCTAGAACCAGAAGGCAAGTAAGGGAATTCCTAGGAGCTGTGGGGTTCTGCAGATTATGGATTCCAAACTTTGCAGTACTAGCCAAACCTTTGTACGGGGTTATGAAGAGGGGCAACCGGGAGCCTTTTGAATGGGGGCCTCTACAACAGCAAGCCTTTTGTAAGTTAAAGGAAAAACTTATGTCAGACCCAGCCCTAGGACTATCAGATTTGACAAAGCCCTTTACACTCTATGTGTCAGAAAGATAAAAAATGGCAGTTGGAGTTTTAACCCAGACTGTGGGGCCCTGACCAAAGCCAGTGGTCTATCTCTCAAAACAACCAGATGGGGTTTCCAAAAGCTGGCCACCATGTCTAATGGCCCTGGCAGCAACAGCCCTGCTAGCAAAAGAAGCAGATAAACTAACC
Source organism: Colobus angolensis palliatus (assembly GCF_000951035.1). NCBI lineage: Eukaryota > Metazoa > Chordata > Mammalia > Primates > Cercopithecidae > Colobus > Colobus angolensis. The sequence goes on from NW_012110919.1 coordinate 11,129,763, forward strand.
CTTGGGCAAAACCTGAATATAAAGGTCCCCCTTGCTGTGGTAACTTTGATGAATACCAAAGGACATCATTGGCTAACAAATTCTAGATTAACCAAGTACCAAATCTTGCTATGTGAAAATCCCCGCATAACTACTGAAGTCTGTAACACCCTAAATCCCACCACCCTGCTCCCAGTATCAGAAAGCCTGGTCGAGCATAACTGTGTAGAGGTGTTGGACTCAGTCTATTCTAGCAGACCTGACCTTCAGGACCAGCCACAGGCATCAGTAGACTAGGAGTTATATGTGGATGGGAGCAACTTCATCAATCCACAAGGAGAAAGATGTGCAGGATATGCGGTGGTAACTTTGGATGCTGTCATTGAAGCCAAACCATTGCCACAGGACACTTCAGCCCAGAAGGCTGAGCTCATTGCTTTAACTCGGACTCTAGAACTCAGTGAAGGTAAGACTGTAAACATCTACACTGACTCTCGAGATGCCTTTCTAACCCTCCAAGTGCATGGAGCATTATATAAGGAAAAGGGCCTGTTAAACTTTGGGGGAAAGAACATAAAATATCAACAAGAAATTCTACAATTATTAGAGGCAGTGTGGAAACCTCAGAAGGTGGCAGCCATGCACTGCAGGGGACACCAGCGAGCCTCCACCTCAGTGGCCTTAGGAAACTCTCGAGCTGATTCAGAAGCTCAAAAAGTAGCATCTACCCCTTACCAGGCACTGGTAGCAGCCCCCTTAGTCCCTCAAACACCTGACCTGGTACCTACCTATTCTAAGCGAAAAAAAAGACTTCTTCCACACAGAAGTGGGGCAAGTAATAAAAGGAGGATGGATCAGACTGCCAGATGGGAGGGTAGCTGTGCCGCAGTTGCTGGGAGCCACAACCACATTGGTCATGCACGAAACCATTCATCTAGGTCAAGAATCACTTGAAAAGTGGTTAGGCCGGTGCTTCTACATCTCACACTTGCCAACCCTTGCCAAAGCAGTAGCATAACGGTGCGTTACTTGCCGACAGCACAATGCAAGTCAAGGCCCCACTGTTCCGCCCAGCATACAAGCTTATGGAGCGGCTCCTTTTGAGGATCTTCAGGTGGATTTCACAGAAATGCTGAAATGTGGAGGTAACAAGTATTTGCTGGTTCTTGGTTCTTGTGTGTACTTACTCTGGATGGGGAGAGTCTTATCCAACAAGACTGAAAAGGCCTACGAGGTAACCCGCGTGCTTCTCTGAGATCTTATTCCTAGGTTTGGACTGCCCTTACGAATTGGCTCAGATAACGGGCCGGCGTTTGTGGCTGACTTGGTACAGAAGACAACAAAGGCATTAGGAATCACTTGGAAGCTACATGCCGCCTACTGACCTCAAAGTTCCGGAAAGGCGGAGCGAATGAATCGGACTATCAAAAATAGTTTAGGGAAAGTATGTCAGAAAACAGGATTAAAGTGGATACAGGCCCTTCCTATGGTATTGTTTAAAATTAGAGGCACTCCTTCTAAGAAAACAGGATACCTGAAATACCGTATCATAGGCCTCCTCCTATACTACGGGAGCTTCCCAGGCAATCCCCAAGAGTTAGGTGAAATTGAATTAAAGCTACAGCTACAGGCTTTAGGAAAAATCACACAAACAATTTCAACTTGGGTAAATGAGAGGTGTCCCATCAGCTTATTCTCCCCAGTTCACCCTTTCTTTCCAGGTGATTGCGTGTGGATCAAGGACTGGAACGTAGTCCCTTTGTGGCCACGGTGGAAAGGACCTCAGACTGTCAACCTGACAACCCCCACGGCTGTAAAGGTAGAAGGAATCCCAGTTTGGATCCACCACAGCCATGTGAAATCTGCAGCCGCTGAAACCTGGGAGGCAAAACCAAGCCTGGACAACTCCTGCAAAGTGACTCTGAGGAGGATGACAAGCCCTGCTCCAGTCACACCCGGAAGCTGACTGGTCTACGCACAGCCGAAGCATGAGGAGAATCATCATGGGACTCATTTTCCTTATAATTTGGACTTGTATAGTAAAAACTTTCACTGATTTACCCCACATGGAGGACTGTTCTCAGTGTATACATCAGGTTACTGAGGTAGGGTAACAAGTTAAAACAATCTTTCTGTTCTATAGTTACTATGAATGTCTAGGAACTTTAAAAGTAATATGTTTATATAATGACACTCCGTACAAGGTATGTAGCCGAGGAAACAACTGGCCAGATGTGTGTTATGACCCCTCTGAGCCTCCCATGTCCACAGTTTTTGAAATAACATTAAGGACTGAAGACTGGTGGGGACTCATAAATGATACAAGTAAAGTATTAGCCAGAACAGAAGAAAATCGGGTGCCCAAACACATAATCTTGAAATCTGATGCCTGCACTGTCATTAATAGCAATAAGTTAGGAAGGGGATGTGGCTCTTTTAGTTGGGAAAAAGGCTATATGACCGAAAATCAGTACATTTGTCATGAATTAGCACTGTGTGGAAATGAATGTACATACTGGTCCTGTGTCATTTGGGCCACTTGGATAAAAAATGAAAAGGATCCAGTCCACCTTCAGAAAGGAAACAATGGCCCTTCCTGTACTAAGGGACAATGTAACCCCTTAGAGCTAGTAATAATCAATCCCCTTGATCCTTGCTGGAAAAAATGGGAGCGTGTGACCATAGGAATTGATGGGGCTGGACTGGATCCTCGAGTAAACATCTTGGTTCGAGGAGAAGTTTACAAACACTCTCCTGAGCCAGTGTTTCTAACTTTCTATGACGAACTAAATGTGCCAGTACCAGAAATTCCAGGAAAAACAAGAAATTTGTTTTTGCAATTAGCCGAGTAAGTAGCCCAGTCTCTCAATGTCATTTCACGTTATGTATGTGGAGGAACTGTAATAGGAGATCAATGGCCATGGGAAGCCCAAGAGTTAGTACCTACAGACTCAGTTCCTGATGAATTCCCGGCTCAAAAGAATCACTCTGATAATTTATGGGTCCTAAAAGCCTCAATTATTGGACAATATTGCATAGCTAGAGAAGGAAAAGAATTCACTCACCCCATAGGATGACTTAGTTGTCTGGGACAGAAACTGTATAATGGTATCACAAAAACAGTCACTTGGTGGAGCTTAAATCACACAGAGAGGAATCCATTTAGTAAATTCCCAAAGTCGCAAACTGTGTGGACCCACCTGGAATCCCACCGGGACTGGACAGTCCCCACTGGATTGTACTGGATACGTGGGCATGCAGCTTTCGCCAAATTACCCAACCAGTGGGCAGGTAGTTGTGTTATTGGCACTATTAAACCATCTTTGTTCCTACTGCCCATAGAAACAGGCGAACTCCTGGGTTTCCCTGTCTATGCTTCCCATGAAAAGAGAAGCATAGCTACAGGAAATTGGAAAGATGATGAATGGCCCCATGAGAGAATCATACAATATTATGGGCCTGCTACTTGGGCACAGGACAGCTTGTGGGGATACCGGACCCCCTTTTACATGATCAACCGAGTCATACAGTTACAAGCTGTCTTAGAAATAATCACTAATAAAACCAGCAGAGCCTTGACTATTCTGGCCTGGCAAGAAACTCAGATGAGAAATACTATCTGTCAAAATAGATTGGCTCTCCACTACTTGCTAGCAGCTGAAGGAGGGGTCTGAGGGAAAATTAACCTTGCTAATTGCTGTCTACATATAGATGATCAAGGGCAAGTAGTTGAAGACATAGTTAAAGATATGACAAAACTGGCACATGTGTCCATGCAGGTGTGGCATGGATTTGATCCTGTGGCCATGTTTGGAAAATGGTTCCCAGCACTAGGATTTAAAACTCTGTTATAATAGGAGTTATAATAGTAATAGGAACCTGCTTACTGCCCCCTTGTTTGCTACCTGTACTTCTTCAAATGATAAAAAGCTTCATCACTACCAAAATGCTTCAGCACAAGTGTACTATATGAATCACTATCGATCTGTCTTGCAAGAAGACATGGGTAGTGAGAATGAAAGTGAGAACTCCCACTATTGAGTGAGATTCTCAAAGTTGGGGGATAAGGGAGGAGACCACCCCTCATATTGTCTTATGCCCAGTTTCTACCTCCAAAAAAAGTAGTAAAAACTAAAAAGTAGAAATGAAATCCACAAGCAGACAGCCCGGTGCCACACCCTGGGCCTGGTAGTTAAAGATCGACCCCTGACCTAATCAGTTATGTTATCTAAAGATTACAGACATTGTATGAAAAGCACTGTGAAAATCCCTGTCCTGTTCTGTACCGTTCTAATTACCGGTACATGCAGCCCCTAGTCACGTACATCCTGCTTTCTCAATCGATCACGACCCTCTCACGCAGACCCCCTTATGAGTTGTGAGCCCTTAAAAAGGACAGGAATTGCTCACTTGGGGAGCTGGGTTGTTGGAGACGTGAGTCTTGAGGAAGCTCCTGGCTGAATAAAGACCCTCCTTCTTTAACTCAGTGTCTGAGGGGTTGTCCTGCTGCACTGTAAACTTATGATTTATATACCTCTCTGTGGGTTTATTTAAACAAAATGACAATGACTAAGTCTTAATAGCTGGAATGTGACTGTTTAAATAACAGAAAGTGAAAAATTATAGAATTAGATTTAGATGTCATTAGGGAGCATGTTATTCAGCAGGAATGGAGATTTCATTAGATAACAGTGGTAACCGAAATTGGAAAAATACAATTGTTTTACGTTTATTCCTTATGATTTAAGAATTTTCAGTCATTTCAGTTATATTAATCTTTCCTTTTCTTGAAATTGATGGGATTCAAAACATGCTACCCCAAAATATGGCATCTTGGCATTTGAGAAAACAGCAGAAGCAAGAAAGTCTCTCTCTCTCTCTCACCTACTCTCCCCTTTCTTCCCTGAAGCAGGCCACAAACCCTACCTGGCTGACCTTATTATTTTATTAGTTATTTATTTTTATAAACTCTTTTCTCTTACATTTAATCTCTTAGTAACTTGAAAGTTCCATTCTCTTGCTATAGTCTTTAATTTATACATATAGCTGCAAAGTAAACCGAATTCTCTATCATCTAAACCAATTTCCAATGCACAAAACACGTCAATAATTCTACGTTTTTAACAAATATATGATAGCTATTTTTGTCTTCCATTTTTATCCCTACAAACTAGTTAGATGCATTTTATAATCCCAAGCAGAGATACCCCAATTATGTTAAGTGACTCAAGGGATAGAGTTAATTTTGTACGAAAAGATTAAATTTGCTTGATTGCTCTTTTTTAGTGAAGACTATGTTAATGTCAAGTTTAGGATTGATAGTTTTCTTTGTTTTTGACAAAGACATAAGGGAAAATTCTACTCAGCTAGTTCAGTATACTCTAAATCAGCCACAAATATAAATCCTAACTCAAGTTTCTTACAACTAGAAGAAATCAGAAGAATATAATAAAAATCAAATAATTCATATAACAAAAATGAAAGGTATAAGAGAAATTCAATAACATGCTCTTTCTATTTTCTTTTTGTTTGACTTACCATAAAAATCTGCACTAATGGGAGACATCTATGTTTTTAATTCTAAGCATAAGTTAGATCTCCATAACATGAAAATGACCACAGATTCTGAATGAGTAGCTACTCTCCACATGCATATTTCCAAGCTCTAAAACCTTAGTGCTAGAGCTAAACTGAGTTGTTGTTGCTATTGTTTTATTCAGACCACTTGAAATCCTGAAAATCATCAAAATGCAGAAAATCACTATGTTGATTAGGTTTCCTTTGGCGGGAATATTTAAAACAATTTAAGAAAACTCCTAACCAGAACATGTTCAGAGAATTTTTAAAATTTTTATTCAGAAGTTTAGATGCCATTTTCTGCCTCATACTCCCTCACCCTCTCCAGTTCAACTCTTCCTAATTAAGTTTTCTGGCCTTGCCCTACACCTGACCATCATGATAAAACTAGGATATAAGCATTAATACTTATTAAAGCATTACAAGTATTAAAATATGTCTACTATTCCATTTCATGGATCTACTTCTACTAATGAAGGAGGAGATACTAAAAATCTAAATAAGAAATTGCTTTTAACCTTGAACATTTAGAACATTACATTATGATATCCTTGAGTTATTTGAGAAAAAATATTATTTAGTAAACTTGAAGGAGTGAAATGTTTTTTTCTAAAGGTGTCACAAAGAAGCAAGTAATATTAGTAATAATTTTAATAATGTAATATCTCTTATAATGAAAGATGATGTTGGCAACCCAGACAAGCTAATGGGCATATGTTTCAAACTGGGGTAATACTTCACTACCAGTCATAGGAACAGAAAATCTTTTGCAAAACTATGTGACAAAATTATGCAGTATGTATCAAAGAATACTGTGGTGGTTTTCAAACTACGTTATTCAGAACCCTTCAGAGATTTGGGGTAAAGCAGAGTCACATTTTGAGGTGTTCTGCTTCATTCAGATTGATATCTGCATTCAGTTATGCATACAATAAATATTTATTAAGCTGTCTATTACATGCATGCACTGTAGTTGACTAGCACTTTCTGGTATCACACCTGTAATATGATAGAAATAGTCCCTGCTCTCAGAAAGCTCAGTCTAGCTAAGAATACACACATCAAGCAAATAATAGTAAAAGTAATTAATTAATTAAAGGTCATAGGTACAAACACAATAGAAACATGTATAGAGTGCTATAAAAGAAGTCTTTGGTAAGTTTCATTCACCTTATGGGTTTCCTCATAAGATTTTAGCTGAATAAAGGGTACATGCTCCGAAGTGACCAAAATAATGTGAGCTAACCTGGCACTTATGGTATTAATTACCAAATCTGAGCTCTGATGCCCTATTTTATTGTGTCACTTTGATTCAAAAGAACCATACATTCAAACATCAAAATATCTTAAGAATCTCTGTGTACCAGATACTATATTAGAAGCCTTAGGGCTAAAAAGATACATTCACTTAAGAAAATAGTTTAAAATATTAGATTGAATATCCACTATGCTAGGCACTGGGGATTAATGTTTCCATGTAATAATTCGTTTCCAGAATTTCTCAGAAAATTTATGTTTTCCCAAATCCCAAGAAAAATCAGTGAAGAAATAGAGAAAACCAGGAGAAAAAAAGGGCGGACAGGAGGTAGGACTAACTTGCAGCTCCCATTCGAACGTACAGAGCAGCGTGTGGAGACTCATACTGCGAACTTTTGCTCCAAGAACTACCATAGGAACATATCAGGAAAGCCAATGGAATGCACAGACCCTTTGAAGGAGGTGGTTTGCCACTGCAGGCTCTGGGACTGCAGAGGAACTGTAAGGCTACTCGCTTTCTCAGCTGGGAGGCTTGTAGCCTGAGGCAAGTTCTCCGCTCTGCTCAACGGCTGCCTGAAAATAAACTCGGTGCTATTTGGGGGGGCACAGTGTGAGTGAGACTGGCCTTTCAGGCTGTGAGTTGCGGGGGAGGTCTGTGGCTGCCAGCTTTCCTCTACTTCCCTGGCAACCTGTGTGAGCAGCAGAGGCAGCCATAATCCCCCTGGGAACATAACTCCATTGGCCTGGGAACCAAACTCCCATCCCCCACAGCAGTCACAGCAAGCCATGCCCAAGGAGTCTGAGCTCATACACGCCTATATCTGCCCCAACCTTGTAGTCTTTCTCTACCCACGCTGGTAGCTAAAAAAAAGGACATAATCTCTTAGGAGCTCTATGGCCCCACCCACTCCCAGACCCTAGAGCAAGCTTGTATCCTACCTATACTACTGCAGCTGAAGAGCTCTTGAAAGCGCCACCTCCTGGCTTTTGGAGGGCAACCAACACAAAACCAGTGCACTTAACAAAAATACAACCAAGGACCCCCACAGAGTCCACTTCACTCCCCTGCTACACCCACCAGAGCAGGTGCCGGTATTCACAGCTAAGAGACTTGAAGACAGATCACATCACAGGGCTCTTCGTAGACACTCCCCAGTACCAGCCCAGAGCCTGGTAGCTCTGCTAGCAGACTAGATCCAAAAGAGAAATAACAATCACTGCAGTTTGGCTCTCAGGAATCCCCATCACTAGGGGAAGGGGGAGAGCACCACATCAAGGGAGCACCCTGTGGGACAAAAAAATCTGAACAGCAGCCCCTGAGTCCCAGATCCTCCCTCTGACATAGCCTACCCAGAAAAACAATTCTGGTAACATGGCAAAGCAAAGTTCTTTAACAAAAAGATCACACTAGCTCACCAGCAATGGATCCAAACCAAGAAGAAATCTCTGAAATGCCAGAAAAAGATTTCAGAAGGTCAATTATTAAGCTAATTAAGGAGGCACCAGAGAAAGATGATGTCCAACTAAAACAAATTTAAAAATGATACAGGATATGAATGGAAAAATCTCCAATGAAATAAATAGCATAAACAAAAAACAGTCAAAAACTTCTCAAAATGAAGGACACGCTTACAGAAATGCAAAATGCACTGGAAAGAATCAGCAACAGAATTGACCAAGTAGAAAAAAAACTTCAGAGCTCAAAGACAAGGTTTTTTTGCTTGTTTGTTTGTTTTTGAGATGGAGTCTTGCTCTGTCGCCCATGCTGGAGTGCAGTGGCGCGATCTCAGCTCACTGCAAGCTCCGCCTCCTGGGTTCACGCCATTCTCCTGCCTCAGCCTCCTGAGTAGCCACCACCACGCCTGGTTAATTTTTTTCTCCTGACCTCATGATCCGCCCATCTCGGTCTCCCAGAGTGCTGGGATTACAGGCATGAGTCACCATGCCTGACCAAGACAAGGCTTTTGAATTAACCCAATCCAACAAAGACAGAGAGAAAAGAATTTTTAAAAAGGAACAAAGCCTCCAGTAATTTTGGGATTATGTTACCAAACCTATGAATAATTGGTGTTCCCAAGGAAGAAGAGAAATCTAAAAGTTTGGAAAACATATTTGATAGAAATAATTGAGAAAAATTTCCCCAGCCTTTCTAGAGATCTAGACATCTAAATACAGGAAGCTCAAAGAATGCCTGGGAAATTCATCACAAAAAGATCATCACGTAGGTATATAGTTATCAGATTATCTAAAGTCAAGACAAAGAAAAGAATCTTAAGCACTGTGAGGCAAAAGCATCAGGTAATCTATAAAGGAAAACCTATCAGATTAACAGTAGATTTCTCAGTAGAAACCCTATAAGCTAGAAGAGACTGGGGTTCTATCTTTAGCCTCCTTAATCAAAACAATTAACAGCCAAGAATTTTGCATCCAGCAAAAGTAAGCTTCATAAATGACAGAAAGATACAATCTCTTTCAGAAAAACAAATACTAAAAGAAGTGCTCAAAGGAGCTCTAAATCTTGAAACAAATCCTCAAAATACACCAAAATAGAATCTCCTTAAAGCATAAATCTCACAGGACCTATAAAACTGTAATACAATGGAAAAAAAATCCAGGTATTCAGGCAACAAATAGCACGATGAATAAAACAGTACCTCACATCTCGATACTAATATTGAATGTAAATGGCCTAAATATTCCACATAAAAGATACAGAATTGCAGAATGGATAAGAATTCAACAATAAAGTATCTGCTGTCTTCAAGAGACTCACCTGACACATAAGGACTCACATAAACTTAAGGTAAAGGAGTAGAAAAAGATATTCCATGCAAATGGACACCAAAAGTGAGCAGGAGTAACTAATATATATTCTTATATTCGATGTATATTCTTATATTGCAACATCAGTTAAAAAAAAAAACACAAAAAGGGACATTATATATTGATAAAAGAACTAATCCAACAGGAAAACATCACAATCCAAAATTTATATGCATCTAACACTGGAGATCCCAAATTATGAAACCATTACGACTAGACCTAAGAAATGAGGTAGACAGCAAGTCAATAATAGTGGCAGACTTTGAAATACTCCACTGACAGCACTAGACAAACCATTAAGACAAAAAGTCAACAAATAAACAATGGACTTAAACTATACCCTACAACAAACAGACTTAACAGATATTTACAGAACGTTCTATGCAACAAGTGCAAAATATACATTCTATTCATCAGCACATGAAACATTCTCCAAGACAGGCCATATGATAGACCACAAAACAAGTCTCAAAAAATTTAAGAAAACTGAAATTATAGCAAGTACTCTCTGAAACCACAGTGAAATAAAATTGAAAATCAACTCCAAAAGGAACCCTCAAAACCATGCAAATACATGGAAATTAAATAACCTGCTCCTGAATGATCACTGTGTCAATAATGAAATCAAGATGGAAATTTAACAGTTCTTTGAACTAAATGATAACAGTGACACAACCTATCAAAACCTCTGAGATACAGCAAAGGCAGTGTTAAGAGGAAAGTTCATAGTATTAAATGCCTACATCAAAAAGTCTGAAGGAGCACAAATAGACAATCTAAGGTCATATCTTAAGGAGCTAGAGAAACGAGAACCAACCAAACCAAATCCAGCAGAAGAAAAGGAAATAAGCAAGGTCAGAGCAGAACTAAATGAAATGGAAACAAAACAAAACAAAAAATACAAAACATAAATGAGACAAAAAGCTGGTTCTTTGAAAAGATAAATAAAATTAATAGACCATTAGCAAGATTAATCAAGAAGAGAGAAGATCCAAATAAACTCAATTAGAAATGAAATGGGAGATATTACAACTGATACCACAGAAATAAAAAAGATCATTCAAGGCTACTATGAACACCTTCATGCATATAAACTAGAACACTTAGCGGACATGGATAAACTCCTGGAAATATACAGCCCTCCTAGATTAAACCAAGAAGCAGCAGAAACTCTGAAGAAACCATTAACAAGCAGTGAGATTGAAATGCAAATTAAAAAGTTACCAAAAAAAAAAAAAGTCCAGGACCAATCAGACATTCAAAGAATTGGTATTAATACTACTGACATTATTCCAAAAGAGAGAAAAAGAGGGAATCTTCCCTAAATCATTTTATGAAGCCAGTATCACCCTAACACCAAAACCAGAAAAGGACGTAACAAAAAAAGAAAACTACAGACCAATAACCCTGATGAATATAGATGCAAAAATCTGTAACAAAATACTAACAAACCAAATCCAAAAGCATATCAAAAAGATAATCCACCATGATCAAGTGGGTTTCATATGAGGGATGCAGGGATGGTTTAACATACACAAGTAAAGAAATGTGACACAACACATAAACAGAATTAAAAACAAAAATCACATGATCATCTCAACAGACACAGAAAAAGCATGTGACAAATTCCAACATCACTTTATGATTGAAACCCTCAGCAAAATTGGCATAAAAGGGACATACCTCAAAGTAACGAAAGCCATCTATGACAAACCACAACCAACATTATACTGAATAGGAAAAAGTTGAAAGCATTCCTGCTAAGAACTGGAACACAACAAGGATGCCCACTCTCAACACTTCTATTTAACATAGTATTGCAAGTCATAGCCAAAGCAATCAGATAAGAGAAAGAAATAAAGGGGATCCAAATTGGTAAAGAGGAAATCAAACTGTCACTGTTTGCTGATGACATGATTGTATACCTAGAAAACCTCAAGACTCATCCAGAAAGCTCCTAGAACTGGTAAATGAATACAGCAAAGTTTCTGGATACAAAATTAACGTACACAAGTCAGTAGCCCTGCTATACACCAACAGTTTCCAAGCTCAGAATCAAATCAAGAACTCAACCCCTTTTACAATAGCTGCAAAAATAAAATAAAATAAAATAGTTAGGAATATATCTAACCAAGGAGGTGAAACACCTCTACAAGGAAAACTGCAAAACACTGCTGAAAGAAATCATAGACAACACAAACAAATGGAAACACATCCCATGGTCATGGATGGGTAGAATCAATATTGTGAAAATGACCATACGGCCAATAGCAATCTACAAATTCAATGCAATTCCCATCAAAATACCACCATCAGTCTTCACAGAACTAAACGAAAATCCTAAAATTCATGTGGAACCAAAAAAGAACCCACATAACCAAAGCAGGACTAAGCAAAAAGAACATATCTGGAGGCATCATATTACCCAAACTTAAACTACACTAAAAGGCAATAGTCACCAAAACAGCATGGTACTGGTATATAAATAGGCATATAAGCCAATGGAACAGAATAGAGAACCCAGAAATAAACCCAAATACTTACAGCCAACTGATCTTCAACAAATCAAACCAAAACATAAATAGGAGAAAGGACATCTTATTCAACAAATGGTGCTAGGATAATTGGCTAGGCACATGTAGGAGAATGAAACTGGATCCTCGTCTCTTACCTTATACAAAAATAAGCTCAAGATGGATCAAAGACTTATATCCAATATCTGAAACCATAAAAATTCTAGGAGACACATTGGAAAAACCCTTCTAGACATTGGCTTAGGCAAAGCCTTCATGACCAAGAACCCAAAAGCAAGCACAACAAAACAAATATAAATAGATAGGACTTAATTAAACCAAAAAGCTTCTGCACAGCAGAAGAAATAATCAACAGAGAAAAGTGACAACCCACAGAGTGGGAGACAGTCTTCACAATCTATACATCCAACAAAGGACTAATATCCAAAATTTACACGGAACTCAAGCAAATCAGCAAGAAAAAAACAAACAATCCCATCAAAAAGTGGGCTGAGAACATAAACAGACAATTCTCAAAAGAAGATACACACATGGCCAACAAACATATGAAAAAATGCTCAACATCACTAATGACCAGGGAAATACAAATCAAAACCACAATGCAATACCACCTTACTCCTACAAGAATGGCCATAATCAAAACATCAAAAAAATAATAGATGGTGGTGTGGATGTGGTGAAAAGGGAACACTTTTACACTGTTGGTAGGAATGTAAACTAGTACAACCATCATGGAAAACAGTATGGAGATTCCTTAAAGAACTAAAAGTAGCTCTCTATAACTACAGTTCTCTATAACTATTATTAAACTTCATATTTCTCATATATTAAACAAAATGTTAGATATTTAAAATAATGAGCAAAGCATATAAAAACTATTGAAAGTTCTTGTTGTTGTTGTTTTTTGTTTTTTTTTTGAGACAGAGTCTCGCTCTGTCACCCAGGCTGGAGTTCAGTGGCGCAATCTTGGCTGACTACAACCTCTGCCTCCTAGGTTCAAGCGATTCTCCTGTCTCAGCCTCCCAAGTAGCCATTTGATCCAGCAGTCCCACTCCTGGGTATCTACCCAGAGGAAAATAAGTCATTATACAAAAAAGATACTTGCACACTGATGTTTACAGCAGCGCAATTTGCAGTTGAAAAAATATGGAATCAGCCCAAATGCCCATCAGTCAACGAGTGGATAAAGAAAATGTGGCAAATATATATACCATGGAATACTACTCAGCTATAAAAAGGAATAAAATAATGGCATTCACAGCAACTTGGAGTTGGAGAACATTATTTTAAGTGAAGTAACTCAGGAACGAGAAACCAGACATCACATGTTCTCATTCATAAGTGGGAGCTAAGCTATGAGGAAACAAAGGCCTAAGAATGATACAATGGACTTTGGGAACTCGGGGAAAGGGTGGGAGGTGGGTGAGGGATATAAGACTACACACTGGGTACAGTGTACACTGCTCCAGTGGTGGGTGCACCAAAATCTCAGAAATCACCACTGAAGAACTTATTCATGGACATAAATAAATAAATAAGGAAACCCAGAACCAGGAAAAGTACTATAATTCTCTTGTGGGGATTGAAGCTTAATAACATAGAGACATTACTGGTTCAAAGGAATATACTGATGTCAAGTTGAAAGCAAGAGCAGAAAATACTGACACACGGAGTAGAACACTGAGGTTCTAGTAACCAAGGAAGGTGAAAATAGGAGAGAAGTTGTCACATTTAATCAGTTAGTCTTATTGTGGCTGTTGCAGTTACATGTGAGTATTCATGGCATTGCACGCTGCTAACAGTGAAGAACTCTTGCAAGTAAAATAAACATTAACAAGTTTACACGCATAATATACTTTATGCAAATCCACTGAGTGGTGTTCCAAGAAATGACAAGTTTGGGAAGCAAAGTAAGCCCTTACATTGACAAGTTTGACATAAAATTCTTTGAGGTACTGCTAGCTTTGCTAGGAGATCTGAATGTTATGTAATTCAAATACTACCCAATCACTTTTGACTGGTGTTTTCTAGTGTCTGAATATTCACTACAGGTTACAGTTCTCTATAACTATTATTAAACTTCATATTTCTCATATATTAAACAAAATGTTAGATATTTAAGATAATGAGCAAAGCATATAAAAACTATTGAAAGTTCTTGTTGTTGTTGTTTTTTGTTTTTTTTTGAGACAGAGTCTCGCTCTGTCACCCAGGCTGGAGTTCAGTGGCGCAATCTCGGCTGACTACAACCTCTGCCTCCCAGGTTCAAGCGATTCTCCTGTCTCAGCCTCCCAAGTAGCCGGGATTACAGGTGCCTGCCACTATGCCTGGCTAATTTTTGTATGTTTTAGTAGAGACAGAGTTTCGCTATGTTGGTCAGGCTGGTCTTGAACTCCTGACCTCAGATGATCCTGCCTTGGCCTCTCAGAGTGCTGGGATTACAGGCATGGGTCACCGTGCCCGGCCGAAAGTATTTTTAAAACAACTTACAATTTCAGGAATTCCCAGAAATTCTCAAGAATTACTACTTCTCATTTCTGAATCCCAAAGACTAATATTTATTGGGAATTGGGAAATACTACTTGAGATAAAAGTTGACTAAGAGAACTCCCCTGCCTCTTTGAAGTTTAGGAGACAGATGAAACATGGAAACCAAAACTTCCCTGCCTCTTTGAAGTTTAGGAGAGAGATAAAAATATGGAAACCAAAAAAAGTGTTACAAGAGTTAAGACAAAATTCAATTTAGGACACAGTGAAGACACAAAGGCAAAAGACACAACGCAATTATGCCCACAGAGGTCTGGAAAAGGCTTTATAGCAAAGAACATGAGATCTTGAGTGGTGTCCTAAAAGGCAAAAACTACCTTCTAGATAGAATAAACGGAGATATGAGACTGTGGACAGGCCATACAAAGGGAAGACTGCAGAGGCTGGGGTCATGAAACATCATGGGTTGTTCAGCAAACATTTAGTAGTTTAGGGAGGAAGGTGGAAAGTTTGATGGGAGACAGGAAGAACAGAAAGGGATTTAATTCAGGGAAGATCTTCTAATGAAACGAAAAGTCTCCCAAGAATCTTAAGTGGTTGACTAACATGATCAGATTTATATTTTTTAGAAAGATCCCTCTGGAGGACACATGGAGGATGGTTTCAAAGTATATGAGACTAGAGATTAGTACTGCAACAGTTAGGTGCATCCCTAAACAATACAACTCTACACATTGTTAAACACTCACACATACCCAACCTACTGTAGGGTAGAAACCTGTAAGAGGAATTGGGAATGAAAGTGAACTAAGTATAATGGGTAAAATAACAAGATTTTAAAACAGAGAGTAAGGCAGTCACGATGTTTGTT
Source organism: Colobus angolensis palliatus (assembly GCF_000951035.1). Classification (NCBI taxonomy): domain Eukaryota; kingdom Metazoa; phylum Chordata; class Mammalia; order Primates; family Cercopithecidae; genus Colobus; species Colobus angolensis. Next base: position 11,145,291 of record NW_012110919.1, read on the forward strand.
GATTGTATCATGAACTGAAGAGTATAATAAACTCAAGCCACTGTAGCTGAGGTACCTAGGAATAAATAAACAAAAGGATGGCTATATCTTTCCTACGGATAAATTAAACTACATTTGTCCCAAGGCTGCCTCCATACCTTGAGTCCTATGTAAAGAACTACAACCCAAATTAGTACATAAACCCAGGAAAAGCTAATTAGAAGTATACTTTTGTAACAAATATCTGAGTCTCAGCCAATTACAGCAGCTGAGCTTCAGTCTATCACAAGCAGTCAACTGATCAGACCATGTTCAAATAAGGGAAATGCCTAGTTAAAATAAATCAGGCTGTTCCTGTACCTCACTTCTGTGTTCTGTCCATAAATGCAGGCTGCCCATGTCTCAGAGCAGAACCCTCTGAACCTCTTCTGGCTCTGAGGGCTGCACAATTATAATGCAAATCATTCTTTGCTCAAATTAACTGTTAAACTTAATTTGTCTAAAGTTTTTCTTTTACCACCATTCTTTTCATATATTCACGTGAAATAAGAGAAGAAAATCAATGGTAGAAAAATTCCCTTGTATAGTAAATCAAATTGTTAAGAAGTGTAATTTCTTTAAAAAGAGATATCTAGTTACTCTATCACTGACTCTCAAATAATCTGTAGAACTTTATTCATTTTCTAAAGAGTCTTGTTACCCTCAAGATCCATATCAACCTGCAATTCAAAATATCATAGACTTGACAGAATTGTTTTGTCTATAAGTAATGGTCTTCAGGGTTATATATTTTTCAGATTATATTTGGGGAAAGCTATTTATTAGAGGAATATCTATAAATAATAATCAGTCTTTCACAAGCCCAAAAGCTCTGATATCTCCCTCCCTCATGATCCCATTGCTGTTGATAGTGTTATGCAGATTTTGTAAACAATTAAATCTGTTCTCATGCAAACAATTTTGGTTTAACCATGAACAACAATAAAGAAGTTCATATACTTCTTTTATGTAATTCACGATTTACCCATGCTCCTTTTAAAAGCACACTAATATATCCTATTATGTATTCCAAAGCTGTTATACGAAAGTGAATGTTCTTTTCAAAATTTTTTTGACATGCCACTGGAGCAGCTCCAGAAAAAAATTAACACTTTTGGGGAATTTTACTGCATCCCTTTCAGTAGCCAAAAAGGAAGCGGGTTGGCGGGGGGTGGGGGAGGGGGTGAAGCCAAAGATTAAAATAAATGCATTATTCATTTTCAACATGGTAGGTTTTCTCTCATTCTTCATTGTAATAGCTCTAGAACTAATTTTACTGTTAATACTGAATTTTTAGAGGGGTGTTGTATAAATCATTTTTACAAAGAAGGAGACTAAAAAGATTTTCTGCTCACCATCAGTGCACAAAATTGAACAACTGACAATCTTCACACACAATATGCTTCCAATGAGCATGCTCTTATGCATCAAAGAAGAAACAAAGCATTTCAGGATTAGGTTTGTAAAAGGATTGTTTTTGAAAAAAATAAAAAAGCATAGAGCAAATTTCAGAGTGGAAAAACATCAAAGACTTCTCAATAGTCAAATTCATCACTACATTTAAGGAAACATTTAAAGCAAGACATCCGTGTTATTTATATAATATCAAAAAGAAAAAGCACAAAGGTAGACTCAAGACAGATAAAGAATCCACCTCCTATGCTATAAAATATTTCTTATGTTTGTCTCTCTAACAGTGTGCTATTATTCTGGCAAGGCAAATACGTTCTAAAAAGGGTTATCATGTTTTGTATGATGCTGACGAGCACAGCTTTTTCATGTGTCTTGCTTAATGCAGCTAAATACTACGAATGCTATTCAGTTATCAAAGATACAAAGTACCATTCAAGTTTAGGAAATTACTAGACTCTTTCTTACAGAAACACAAATTATTATCATGTATTGTTTTTATCTTCCTGCCCAATATCCAAACCTTATAATCCATTCTATTTTGCTCTCACACTGTACCATCAAACACTTTTACTGCAAGCAATAAGTATGAAAATGCAAAATCTAGGGAGGGGTGAAAAGAAGTGAAAGAATGATAATGTAAAGGAGGGGAAGCTGACATGGAGAAGGAAAAATAGGATTCAACACTCTTGGATTCAGTTATTAATTCTTAACAAATGTCCCCAGGGAGCTCACCCAGTATTTCTAGACCAGATGGAAAAAACAGTATGGTACAGCATCTCTATCCCTAGACCCAGCTGTCATGAGGAATAGAGAAGCAATCCCAGTAAGGAACTAACATCTAACACCACACTTCATGTGCACCGTGCCATTCATATACAGGCTGACCTCAAGATGGTGACCGTTTTGTTTGTTGGTTGGTTTTTGTTTTGTTTTGCTAGTTTCCTATGTACGTGCCTCTGTTTTTTATATCAATCCTTGACCTCTCTCCAAAGTCCAATCATGCATTTCCAGGCCCTGCCAATGATCTCCTTTGTACCTTTAACTCAACATTCCCCAAAACCATTCATTTTCCCCTAAACCTGAAGAAAAAAAAAAAGCTCCACCACTTGACTTTTTCCCTGTGGCTGGCAATACCATCATCTCAGTCCTTCAAACTTTACATTTAAAAACGATAACTGAGTTTTCCTTCTCTCTCTTCATCATATCAAGATCTTGCTGGCCAGGTATTGTGGCTCACACCTGTAATCCCAGCACTTTGGGAGGCCAAGGCGGGACAGATCATGAAGTCAGGAGATTGAGACCATCCTGGCTAACATGGTGAAATCCCATTTCTACTAAAAATACAAAAAATTAGCCAGGCGTGGTGGCACACACCTGTAGTCCCAGCTACTCAAGAGACTGAGGCAAGAGAATTGCTTGAACCCAGGAGACAGAGGTTGCAGTGAGCCAAGATTGCACCACTGCACTCCAGTTTGGGTGACAGAGCAAGACTCCGTCTCCAAAAAAAAAAGAAAAATAAAATCTTGCTAAATTATATAGCCTAAGAGCAAAATATTTGTCAAAAGTAGATCCCCTGGCCAGGCGCAGTGGCTCATGCCTGTTATCCCAGCACTTTGGGATGCCGAGGCTAGCGGATCACGAGGTCAGGAGATCGAGACTACCCTGGCCAACACAGCGAAACTCCATCTCTACTAAAATACAAAAATTAGCCGGGCATGATGGCATGTGCCTGTAATCCCAGCTACTCAGGAGGCTGAGGCAGAAGAATCGCTTGAACAAGGGAGTCGGAGGCTGCAGTGAGCCAAGATCACGCCACAGCACTCCAGCCTGGCGACAGGGCAAGATTCCGTCTCAAAAAAAAAAAAAAGTAGATACCCTCTTTTCCAATTTATGTAATTCCATCCCAAAGTCTGGATTATCCAGGCCTCTCACTTAAATGGTCACAAACACCTAACTAGTCTCCCCACCTTCAATCTCTTTGCCCCCAGTTCATCATATCCACTGCTATTAAATTAATATTCCTATGGCGCAACTGTGATCCTCCCCCTCCAATGCTAAAAAATCTTTAGTGAATCCACAATTATTGAAAATATTTAAAATCTTTTAACCATGAAAATCAAAGGTTTTCATGATCTCACCTCAATCTCACTTTTCAAAATGATCTCACACAATCTCCTTCATATACTCCATGTTTGAATCACTGGACTACATATTATTAAGTGAAATGTACCTGAGCTTGCACATCTTGTGCCTTTATTCACACTAACTAACCTTCCCTCGTTTGCTGTGATAGGCACTGTGCTAGATAATATGATACAAAGATGAATAATAAATCTTATATAGGTTCTAAGCTTCTTAGAGAAGCATGAGCTTTGGAATTAGATAGGACTGGGGTTTGAATTCAGATTCTGCAGTTGCCAGCTGTCTGATTTGGGGTAAGTTCTTAACCTAAGAGACAGCTTTTTGACCTGTGAAATGATATATAATAACATCTACCTTGGAAAGTTGCCAGGATATAAATTACATATTTTAAAAGCGTGATATGGTATCTTACATTTAGGTAAGTCTTCCTTCTGAAATATCAATATTAGCTTCCCCAAGCAGAATGCACTGATGACACTAATGAGTGAGCCCTCACCTGCCAAGATCCTGAGTTAGTATAGACAGAGAACAATTGCAGCTTTCTTCTACTCCTTTTCTCCTTTGCAGAGACAAATGAGAGTGACCTCAGAGTTCATGCCTCATAACGTTTGCCTAGTGATCTTTTCCATTCTCCAACACCATCCAGGCAATAAGCATCAATGTTAATGAACTGCTGGACAGCTTTGTGAAACTGACTGAAAGAGCCAGATAGGTATTGGTGTCCTACATAGGCAAATAATGTACTTTCCCTTTAAATGTACTATTTTTATATAAGGTTCAAAACCTACTTCCTGTCGCAATGACAGTGCCCAATTGTAATATGTTTTCCACTCTATGTTACTGCTTACTTCAATGGGAAAAGAATAAATTTACACTTTGCCATATTATATAAACATGGAAAACTGAGCTAACTGGTGTCATGTTCTTAATTGACTCTAGTGATACTTTAGCATCCTTTATAGATTGGTCCCCTGGACTCCTAACTGCCCTTAATCCAAGTATGTATATGTGAAATAACCTCAGGAGTAGGCGGGAGGGGGGAATGGGTTATTTATACAGTGTTTCAAGAAGTACAGCAGTTGCAGTTTCAATTTCAGAAGCAGTAGGTACTCAGGCATCCTGGATAGACTGTAAAAGAGTAGTCAGGAAATCCTGGCAGTTATCAATGATTAGAAGCCAAGTAAAAGCTGCAAGTCATAATTACTGGAAATTCGTTTACATGTAACAGTACTTTCAAATGAAAGTAAGAAGCAGAGGGAAAAGGGCTTGATACAGAGCAGACTTCTGAACCCAAGTACTTCATAGTAGGAGGAAAAAGGAGGCTGAAACTAGCTTAGAAGTCATCTAAAAAAGAAACATTTAGTTAGTCTTTATTCACTCTAAATTAGAGAAATTTTTACTGAAACCTATGCCTCAGTCTAAACTTCACAGTGAACATGTGTGGAGATTTGGCTATCTAGAACCCGTTTCTTACTTTTTGGGCAACAGCATCCTTATTTCATTTTAGAGAATTCCCCCCTCTCTATTGTATCCAGGTTTGGTGGTGTTACAAATCAACATGCCCTGTGCTCCTCTAACCAGTAATCATCCAAGCTATGCCAATAAGACTGTCTCCAAAATTTAAATCTAAAGTGGAGTGGCTTAAGAATGGAAAAGGGTAAAGTCCCAGAAACAGCGCTCCAACAAAACTATTATGAGTACCTTGCTGTTTAGAAACCCTGAGCCTGGTCTCTAGCTTTTACTTTAATTCTGTTGACTACCCAATAATCTTTCATTAAATTCCTTTCTGCTTCCTTAACTAGACTTGGTTCCTATTGTTGGCAACCTAAGAAGCCCTGATAAGGAATTAAAGCCATTTTGCCTAACTTTGTCCCCGGTCTTTCCAAATGAAAACTACAAATATTTGAAAACAAAACTACCTTATAGTTTGTTGAACAGTTTTTTTATGGCTCTATTAAAGAAGTATCTAGCATACTTGCATTTTTCAAACACACAAAACTTAAAGGGTGCAGTTTTGTTTACTTTTCCTACCTCACTTTCAGCAGTATTCACTCTATTCCCACTGTTCCCTGCCACACTTCCTCATTACACAGTTTTCTTCATAACTGGGCCAAGGTTTACTCTAGTAACATTAGCTGTATTGATTTATTTGTACATTTGCTGTCTCGAGAACTTAAGTAATTTGAGTAGCTCACATTCTTGTTTACATGTTCAATTATCTTCTAATCCTTAGCATTTTTGATGCCATTGCCTGTTATTCTAGTATCTTTTCCCAAAAATGCATTACTGTATTAAGCACAATGTGTCCAAAATTAATTGTTAAAGGTATGATATCACTATTTGTTCCCCCAGGACTCTTCGATGAAATAAATTAGTTAAAGAAAATTTAAATGTATAATTGATAAATGTATAGAAATTTAGAAATCTGAAAAATGTTAAGTGATCACCTAATCTAAGGCCATAATTTTATAGATAAGGGAATTGGTCTCCCTAGGCCATTATCCTTGATTCCAACATCTCCATTGATTTATTTTGGGTTTTATGTGTTTTCTGTCATTGCAAGGGGGTTCAGGGAAAAAGACAGCAACAGTGTATGTTTGGTAATCCTTCTTAAACAAGAGGAAAAAGGGAAGTAATCTGACATCCCAACTTAAATCAGTGGCACCAGTAATCTTACAGTAATTTAAAGGTCAAAGTTTACAGTTATCTTAAATTTTTCTTTAAATCTCCTTCCTATTTACCTGGCCACTGTAAAGATTAAATGAAAGTAACTCGTAGCCTACAAAATGCTATATGAGTCAAGATTTTGTTAATATTGCTATTCTTCGTCCTTTCCCTTCCCATGGCACAAACATAGAGTTATCATTGCCTTACATCTAAAGCCCCCATCCCCTCCCCATTGCAACCCACCCTATAAGGCAACTTTTTGTACTAGACTTTCAATTCTCTCAAACTTTTAAGAAAGAAATAACTCCAATTGTGTCGGTCTATTTGCACACTGTGGATGAAGACATACCCGAGACTGGGTAATTTATATAGACGAAGAGGTTTAATGGACTCACAGCTCCACGTGGCTGGGAAGGCCTCACAATCATGGTGGAGTGTGAAAGGCATGTCTTACCTGGCAACAGGCAAGAGAGAGAATAAGAGCCAAGCAAAAGGGGTTTCCCCTTATCAAACCATCAGATCTCACAAGACTTACTCACTACCACGGGAACGGTATGTGGGAAACCACCCCCACGATTAAATTCTCTCCCACCGAGTACCTCACACAATACTTGGGAATTATAGGAGATGCAATTCAAGATGAGACTTGAGTGGGGACACAGCCAAACCATATCACCAGTATTACACCTATTCTTCCAGAGAACAGGCAAACAAAAAACACTTCCAAATGTGTGTTGTTGTTGTTGCTGTTTTGAGGCCAGGATAGTATTAATATCGCAACCTCACAAGAAAATTGCAAAAAAAGCAAAGTCAAAGGCAAATCCTACTAGTGAACATGAGTGCAAAAACACCTGAACAAAATATCAGCAAATCAAATCCTGTGATATATAGAAAGGATAATAAACCATAATCAAGCTGGGTCTATTCTAATAATGTAGTATCATTTACTACAGTAACAGGATGAAGGAGAAAAATCATGATCATCTCAATAGATGCAGAAAAAGCATTCTATAAAATTCAACACCAATTAATGATTTTTTAAAAAGAAACTAGCAAACTAGCAATAAAATGGAACCGCCTTGGACTGATAAAGCAAATCTAAAGCATTCAAAAGTCAGGATAGTGGTTGTCCTTTGGGAGTAGTAAATGGAATGAGTAAGAAAAGAGCTTCAGGAGAGCTAATTTCTTTATCTGAATGCTTAAAACTCAAACATGGCAAGTTTTTGAGAATTTACTGAGCTGTACAAATATAGTATGAGCACTTTCTTCTATGTATATTGTACTTCAATAATAAAAAAAAAGCCTACAGCAGTCATAATTATGAAATAATAAAAGTTTTCTTCTTGAAATTGGAAATTACACAAGGATGCCACCAACACTGTCGTTCTTCAACAATTTATTGGAGGTCCTAGGCAGTGCAATAAGAAAAAGAAATAGAAGATAAAGGACAACAAGAAATTTCATGCAGAAAATCCCAAAATAATCTACAGATAAAGTATTACAATAAAAATCTACAGCAAGATTATTGGATTTCAGGTCAAAATAGAAAATCAATTGTTTCTATATATCAGCAGTTAAAAAAAAAAGTTTTTAAATGACACCATTTATAACATTAAAAATATCCAACACTTAGGAAACTAATGGAAGATATGCAAGGTCCTTACAGAGAACACTATAAAACTTTTTTTTTTTTTAATTTAAGGAAGAGGCCAGGTATGGTGACTCAAACCTGTAATTCCTGCACTTTGGGAGGCTGAGGCAGGCAGATCATTTGAGATCAGGAGTTTGAGACAAGCCTGGCCAACATGGCAAAACCCTGTCTCTACTAACAATACAAAAATAGCCGGGCATGGTGTCGGGCTCCTACAATCCCAGCTACTCAGGAGGCTAAGGCATGAGAATAGCTTGAACCCAGGAGGTGGAGGTTGTAGGGAGCAGAGATTGCGCCACTGCACTCCAGCCTGGTCAACAAAGTGACAGTCTCTCTCAAAAATAAATAAATAAATTTTAAGGAAGAAATAAATAGAGAGATATAGCATGCTGATGAAAGAGAAAATACTGAAAATGTCAATTTTCCCAAGTTGTTCTATAGATTCAATGTGATTCCAATCAAAGTCCCAGCAGAATTTTTGTAGAAATTGATAAGATGATTATAAAACTTCACATGGCAAAAAATCAAGAGAATTTTGGAGAAGTGGGAGGAGGTAGGTACACCATCAGACAACTAGAATAATTAAGACAGTATGGTATTGGCACAAAGATAAATAAAACCAATGAAACAGAAGAGAGTGCAAAATAGACTTACACATATATTTTAAAAGATTGGGCTGGGCACGGTGACTCACACCTGTAATCCCAGCACTTCGGGAGGCCGAGGCAGGTGGATCACCTGAGGTCGGGAGTTCGAGACCAGCCTGACCAACGTGGAGAAATCCCATCTCTACTAAAAAAAAATAAAATAAAATACGAAATTAGCCAGGCATGGTGGCACATGCCTGTAATTCCAACTACTCGGGAGGCTGAGGCAGGAGAATTGCTTGAACCTGAAAAGCAGAGGTTGTGGTGGGCCAAGATTGCGCTATTGCACTCCAGTCTGGGCAACAAGAGTAAAACTTCATCTCAAAAAAAAAAAAAAGATTGTACTGCAAGTCATAGAGAAACAGTGATCTGTTCTGTAAGTGGTGCTGGTTCAAATAAATTTTAATAGCAAAAAAATGAAAACTGCTATATACCTCACATCATATAAAAAAAGAAGTTCTAATAGATCTATGAAAAAATAATAAAAACATCTTAAAAGTTTACATAAATGAATAACTCATCACCTTTATGTAAGCAAAATTTTCTTTTTTTGTCCTTTCTTAATTTCAACTTTATTTTTTCTTGCTTTTTTTGTAATTTCAACTTTTATTTTAGATTCGGGATAGATGTACAGATTTGTTACATAAATATATTGTGTGATGCTGAGAATTAGGGTACAACTGATCCTATCACTCAGGTAGTGAGCATAGTATTTGATGGTTTTTCAACTCTTGCTCCCCCATCACTCTCCTTTCTAGGAGTACCAGTTTCTATTGTTGTAATCTCTACATCCATGAGTACCCACTGTTTCGCTCCCTGTTTCGTTCTATAAGTGAGAACCTGCGGTATTTGGTTTCCTGCTCCTGCATTAATTCACTTAGGATAATGTCTCCCAGCCACACCCATGTTGCTGTGAAGGACATGATTTCAATTTTGTTATGGCTGTATAGTATTCAACTGTATATATGTACCACATTTTCTTTATCCAATCCACCATTGACAGGCAGCTCAGTTGATTCCATGTCTTTGCTATTGTGAATAGTACTGAAATGAACATACGATTGCATATTCTTTTTGGTAGAACAATTTATTTTCTTTTGGATATATACCCAGTAATGTGATTGTTGAGTCAAATGATAGTTCTAAGATATTTGAGTAATCTCCCATCTCCATGATCGTTGACCTAATTTACATTCCTACCAACAGTATGTAAGTGTTCCCTTTTCTCCACAGCCTTGCCAGCATCTGTTGGTTTTTTTGTTTGTTTGTTTGTTTGTTTTGACTTCTTAATAACAGCCATTCTGAGAGATGGTGTCTCATTGTTGTTTTGATTTGAATTTCTCTGGTGATTAGTTATTCGAGCATTTTTCATACACTTGTTGGTCACTTGAATGTCTTCTTTTGAGAATTGTCTGTTCTTGTATTTTGCTCACTTTTTAGAAGGGATACTTGGTTTTTGCTTTTTGAAATGTTTAAGTTCTTTATAGATTCTGGATATTAAACATTTGTCAGATGTATAGCTTGTGAATGTTTTCTCCCACTCCATAGGTTGTCTGTTTACTCTGTTGATAGTTTCTCTTGCTGTGCAGAAGCTCTTTAGCTTAATTAAATTAGGTCCTACTTGTCCATTTTTATTTTTGTTGCGATTGCTTTTGAGACTTAGTCATAAATTCTTTCCCAAGGTCAATGGCCAGAATAGTGTTTCCAATGTTTTCTTCTAATATTTTGATAGTTTGAGGTCTTACATTTAAATCTTTCATCTGTCTTAACTTTTGTATATGGTGAAAGGTAGGGGTCCAGTTTCATTCTTCTGCATATGGCTAACCAGCTATCCCTGGCTAGCACTATTTATTGAATAGCACTATTCAATATGGCTAGCACTATTTATTTATAAATAGCACTATTTATTGAATAGGCAGTCCTTTTCCCATTGCTTATTTTGTTGAAGATCAGATGGTCGTAGGTGTGTGGCTTTATTTCTGGGTTCTCTATTCTGTCCCATTGGTCTATGTGTCTGTTTTTGTTCTAGTATCATGCTGTCTTGGTGACTGTAGACTTACGGTATAGTGTGAAATCCAATAATGTGATACCTCTGGCTTTGTTCTTTTTGCTTAGGATTGCTTTGGCTATTTGGGCTCTTTTTCTGGTTCCACATGAATTTTAGAATAGTCTTTTCTAATTCTGTGAAAAATGACATTGGCAGTTTGATAGGAATAGCACTGAATCTGTAGATTGCTTTGGAAAGTATGGCCATTTTAATAATATTGATTTTTCCAATTCATGAGCATGGAACGTTTTTCCAATGCTTGTGTCATCTATTTCTTTCAGCGTGTTTAGTAGTTCTCCTTGTAGAAATATTTCACCTCCTTGGTTGGAAGTATTCCTAGGAATTTTATTTTTGTGTGTGTGGCTATTGTAAGTGAAATTGTGTTCTTGATTTGGCCCTCAGCGTGTACATTATTGGTGTATAGAAATGTTCCTGATCTTTTCCACATTGATTTCATATCCCAAAACTATAATGAAGTCATTTATTAGTTCCAGGAGCCTTGGTGCAGTCTTGTAATGTTCTAGGTATAGAATCGTATCATCAGCAAGAAGAGACAGTTTGACTTTCTTTTTTCCTATTTGGATACCTTGTATTTCTTTCTCTTGTCTGACAGAAATAGAACTTCCAAAAACTTCTTAAATTGAATACAAAAAACACTAACTACAAATGAAAAGATCGACAATTTACATTAGTTAAAATTAACAACTATTATTCATCAATGACAACATTAGAAAGTAATAAGGCAAGCCACAGATGGGAAAAAACATATGTACCAGGATGGCTAAAATTAAAAAGATTATCAATACCAAATGTTTTGGATAAGAACTACTCATGTATTTCCAGGCGGAGTATAAATTTTTTACAGTCATTCTGGAAAAAAAAAATGCATACGTTATAACCTAGCAATGCCATTTTTAGGTATAACAAAATATGTATGTATGTGCATGTGTGTGTGTACTACCAATTAGAAAGAAGCATGAGGGTGTTTCTGAGTACTGGTAATGCTCTATTTCTTATTCTAGGTGGTACTCACATGAGTTTTTTTTTGCTTCATAATAATTCATAAAGCTGTATACTTACAGTCAGTGCCCTTTTCTGTATGTATGATATACTTCAATTTTTTAATTGGGGGGAAAAATGAGAGAAAATCACCAATGTGAAACAAATATCAGAAACGCCCATCCAGGAACCAGAAATCATTTCTTACTGGCACAAACACTATCCAGTGATAAAACAAGGACTTGATATTTAGACAACAACAAAAACTTGATGCTTTAGTTTACCTATACAGCCTTAGTAAAGGTAAGTATGTAATTTTATTAAGCTTTCTGAAATGCTAAAAACAATTTTAAAGATTCTTATTGTTTTTGTGTACCCTTTTATATTCACAGATCCCAGATTAGAAATTAGTGCCCTAGTCTGAAAAGAAGGATCACTAGACAAACATATTCAGTAAATGTTGCCTCTTCTCTTTATAATCTATATGTTAGGTTTACACTGAAAACTATCTCTTTAGGGAAATTATATAGATACACCAATCCTAAATAAATATTTTTAAATAAAATGATGAGGGTCTTATTCTCAAATGTTTCTAACACTAGACACATTATAAAATGAAGTTTTGTCCCTATAACCCCTAAATCTATGTTCTTTGTTAGTCAGTGTGTCACAGTTCAAATCTTAACTTAATCACAACCAAAATTTTGTGACCTTGGGCAAATTTCTTAACCTGTGCTTCAATTTCCACATCTGGAGAATGGGGATGATGTTACTAATACCTACCTCGTAGGGCTACTGTGAGGATTAAATGCAATAATACATGTAAATCATTTAGCACTGTGTCTAAATGTTAAGCTATTATTATTATCACCATGATCTTTGCCCATTTGTTCATTTTTTAAAGTAAAACACTAAATTGCTGATTACAAATTTGTGAGTATAAGGAAGATTATTGACATAAGGTCTTCACTTTTCATTGATCATGTTAGGAAGTAACCTTGTATTGGGGGACTTCCCAATATCAGTATATGAAGTCTTCTTTGGAGCCATTCGATTCTTTCAGAGAAGAATACATTTTTCTCCTAACCTAGAAAGTGCTGTCTAGTTGATGATGCTGTGCAAAGGAACAGGAAGAGGGTTTAATTGCTCCATATATCAACTTTCTACCTATCCCTTTGTTTACTGCTTAAAGGCTCATCCCCTACCCTCAGCTCTACCTCGTAGCTCCAAGTCCTTCAAGTATTTAAAGACAGCCATTATTTTATTCTGAGTCTTCTCTTCTCCAGTTAGACATACCCATCTCCTTTAACTATTTACAGATCATTCTCTTTAATCATCAATGTATTCATTCAAATCTCTGTTATTGTGATGGTTAATTTTATGTGTTAACTGGGCTAGGCCACAGTACCCAGATATTTGATCAAAGATTCCGTAATGGCAATTTTTAAATGATAATAACACTTAAATCAGTAGATTTTAAGTAAAGCAGATTGCCTTCTGTAACCTAGGTAGGCCTCGTTCAATCAGTTGAAGGTCTAAACAGACTGACCTCCCTGAAGGAAGAGGGAATTCTACTAGCAGACTACCTTTGGACTGGAACTGCAACTCTTCCCTGAATCTCCTGCATGCTGGCATGCTCTGCAGATTTTGGACTTGCCAAATCTCCATAATCTTGTGAGCCAATTCCTTAAAATCAATCAATCAATCAATCAATATATCTCTCTCTCTCATACACACACACACACACACACACACACAAACACACACACATATAAAACACTACATACCTTTGTGGATATGCCAGTCTAACCTCACTTTATTATGTCCAAATAATTCTTAAAACTGTTTCTAGGTCACATGGACCTATGCAATCAGACCAATGCAATTTGACCATAATATAGAATAAATAAACTGAAATTTCACCTCTCTAATATAGTTCTTTTACTGCAACTAAAGAGCAACCTAAGCCACATCACTGCTTATATTGAGTCTACCATAATAAAATCCCAAAAAACTTCCCACAAGAACTGTTACATCTCACCAATTCTGTATTTGTGCAATTGTCTTGGAGGAGGCCTGCACATAATACCTAACATTTTTTCCTACTAAATTTTATCCTCTGAAATTTACTTTTTCATTGAATGCTGTCAAAATCTTTTGGATTCCAGATTCTCTCATTTCAATATATTTACAAACACTCTCAGCTCCACATTAACGAAATATCAGTCTTTATCAAACTAAAAAAGGCATAGCTAAGATCAAGAGAAGTCTCTGACATCATCAACTATAAACAAAGCCTGAATTCAAATAATACTGACATACATACGCTGCTATTGAAGTTCTCAGGGAGTATTAGATATGAAAGGAAGGTGGGACATATGTTGCTCCAGACAGGCCTGGTGTCAACTGCTAGCTCTAAACTTACGAGTTTTATAACTGGACAATTTGCTTATTCCTCAGAGAGTTTCAATTTCCTTTTCAATAAAATGGTAAAAATAAAACTTACATCACAAGAGTGGTGTGAGGCTCAAAATACACATAAAGCACTTGACACAATGCTGAATACATTGCAAATACTTGACATGTGTCTACTTTGAAGCACATATTATAGTAAGAACTCAGCATAGGCGAGATCCATTCCTGCTTCATCACATTCCCTTGGATCAACTATAGCCTAAATAATTTAGCCTCTCCTGGCCTTGGGGTAGAGAGGTAGACAGAAGGGGAGAGAGGCAGATGGATGAATAAAGTTGCTGCATGAAGTTGCTACATAAAGAGACTATTTTAAAGGCTGAGAATCCTTTAGAAGATACCAAATAGTTTAGAAAGATGCTTTGACTTGGGCTCTTAGAAAACTGCAACTTCTAGTCTGAAAAGAATAAATGCAGTGATGTCTGGGATTTGGTTAAACATTTAAATTGCATTTCAAAATGTTGGATTTGGCAAAATCTAAAATAAATTTTGCCAAGTCCTTAACTTTTTTACTTGCATGTATTCAAGGGAAAGCCAGCTTGTAGATTTGAATCATTTAGATTTAACTCATTAAAATGTATAGAGTGCTTTATCAAGCCACAAAAATTGTGCCCCAAATCATTTACAGTTTAACTTAGAAAAAATAAAAAGTCTTATATAAACCACAGCGCTTGTACACTAAATTGCTGAGACTTAGAAGAAAACATTAACTCAGAAAGCCCCCAAGAAAGAAAGAAATTTTGAAGAAGTAATTAAAGGAGTGGAATAGCACTGAATACACAGGAAATGGAAAACCATTCCAAGGATGCAGACAGAAGTGATATTACATAATAGCTGACACAGACTATATGCAAATTTCAGTGATTGGATTTTGACTTAAAGATATTTTCCTGAAATGTCTGGAAGAACAATGGGACTTTGGGGGGCATCCATAAAATTATAATCAAGATCTATTCAGCAGATGTTTACTGTGTGTCTCCACATGCAAAGCTCTCTAGCAAGCACTGAGAAACAATGCTGAACGGGACAGACATGTCCTTGCCTTTTGGAAGCTTACAGTCTATCGACAAAATAGATTTTTTTATGTGAAAACAGAAAATAATTAATAAGCTGAAGTAAGGGCTAGGAAGCATCAAGATGCAGGAAACAGTCGCATTATACACGGATTTTAAGGTGTAACGTAAAAGAATCATACATTTTAAATTTCTTAGGGACTCTGAAGTTCGTCAGTCCAGTTTTTTCAAGAGGAATCCAAGACAGCAATAAGTAAACTGCTTTGATCGAGGTAGGGGGCAAAAGGAAAAGCAAAGCCAGACCTGGACACAGGTGTCCTAACTCTATATCAAACATCCACTCCTTCATTCAACTTTTACAGAATATTTACTATGATTAGGCACTATGCTAAGTGCTGCAGAAAAGATAAAAATTAAAAACACAACTCCCTAACATGGTCCTGGAAGAGAGATAAGTATGAAAATAAACAATCCCCAAAAGATAAATGATGTAACAGAAAATTGCGCAAAGTTGTGCAGCAACCAAAAGCAAGACCCTCTCTGCTTAGGAAGATCATGGTGGCTTCACATCAGCCAAATCATATAAAATGAATAGCATTTCCCCAGGAACATAAAAAGAAGAGAACTTAAGAAAGAAGAAAGAGGCCAGGTGCAGTGGCTCATGCCTGTAATCCTAGCACTTTGGGAGGCTAAGGCAGGCGGATCATTTGAGGTCAGGAGTCCAAAACCAGCCTGGCTAACATGGTGAAACCCCATCTCTACTAAAAAAAATATATACAAAAAAATTAGCCAGGATGGTGGCATGCCTGTAATCCCAGCTACTCAAGAGGCTGAGGCAGGAGAATCACTTAAACCCAGGAGGTGGAGGTTGCAGTAAGCCGAGATCATGCCACTACATTCCAGACTGGGCAACAGATGAGACAGAATCTCAAAAAAAAAAAAAAAGAGAGAGAGAGAGAGAGGAAAGCAACTGTGCAAAGAACACTGTATGTGTGGGAAAGTACAAGCATAGAAAGCATGAGTTCCTTTACTTCTGAGCTTTTTTTCTTAATTATTTTTATCAAAGTAATACATGCACATAGATGGTGCGAAAAGACTTGAAACACAGCAGTCCTGTGGCAACCTTTCTGCTGGTTACACTACCATCAAGGTTCTCTCAGTGCCAGATGCAACCATGTTAAACTGGCTTAGCTGCTGCTTCTGGCATTCAGCTCCATACTTCTAAATCATGTGTGTCTATACTGATAAACTGGTATCCTACGCAGTATAAGGACTTTGACCTCATACTCACTTCATGCCCCCCACCCCAGTCCCCCAATATGGTTGAAACATAATTTGGGGCTATATCCATAATTGCAGTTATAATGACTAAGTAAATATTGCTTGCTGATTAAGGTATTATACTCTGACTATATTTCCTCTCTGTGATACCTTTTCTTTTCTCTAATGTTGATTTGCATGTACTTGATTGTTCTTTTCTACTCTCTGGTTAAATCTTCCCCCACATTCCAATGGCTCTAAAGCCATTTCTAAATACCATTTTTTGTATAGTCAAACCTATCAGATAATCTATTGTTCCCCATGGTTATGCTCCCTAGAAATCTGCCCCTGTACTCACCTCTTGGCCTGTCCTAGGAATTCCTTCTGTCTATGGTGTAAACCAAGAAAGAGGAAGCCTCCAAATCTAGGAAACATAGGCTCTAACAATCTCACTTTGATAGAACACCATTCTATTAGCTTCCTGAGAAAGAATGCATCAGAGGTAAATACTTTTTTAAATTTTCATATCTTTGTCAGTCATCCTTGACTAATATTTTAAGAATGTAAACAGCTCAAGGTTGAAAATTACTTTTCTTCAGAATTATTATCTTCTAGCTTCTAGCATTGATTTGTGGGGCTTTTCAGCTTCTCAAAGTATCAGTTAGGATTGTGTTTAGTTGTAGGTAAAAGAAAATCCAACAAGTTACAACTTAGCCAAATAGGGAACTTGACCAGGTGCAGTAACTCACACCTATAATCCCAGCTCTTTGGGAGACCAAGGTGAGTGGATCTGCTTTGAGCACAGGAGTTTGAGACCAGCCTGGGCAACATGGTGAAACCCCATCTCTACCGAAAATACAAAAATTAGCCAGACATTGGCGGCTTGCTCCTGTAGTCCCAGCTACATGGAAGGTTAAGGCTGAGAATCATTTGAGCCCAGGAAGTGGAGGTTGCAGTGAGATCGCTCCACTGCACTCCAGCCTGGGTGACAGAGTGAGACCTTGTCTCAAAACAAACAAACAACAACAAACAGACAACCTCGCACCCCCAATGTAACAGGAAATCCAGAGATGGGTAGTTGCTGAAATTGATTCAGCAGTTCAGGTATATCAGAGCTGAGAACTCTGTGATTCTCATGGTGGCAAAATACTGTGTAGCTCCAGACATCTTGTTCAGGTTTCAAGTGAGAAAAAGTAGAAGGGAAAGGGGAGATTCAACAGATTTCCACTTATATTTTACGGGCCAGCACTTTACCACACTTGGCCATACCTAACTACAAAGGAACTGAAAAAAGTAAGCTTTTAGCTTTCCAGCCTCTACAATGAAGAAAAGCAAGGGTTGGCCGGGCGCGGTGGCTCAAGCCTGTAATCCCAGCACTTTGGGAGGCCGAGACGGGCGGATCACGAGGTCAGGAGATCGAGACCATCCTGGCGAACACGGTGAAACCCCGTCTCTACCAAAAAATACAAAAAAAAAAAAAAAACTAGCCGGGCGAGTTGGCGGCGCCTGTAGTCCCAGCTACTCGGGAGGCTGAGGCAGGAGAATGGCGTGAACCCGGGGGGCGGAGCTTGCTTGCAGTGAGCTGAGATCCGGCCACTGTACTCCAGCCTGGGCGACAGAGCAAGACTCCGTCTCAAAAAAAAAAAAAGAAAAGAAAAGCAAGGGTTGACAGAGACAAACTAGAATATGAGATAACATTACAATGTGCTCTGGTGTGGGTCTTTTCAAAAATCTTGTGTGCTGGGCACTCTGTGAGTCCTTCTAAGTTTGAAACACATATTTTCAGTCCTAGCAATTTTCCTTTTAAAATTTAGTTGATAGTTTTATCCTTTTTGTTTTTTCATTCTCTCTGGAGAGCTCCTAAAAGTCAAAGGTTGAACTTCTGATACTGATCATCTATCTTTTTCTCCTATTTCCCATCTCATTATCTTTCACTTCTTTTTTATTTTATTTTCAGTTCTGGGATACATGTGCTGAATGTGCAGGTTTGTTACATCGGTATTATTTTTTACTTCTTTTTTAGGAGATTTCCTCATCTGCATTTAACTCTTTTGTTGAATAAGTGCTTTCTTACTCTCTTATTCTTCCTTTTCTATAGTATTACATTTTTATTTTATGGGTGCAAAATCTTCTCATCTTTCTGAGGTTACTGATTATAATTTCTTGAAGTTTCCTTCTTTTTCCTGACAGTCGTTCTTCTGAGCTTTATTTTGTTATTGTTATTGTTTACATCTTTGTTAGTTTTGATCTCTCTTTCCCTGTTGGAGTTTCCCCTTAATTGACTGGTGATAATTGATTCTGTGTCATATCTAAGAATGAGGTACTAGAAAGGTGCCTGGAAGCTGTGTGTATGTGGCCAAAGCTTAATGAATAGTAAGCTTTACTGAAGAACAGTCAGGAAGCCCATTAGTTTCCTCATCAGGGAAGCCCACGTGTCAGTATCTACAGAGATTTTCTCTGAAGCATGTTATCCCTTCAGAGAAGGATCACCTATCTGAGGAGGTGTTAAGAGAGAAAGGCAGTTACAAGCCTTGCTGCTACTGTTGTAGAACTCAGCACAGGAAGGCAGCTAGAAGTCTCACCATTACGCAGATCACTTAATTTCCCTCACTCCTATCCTCCCCTCTTCGCAGTCTCCCAGGTACAGTTCTTCACAGATTATACATTCCATATGCAGCAGAAACAGGGAAGTGGCAGTTGTTAGTGCCTAGTAGGGATGACTGAAAAATATAATTAATTTTAAATAAAAAATAATTATTTTGTTTGTATCCCACCCACATCATCTCTCCCTCACAATCACACTCCAACTTCCATAATACCTAATTTCTGATTCCTCAGTCTATCTCAGATTCTGCAGGATGAGTTAGTTTGTTTATCATTGGTACGTCCCGCTGCAGATAATGAGATTTTACATTCTTGCTGCTAAGTTATCTACAATTCTTCCACATGCTTTCAATTTTCCTATACTATAGATGAAGGTTAGAGAAATCTAGTTTTCCTAAAGATGGAAAGTATCTGTTGCTTTTGTTTGTTTGTTTGTTTTAAGAGATTTCTAGTAAACAAGTACTTTTTCTGCCATTTTGAAACAGGTACATCTCTAATTATGAATTTAAAACTCAAAAACATTGATAGATATGAACAAAATATGCTCCAGAGCAAAACTGTACCCATTAACAACAGACAGTGTCGGTGATCATACACCACCAGATTAGAATGGCCATTATATTGATGGTTATCCCCAGTGGTAATATGACATAGCAGCTAAGAGCATGAGCCAGATTGTCTCGCCTTAAATCCCGTCTCTACCACTTTACAAGATGCATAATCTTGCACACATTCTCTTTATATCTCTTAACCTGAAAAAATGTAGAGTGATGATGAGGATTATGTGAACAAAATGCCTGGCACACAAGTATTCAATATATGCAAACTACTATTATTAACTCCAACAGATCAAATTTTCCAAAGTAGTGAGAGTAATACCCACTAAGTGCCTTACAGATATTAACTTACTGAATCCTGAAAACAATGCTATGAGGTAGGGATATCACTGTGCCAATTTTATAAAAGACAAAACTGATAGATGAACAGGTTAAATAACTTGCCCAAGGTCACACGGCCAAAAGTAGATAACAGGGATTCAATTTGAAGAAATCTGGTTCTATCATCTTTGATCTTAACCACTTACAACACACAACCCAAGGATAACATCACTCCAATTTGAGTCCCCAGGTTCTCTCTAGCTCTCTTATGGAACGCCAGTTAAGTTATATTCAGTACCACAGACTAACTTAAAGGAAGATTTCAAAATGACACTGCAAAATTTGAACCAAATTATTTCTCCATTTAACTGCCTTCTATGTACAGGTAGTAGTATAGAACAGTTGTGTACACGTGATGCTCATTTCCATAATGAATAAAGGACACAAAACATAAAAATATCATGCAGGTTTTAGGCCTATTGCTCCCAAATCATTCACTCTGATTATATCCTTTATTGCAGGGAAATGTGTTTTTTATCTTCTTTGCATGGATTGAAAGATTTGTGAAACTGAAAACTCACCTTCCTCTGCCAAGAGCCCCATCAAGACAGAAGTTCTTAATTAACTAAGCAATTAGTCATAACAAGTGAAAGCTAAAATGGAGCAGGAATACATAATTTGGTGATTATTTTTCTCCACTAGAACCCTCAGCCAGAATTTAACAAAAAGTGTCCTGTGGGTGCTAGTTTTGGGAAAGATGGAAAAACCTGGACAGAATGCACTGAACAGCTATTTGAGGGCTCCAAAGAGTAAATAATTGCAGATGGATTGGAGAAGACCAGAATTCAAAGTATCAGCAGTACGTTTCTTGTTTTTCCTTCAGTATCCCCCAGCCTGGTGTCTACACCTGGTACACCAAAACCAGGAGCAGACACCAGCATACAAACAGAGAGATTTCCAGAGAAGTCCTCTAGCTCTGGCTCAACCGGTGGGAAAAGAAAGAGATTTCTAACACTCAGAGAGAGTGGGGGAAATTTCGAGTTTTTCCCTTGTATCATCATTATTACTTATATTTTCTCTCTCTCATGCCTCAGTCTCCAGGCCATTCTGTGGCAGTGGAGGCAGCAACAATGGCAAGCAACGGGGTGATTGACAGGTGCCTGAAACTTGGATAGAAGTGTGGTCCACAAGAGAGAGGCAAACTCCTACTGCTTTTTCTCTCTCTCTCTTTTTACCTACCTCTTGAACCTAAACAGGGGTACAACTACAGCATGTGTGTGGCAGAGCAGGATAACTAAAACTCCAGTTTCTGGCCAAGGAACCAAAAAATACTGGGGAGATTGGGGAGAAAGGGTTGGGATATGAGCCCATCCTGAGCTGTGCATACACATATATGATCTTCAACACCATAACAAAGACTTGAAAAATGAACTAAACTACTGAGCACTACCCAGATATCAGACTACCTGCTTGGTTGCAAATATGTGGGACAGAGTAAAATAGCATCACAGAGCCTTTGAAAATGGAATTGACACTGAAACCATCAGCCACTGAAGGCTGGTCAGAGCTTACAACCTGAATTCTCTGGGTTGCTTGCAGGCTAAAATAAAAATGTCAACATTCACCATAGGATGTAAATAAGACCCCGAGTCTCATAAATATGATATTCAAAATGTTCAGAAGATAATACAAAATTACTCAGCATTACAAAGAGCCAGAAAAATTTCAAATTACATAGAGGAAGAAATTTCACAGACATCAATGCCAAGATAATACATATGTTAGAATTACCTGAAAAAGATGTCAAAGCAGCTATTAAAAACACTCTTGAAATAAATAGAAACTTTCAGCAAGGAAATAGAAGATGTGAAGAAGAACCAAATGGAAAATTTAGAACTGAAAAATGCAATAGCAAAATTTTAAAAACTCACTGAATGAGTTCTGTAACAGCATAAAAATGACAGAGGAAAGTATAATAAACTTGAAAACAGATCAGTATAAATTATC
Source organism: Colobus angolensis palliatus (assembly GCF_000951035.1). NCBI lineage: Eukaryota > Metazoa > Chordata > Mammalia > Primates > Cercopithecidae > Colobus > Colobus angolensis. Next base: position 11,167,109 of record NW_012110919.1, read on the forward strand.
CAATCTAAACAACATAGAGAAAAATACTTTAAAAAATAAATAGAGCCTCAGGACCTGTAGAACAATATCACAATGCCTAGTATGTATATCATCCCAGTCCCAGAAGGAGAGAAAAGAGAGTATAGTACAAAAAAAAAAAAAAATGTAATGGCTAAAAATTGCCACATCTGCCAAATGACATAAACCCAGAAATTCAAAAAGTTCAACAAACTCCAAAAAGAATAAATCCCCAAAATATCCATACCTAGACACATGATAATCAAACTTCTAAAACTTACAGAAAATAACGATGGAAAGTAACCAAAGAAAAATGATGCATTACTTACAAGGAAGCAATGATTTCAAAGTCTGAAGATCCCTCATCAAAAGCAGGAGCTAAGCTATGAGGACACAAAGGAATAAGAATGATATAATGGACTATAGAGACTTGGGGGAAAGGGTGGGGAAGGGGGTGAGGAATAAAAGACAACGCAGTGGGTGCAGTGTACACTGCTCGGGTGATGGGTGCACTAAAATCTCAGAAGTCACACATAAAGAATTTATCCATGTAACCAAACACCACCTGTTTTCCAAAAACTATTGAAATAATAAGAAGAAAAATAATTTTCTTAAAAAAAGAAGTCATGGAGGCCAGAAGGAAATGCACTCATTTTTAAAGCACTGAGAAAAAGGGACCATGAAACCAGAATTCTGTAGGTAGCAAAAATATCCTTCAGGAATAACAATGAGATAAAGACATTCTTACATGAAGAAACACTAAGAGTATTTTCATTAGCAACAGACTTTTCTACAAGAATGACTAAAAGGAAGTTCTTCAGACAGAAGATGATGATGCCATATGCAAATTTAGAACATCAGAAATGAAGAGAAAACAACAGTAATGGTAAATTTCTGGGTAAACATAATACATTATCCTTTCATCTTGAGTCATTTAGAGTATGTTTGACAGTTAGGAGCAAAAAATAGAGCATTGTCTGATGAGATTTTCAATGTGTAAACAGAGTCCAAAACTAGGCCTATAAAAGTATAATCAATAGGTTTTTAACGAGGGTACAAAGGCAGTTCAATGGCGATATGATAGTCTTTTCCATAAGAGGTGTTGGAACAAACGGATGTTTCAAAGCAAAAACAAACAAACAAAAAAAGAACCTCACGCTTTATACACAACTTATCTCAAAAGAGATCATAGACATAAACATAAAACATAAAACTAATTTAAAACATTAAATATAGGTTTCTGAGTAATAATTGAAAAAAATCTTAGTAACATTGGTTTAGGAAATGATATAACACCAAAAGCATGATTCATTTTTTAAAATTTTTTATTAAATTGGACATCATCAAAATAAAACTCTTGCTCAGCCAAAGACCCTGTAAAGACCATGAAAAGATAGGGCATAGACTGGGGGGAAAATCTGCCAATCGCCCAGGCACAGTGGCTCACGCCTGTAATCCCAGTACTTTGGGAGGCTGAGGCAGGCGGATCACGAGGTCAGGAGTTCACGACCAGCCTGGCCAACATGGTGAAACCCCACCTCTACTAAAACTACAAAAATTAGCCAGGCACATTGGCAGGTGCCTGTAATCCCAGCTACTTGGGAGGCTGAGGCAGGAGAATCGCTTGAACCTGGGTGGCAGAGGTTGCAGTGAGCTGAGATCGCACCACTGCTCTCCAGCCTGGGTGACAGAGTGAGACTGTCTCAAAAAAAAAAAAAAATCTGCAAATCATATATCAAAAAGATTTGTATCTGACTATATGAAAACTCCCCAAACTTACAAAAACAAACAACTCATTTAAAAAATAAATAAATTATTTGAAAGAAAACTTCACCAAAGAAGATACACAGATATTAGGTTGGTGCAAAAGTAATTGCAGTTTTTGTGATTACTCTTAATGCTGAAAACCGCAATTACTTTTACAACAACTTAATAGTAAATAAGTACATGAAAAGATGCTTACTGTCATTAGTCATTAGAAAATGTGAATAAAAATCCACAAGAACATGCTACTACACACCTCTTAGAATGGGGGAAAAACGGACAACTGCAGGTACTAGCAAGTACACAGAGCTATTGGAACTCTCAAACACTGCTGATGCGAATGTAATGTTACAGCCACTTTGGAAAAGTTTGGCAGTTTCTGACAAACGTAAACATTCATTTAACATGTGACCCAGCAATTCCACTCTTAGTTATTTGCCTTAAAGGAATGAATATTTGTTTCACAAAAGCACCTGTACATGAATATTTACAGTAGCTTTATTCATGAACAAAAAATGCAAATGTCCTTAAACTGGTGAATGGATGGAACAAAACTAATTGTGGCACATTCATACAAGAGAATACCACTCTCTAGTAAAAATGAACTACTGATACATGCAACAACATGGGTGAATCATAAATGCACTATCTAAAGTCAAAGATGACAGATATAAAACACTACATACCCTATGATTCCATTTATATGACATTCTGGGAAAAGCAAAAAAAAAAGGGACAGAGAAAAGATCAGAGGTTGCCAAGGATTAGAGGTGGGGAAAGGGTTGACTACAAAAGAGCAGACTGAAGGCATTTTCAGGGACGATGGAACTCTTTAGTATGTTCATTGTGATGGTGGTTACAAGATCACATATTTGTCCAAACTCATAGAGCTGTACACCAAAAACAGTAAATTTTATTGCATTTTAATGTTTTTAAATTTTAAAGCAGATTTACCTATTTAAAAAAAAAAAAAAAAAACAAGAGCAACAACTTAGGATCCCACATTACCATTTAATGTGATCTTAGACAAATCACTTAATAGAGAGCTTTGGTTCCCCCAATTTTTAAAATGAAAAATATAGCATTTATATCTCACAGGTCTTTATTAAAAAGTTTTTTTAAAGGTTTCAAGATCCTGCCTTTTCACATTCTATTCCTTCCCTCCCTCTCTTCCCTACTTTGCTTGGCTAAATGTTATTTGACTTTCAGGTCTCAGCTTAAATATTAATTTTTCATAAAAGCTTCTCCTAACTCACATTTTAAATCAGGGCCTCAGCTATGTCTTTACTGCACAGTGTACTCTTATTTCATAACACTTCTCACATTTTTTTTTTTTTTTTTTTTTTGAGACGGAGTCGCCCAGGCTGGAGTGCAGTGGCACCATCTCGGCTCACTCAAGCTCCACCTCCAGGGTTCACGACATTCTCCTGCCTCAGCCTCCGAGTAGCTGGGACTACAGGCACCTGCCACCATTTTTTTTTTTTTTTTTTTTGTATTCTAGTAGAGACGGGCTTTCACCACGTTAGCCAGGATATCTCGATCTCCTGACCTCGTGATCTGCCCGCCTTGGCCTCTCAAAGTGCTGGGATTACAGGTGTGAGCCACCGTGCCCAGCCTTTTTGTTTATTTCAATAGCTTAGGAGTACAAGTAGTTTTGGTTACCTGGATGAATTTTGTAGTGTTGAATTCTGAAGTTTTAGTGTACCTGTCACCCAAGTAATGTCCACTGTATCCAATATGTAGTTTTTTTTAATCCCTCACCCCTCTTCTACCCTCCCTATTTCTGAGTGTTCAATGTTCATTATATCACTCTGTATGCCTTTGTGCACCCATAGCTTAGCTACCACTTATGAGAACATATGGTATTTGGTTTTCCATTCCTGTGTTACTTCACTTAGAATAACGGACCCCAGGTCCATCCAAGTTGCTACAATGGACATTATTTCATTCTTTGCTTTGTGGTTGAGTAGTATTCCATGGTGTATATACACCACATTTCCTTTATCCATTCATCAGTTGATGGACACTTAGGTTGGTTCCATATCTTTTAAATTGTGAATTGTTCTGTGATAAACATAAGCATGCAGGTGTATTTTTTTTTTTTTATAGAGAGGTTGTACTAATTTACATTCCCACCAGCAGTGCACAAGCATTCCCTTTTCAACACATTCATGCCAACATCTTTGTTTTTTGACTCTTAAATAATAGCCATTCTGGCTGGGGTAAGTTGGTATCTCACTATAGTTTTAATTTGCATTTCCCTGATGATTAGCGAGTACATCTGTACTTAAATAATTGTATTTGATGTCTTTCTCTTTCACAAAATGGTAAGCTCCATGATGGACGAAACTGTTATCAGAACACAAGCAGTACAAAGTGTCTGAAAACTGGTGAATATTCTGTACACATTTTTAAACAAATGTGCAAAAACACAATGGCATTTCCTATTGTTTTAATTCTTTCTTCATATCTTTATCTTTCTCACTATTTATATGTATAGACACATGTATCTTAATGTTTTTACCTTTCTCACCCTGTATATATACACATACACATACACATATGTGTATGTGTATGTGTATAACTTAACAGTATATACCATGCATATCATCAACAAAGTTTCTTAGCAAATGTCCATCAAAAGATAATAAATAATAGATTATGCCTTGGTTGACATACCTGTCTACTTTTCCTCATTTGTAGTCATTAACACTAATTGAACCTGAAAAAAATAAGATGTGACAGACCTACTATATATCCACAAGTCAAATTAACAAATTAGTTGAAGAATCAATACATATACATATGAGTCTACTAACTATTGGGCATACATCCAGACTTACATGCAGAAAAGCACTTAAGAACCACATCTTTTTCCCTCTTATATAAGCTGTCAAAAATGTTACAGATGTGACATTTAAGAAACTCAGAGCATGACTTATAGATTACCTTAAGTATAATGGTAAAAATTCCTCTAGAACAACCAGCAAGATTAATAATTAGTTGGAACTCAATTATGGGTACTTGCCAAAGCAAATCCCCAGAAAGCTATCTTGTATCTTTCAACCTGGCCTTGTAGAAATGATCTAATGCAGCATCCTACAGTGCTGGTATGTGGGGTATTAATATCCCGCCCTCCTTGATGGCTCAGTAACTGAAACAATGAAAGGCTCAATGAAGATCGCAGCACTAATAAATGGTGAGACAGGTATTAATACTGCAATCCCGCACTGTTCAATATGGTAACCACTGAGCCACGTGTAGCTACTGAACACTTCAAACGTGGCTAATCCAAATGAAGAAGTGCTGCAAGTGTAAAATACACACCTGATTTCAATACTTGGTACAAGATAAAGAATGTAAAATTCTCATTATCTACTTATACTGAATACATGTTGAAATGACTACGGGTTGGATTAAATAAAATCATTATTAAAATTAATATCACCTGTTTCTTTTCACATTTCAAAGTGTAGTGACTACAGAATTTTAAATTATATATGTAGCTTGTATCATATTTCCATTGGCATCGGATAGGGCACTCTTGGATCAGTATGGTTGAATAATATGAGACATTTGGAGGCAAACATTTAGGTTTACTTCCCAGACTCTACCATATACTTACTGAGTGACTTTGCAGAAGATTATTGCATATCACTAAGATAACTTTTCCCACATTTAAAATCAGAACATTAAACCTATGATACAGTACTCATAAGAGGTTAAATAATACATTAAAGGTCTAACAACGTATTCTACAATGAATAGCCACTTCCCAATCCACTTCCCTGTTAATTTAAGCTGCAGTTAAACTTCCGTAGTGGACAGATTAGTCCCCATGCCTACTATTCCCAATATCTTGGTCTAGCTTAACACAACCTCCATGACCAGAAAACCAGGTACAGAATGGTGGTCACTGAGTAGCCCAAAGTGGGTACAAAACAAGTATGACCTGTCTGTAGTTTGGCGTAGTCTAATACAATGGGCTCAAATAGTGAATAACAGCATGTCTGCTCCATTCAGAATTCATCCAAGAAACAGAGACAGACTGGTTAATACAAAAGGGTAATTGAAGTAGACATAGAAAGAGACAAAGAAGTAACAAGATGGAAAAGCCATTAATTTGTTAATTCCACAAATATTAATGATTGTCTATTTATTACATGCTATATGACCTGAGAGAGGAACTAAGAGAGGAATAATTCTCAGAGCTTTATAAGACCCAGACAACTTCCAGTTCCAGTCCAAATGTCTCTTTACAATAAATATTTTTTTCTTTAGATGAATAGATGAAGGCTCTGTTCCTTGAAACTAAAATGACCTAACATTGCTTCACAAAGGAAGGCACAGAAAAGTGCCTTTTTGTTAGACACTCACACACACAAAGACAAAATATGTATTGCCCTAGGTAATAAACAAAAACGGTTCTTCCTCAAAGTGGGCAGTTCCTTTTCTAAAACCAGTAACAGACAGAACAGAAAATGACAAGTGGAGGTAGCAAGGGCCACTGACCCTTAATATTCCTTTAGAAAGCCACTACCAGAAATGTATTTTGAAGTGCCTTATCTGCACTGCATAGAAATATGTAGGCAAAGAGAAAAAAAGTCTGCCAACTGAAACTGCAGACTGTAAGTACTTATGAAAGACTGTTTTCACTAACACAAATGGGATTTACTACATCAGAGTCCCCTGACCACTTTTTGCAGGGCAGTCTGTGGGCCTCACTAAAATAATTTGCGATATTAAGACAAGCAAAGAAGAATTTCCTCATTCTAAATGTATTATTAGACAGGCTTGAAGTCCAGGTCTTAAGTATGGTTACATAAGGGACAATAATAACTATTTGTTTAAAATTGTATCTCTTTCAATAAAACAATATCTCAGTGGTTTCAGCAGGGAGTACAAGATCTGATCTCTTAACCTAAAATTCCAACCCTGGAAAAATGGCTTGGCCGGGCGCGGTGGCTCAAGCCTGTAATCCCAGCACTTCGGGAGGCCGAGACGGGCAGATCACAAGGTCAGGAGATCGAGACCACCCTGGCTAACACGATGAAACCCCGTCTCCACTAAAAAAATACAAAAAAACTAGCCGGGCGAGGTGGCAGGCATCTGTAGTCCCAGCTACTTGGGAGGCTGAGGCAGGAGAATGGCGTGAACCCGGGAGGCGGAGCTTGCAGTGAGCCAAGACACAGCCACTGCACTCCAGCCTGGGCCACAGAGCGAGACTCCATCTCAAAAAAAAAAGAAAAATGGCTCACCTTTGCCAAAACACACACACACACACACATATAACTAGAGACACATTTTTCACACAAAATTTATGTACTTATTAAAAAGGAATTTACTTTCTAATTATGTGCAAGAATTATCATGGTGAGAAGTGAATGTTGGTTTTAATCATTGCCAGCAGATCCTCCCATCAGCCACATACTCACACTCACTCTATGGAGGAAGCACTATTAGTCACTCTGTACCGAGCATCTTACATAATATAGCTTTTTGTTTTCATCCCTACGACAAAACATGTGAGGTAGGTGTGTGACCCTTGTTTTAAAAACAAGGAAACTGACCGCTGGAAACGTAAGTAACGTAATTATCCAAGATCTCCAACCTAACAAATGTCAAAGTATGGGAGCTAACCTTGGGCTTTCATGCTCTTGTCTACAATAATCCAGAGCACCCAGGAACACTTATGTCTCTAAGAAGTCAGGTTTAGAAAAATGCATCTTTTTTGCATATATGTCACCGACTTTGGGTATTTCTTATTACAAGAGACCTTTATGCTTAAAGATCCCAAATCAATCGCTGATCATTTTTCTAACACTATAAATTCTAAATGCAAATGTCAACTAGGGAAGATTGATGAACATTTTAAAGACTCATTTTCCCCAAATCCATATGAGTCTGAATGCTGAGAAATTCCACACTACAGGCAGAATACTTAACAAAACACCAACATTTCCCTTCCGAAATAACAAAGGGAAATAGAAGTTTGTGCTCACTTTTTCAAAATGTCATGGCGTGTGAAAAGATGAAAACCTAGTAACTAAAGCAATTAATAGAATCTACAGTCTTTCAAAAATATTTCAGTAGCTTATCAAGCATATTAAAACTAGAACCTAAATATTAGGCTGGAATCAGGGCACATCTTTAGCTCTTCCAGAATCGTACTCACAGGGGGGCTGGCACTGTATTTTAACAAGCTTCTAGGCGGGCCCATTCATCTAGCAGCTTAAAACCTCCCCAGGTGATTCCAATGTGCACTCCAGGCTGAGAACTGTCATGGTTGGAAACCACTGGACTGGCACATGAGAGCCTGATTTCTGCTGCATGTTCTTTCTTTGAGCTCTTCTCCCCTAGTCCTATGAAAAGCATAGTCACTGACTAACTCAGAGTTAAGTGAATATAAAACTTGTAGAGATAATCATAATAGATACTGTGATGATTAATTTTGTGGGTCGACTTGGCTAGGCTATGGGGCCCAGTTGCTTGGTCAAACGCAGTCTCCATGTTGCTGTGAGGGTATTTTTTTTAATGTAATTAACATTTAAATCAGTAGACTTTTAGTAAACTATATTACCCTCCCTAATGTAGGTGGAGCTCATCCATTCAGTCAAAACCTTAAGAGCAAAGGCTAAGGATTCCAGAAGGGGAAGGAATTCCGCATCCCAACTGTAACACTGAAACTCTACCTGGCTTTCCAGCCTGCCTGGCATGTGCTGTAGATTTCAAACAGGACTACAACATCAACTCTTTCCCGAATCTCCAGGCTCCCAGCTTGCCTTACAGATTTTGAACTTGCCAGCTCCCATAATCACATGAGCCTATTCCTTAAAATAAGTCTCTTTCTCACTCGCACTGATGGGGTGTGTGGGTGTGTGTGTGTGTGTGTGTGTGTGTGTGTATTCTGTTTCAATTTCTCCAGGGAACCCTAATGCCAGATACCATTATTTAAACAGATTATGTACTAGAAATCATGCTAAATTATTCACATACATTTTCTGATTTAGCCTTTACACAACCCAATTAAACAGTTGAATAAGCAAGCTATAAAGAGAAGATGTGACCAGAGACAGGGAAGCTTCCTTTAGTGGCTGTGGAGAGAAAGCAGTACAGAAGTTAGCACTAGGTGAGCCAAAAAAAAGTCAAGGACAAAACATAGGGTGTTCGTTGAAAAAAACAAAAGACAAAAGGGAAGGGGAAACCTACAGATTTAAAAAGACAGTGCCCACCATAGAAAACCGTTCATCCACTTTCTGCTTTTATTGATTTGCCTTTTACGAACATTACACTTAAGTGGAATCACACAACATGTAGTCTTGCATCTGACTCCTTGCAAGAAGCATAACGTTTTTGAAGTTTATTCATGTTGTAGCATCTATCAATAGATCATTCCTAAAACTTCTCGAATATAAAAGTGGAATCATGTAGTAGGTCTATGTTTAAACTTTAGGGAACTGTGAAAGTAATTTTTCAAAGTGGTTGCACCATTTTATATTCTTACCAGCAATTAAGGTTCCAAGTTCTCCATATCAATGCCAAAATTTATTATTGCTAAGCTCTTAAATTATAAACAATTGAGAGTATGAGAGAGTGTGTGTGTGTGTGTGTGTGTGCAGAGTGTGCAGTATATAGAGGGTGTTTATATCTCGTGATTTTTTAAAATAGAGATGAGGTCCTGCTATGCTGTTCAGGCTGGTCTTGAACTCCTGGGCTCAAGCAATCTGCCTGACTCAGACTCCCAAAATGCTAGGATAACAGGTGTGAGCCACCATGCCCAGCCCTTGTTGTGATTTTAATTTGCATTTGTCTAATGACTATTTATGTTGAGCATATTTTCATGTGTTTATTAGCCATTTGTAGATCTTCTTCAGTGAAGTGTCTACTTGAATCTTTGACTATTTTAATAAACTTTGGATACTGATACTTATTTTAATAAACCAACTGTAAAAAATGTTTATGATAAAATTGTGGAAATTTAAACATTCAAAGGATACTTGATATTAAGGCTGTATTAGGGTTGTTTTGGGTTTGATAATGCTATTGCAGTTATGCTTTTAGAAAAAAATCTTTATCTTTTAATGTGACACACTGAATCATTTATAGATGAAACAATGTGAGGTCTGTGATTTGCTATAAAATAATCCAGAGGAGGTAGGGGAATTTATGTAAAAGATTGGCCATATGTTGACAACTGATAGTTCTTGGAGCTGAGAAAAGGATTCATGGGGACTCACAATACTATTCTCTCTACTTTTGCATACGTTTGAAATTTCCATAATAGGCTTCTTTTTGTTTTGTTTGTTTGTTTGTTTGTTTGTTTGTTTGTTTTTTGAGATGGAGTCTTGCTCTGTCGCCCAGGCTGGAGTGCAGTGGCGCGATCTTGGCTCACTGCAAGCTCCGCCTCCCAGGTTCAAGCAATTCTCCTGCCTCAACCTCCTGAGTAGCTGGGACTTCAGGTGTGTACCACCACGCCTGTCTAATTTTTTGTATTTTTAATAGAGATGGGGTTTCACCATGTTAGCCAGGATGGTCTAGATCTCCTGACCTCGTGATCCCCACCTCGGCCTCCCAAAGCACTGGGATTACAGGCGTGAGCCACCACGCCCAGCCCATAATAGGTTTTAAGAAATAAAAACTGATACCCTGAATGCATGTATTAACTACAAACTCTCTCAAAATCTACGAAATATACCATAAAGGGATTTTTAAGGCATAAACCACAAGAAGAAAAGGAATGGGAATGAAGACAACAGCAACAAAACTTGAAAGTGTATGGATGAACATGAACCAACTTGAGAAACCTGAATCCCTAATCAGAAATGGAAAAAGCCAAGAAAACAACCTGATTTACACAACAAAAATCTTCAAAGGGTTTAGGAATAGGTGGCATCAGGTACATCTCTGGAAATAAGTTTGAAGGTGGAACTGAACACCAAGGAATAACTGAAAGTAGATTTAAGAAAATGAACCTCCAGATATTTTACTACACTCTACACAGCCAGCCAACCACCCCTCTCCTACTCCAGCAAATGACTTTGGCTTATTTTCTGCAGAGTCAAAGAAAGGTTCTCTGCGATGGAGAATCCAAGCTATGGTTGAGGGTAGGGACAAAATACTAAAATCAAGAAAATAAGTAAAAGTCTACAGATTGAATATAGAGACTTCTTCCTCAGTTCAGCTCCCAGAATGCTTATAGACAGGCTAAAAGATTAGAAGAATCCGGATGTCCAACAAGAAAGACTAAAAGATGCTGACATTAGAGGACCCCCGCCATGTCTGCTCACTCCACAGTAATAAGCCTCACCCATGCACACAGAGTTTGCACTAGCTTCACAGAGCCCAACTTTTTTCTGAGTCATTAATTGGTAGATACAATTTACTGGGGTTTTGGCGGGGGTTGATTTAAAAATTGAGAACTACAGAAAAAGTTACAGATTTATGATTATATGAGGAAGTAATGGAAAGCCATTTCATGAAGCAGTGATGAATCAGGTTTTTTCTATATATTATTCTCTTGGGAGAACAGTTCATACTAAATTATTTTATTAACAAAAGAAATCATGCCAAAAAAGAAAAACAATACAAGTGGTCGAATCTAACATAATTTTGGCTTTCTTTTTGACAAACTGTCTGTAAAAATGGTGTCTATTGTTCCCGTATTTATGACCATGTGTACCCAAAGTTTAGCTCCCATTTATAAGTGAGAACCTGTGTTATTTGGTTTTCCGTTTCTGAGTTAATTCACTGAGGATAATGGTTTCCAGCTACATCCATATTGCTGCAAAGGATATAATTTTGCTCGTTTTTATACCTGTGTAGTATTCCATTGTGAATATGTACCATATTTTCTTTATCCAATCCACCACTGATGGGCACCTGGGTTGATCTCATGTCTTCGCTACTGTGAATAGCACTATGATGGACATACGGAGCCCAATTTTTAAAGACAAATGGACAACCAAGGATCACAGGATGTTTTAGAAAAGTCCCAAACATGAAAAATGAAGGCTGAAAAGTGAAAACCTGAAGAGATTTGTAAAATAAACCTAAGTGTTGGATAAACTGACAAAATTTCCCAGAAAGTAAAGTAAAAAGATGTTTAAAGGTACAAATGGATGAGCGCACTGACTCACACCTATAATCTCACCAATCTGGGAGGTCAAGGTGGGAGGATTACTTGAGCCCAGGAGTTTGAGACCAGCTTGGGCAACATAGGGAAACCACCATCTCTAAAAAAAAGAAAATTAGCCAGGCGTGGTAGTGCACACCTGTAGTCCCAGCTACTCAGGAGGCTGAGACAGGAGAACTGATTGAGCCTGCGAGGTCAAGGCTGCAGTGAGCCATGGCCATGCCACTGCACTCCAGCCTGAGCAACAGAGCAAGACCCCATCTCAAAAAAAAAACAAAGGTACAAATGGTGCTTGATTTACCATGGTTCAACTTACAATTTTTCAACTTTACCTTGGTGCAAAAGTGAGAGGCCTTCAATAGAAACTATACCTACATAACCATTTGGTTTCAGTACACTATTCAATAAATTACATAAGATATTCCATACTTTATTATAAAATAGTCTTTGTGTTAGATTATTTCACCCCACTTTGTGATAGATATCCAACAATTTATTATAAAATAGGCTTTGTGTTAGATGATTTTGGTTAATGTAAGAGTTCTGAACATGTTTAAGGCAGGCTAGACTGAGTTACAATATTCAGTAGGTTAGGTGTACTAAATGCATTTTTGAATTATGATGTTTTCAATTTACAATGGGTTTATCAGGACATAATCCCATCATAAATCAAGAACCGTTTGTATAATAGTTAATTTTATATGTTAATTTGGCTGATCCACAGTGCCCAGATATTTGGTCAAACATGATTCTGCGTATTTCTTAGCAGACATGTTTTTGGATGAGATTAACATTTAAATCTGTGGATTTTGAGTAAAGCTGATTATTCTCCATAATGTGGGTAGTCTCATTCAATCAGTCAAAGGACTTAATAGAACAAAAAATGACCTCCCCAAAGCAAGAGGGAATTTTGTCATCAGACTGAAATATGTATTAGTCAGGGTTCTCCAGAGAAACACAACCAACAGGACATAGAAATCTAGAAAAATATTTATTACAAGTTATCTAGAGGTGGAGAAGTTCCATATGGCGAAATCTCTACAAATACATGAATCAATTCCTTAAAATGAATCCATCAACCCCCAACCCGTGTATGTGTGTGTGTGTGTGTGTGTGTGTGTCCTTTTGATTCTATTTCTCTGGAGAACCTTAGTAATATAGGATAGTAGGAAATAAAGCATTTAAAAAACAAAAGACAAAGCCAGAAGGTCAACATCTTAACAGGAAATCCAGAAAGAGAGAATAGAAGAAACAAACTTGACTAAATCAAATCAATAATTCAAAAAACTAACCCAGAACCGAAGAACATGAGTTTCTGGATTGAAAGGACCCACAGAGTACCAACCACAAAAAACAGAAATAGACCCACATGAACTACCTACTTAACACACTAACATACCTCCCTCTAACAAGGCCAAAACCCTTACTCAGAGTAACTGGCCTAGAATTTCAGCCTCTTTTCTATGGAGTTCTTCAGTTCTGGAAAATACTCCTGAGATTGATGAATAGAAAAGAAACAAGAGCAGGCAGGATTCTGGGCCATCTGCCCCTGCTTCATTTATAGAAGCCCTGCTTTTATGTTTCATATTTTAGGTTTCTGAATACGATTTTTTTTACTTTGCATTTTTGCATTGGCTATTTTTTAATTGTATCTCTTTAAGGTATACAACATGATGTTTTGATATGTATACACATAGTGAAATGATTACTATAATCAAGCAAATTAACATATCCATCATCTCATACTGTTACTCTTTGTATGTGTGTGGTACAAGTACCTAAAATCTACTCTCTTAGCACATTTCCAGTATACAATACAATATTATTAACTACAGTCCTCGTGCTATACAGTAGATCTCTGTACTTACATGTCCTACATAACTGAAGTTTTATACTCTCATTGACCTCCATCTGCCCATTTCTCCTACATCCTTCATTCCTGGTAACCACTCTTCTATTGTCTGTTTCCATGTACTTGAAGTTTCATTTCATTTTGTTATTTTGTTTAGATCCTACATATAAGTGAGATCATACAGTATTCTTTCTATGTCTGGCTTATTTCACTTAGCATCAAGTCCTCTACTTTCATTCATGTTATTGCAAATGGTAATATCTCCTTTATATATATATATATATATATATATATATACTTTAAGTTCTAGGGTACATGTGCACAATGTGCACGTTTGTTACATATGTATACATGTGCCATGTTGGTGTACTGCACCCATTAACTCGTCATTTACATTAGGCATATCTCCTAATGCTGTACCTCCCCACTCCCCCCTCCCCACAATGGGCCCCGGTGTGTGATGTTCGCCTTCCTGTGTCCAAGTGTTCTCATTGTTCAATTCCCACCTATAAGGGAGAACATGCGGTGTTTGGTTTTCTGTTCTTGCGACAGTTTGCGGAGAATGATGGTTTCCAGCTGCATCCATGTCCCTACAAAGGACACGAACTCATCCTTTTTTTTATGGCTGCATAGTATTCCATGGTGTATATGTGCCACAAGAAAACTAACAAACAGAAAGGAGAAATAGTATCTCCTTCTTTAAGGCTGAATACTCCTCCACTGTGAATACAGACACCACAATTTCTTTATCCATTCATCTGTCAATGGACACTTGGATCGTTTCATTATCTTGGCTATTGTGAAGAAAACCTCTTTCTTTTTGCTCTGTAAATATATAAAGAGCCATCTCTGGTGCAGATTCCAAAAGAACTGCCCATGACCAAGACTATGCCTGGTGGTTCACACCTCATCCTTTCCCCAGCTCCCAACAATGACATCTAGAATATTATACTGAATTACATTTCAGGCCTTTGTGGTCTAGCCTGGAACTTAAATGTGCCTTAAGGTCCAAACAAGCAGCTTTTAAACAAACTTTTGGAAAATGCTCTGTATTCATAAATAGAAACTCTGTGTGCCTATGGAATGGAAGCAAATTCATTTATTAATAGTCCCTATGTCGCTCATAATTAGTGCAAAACTAGTCTGTTAACTAGACAACCCCTGAGGCTTCAGGAAGTAATTCATTTATGTGTTTGTTTTTCTTCAATATTTATAGTTGTTGTCTTGCACAAAAATCTGTCTCACAGAGATGCTTGCAATCTCTTCACTGGTCATTAACTACTCTGATAAACATTATTCACTTTTCCCTTAAAACATATAAGTAGACTAGAGAAATTCTGAAAGTAAATGAGACAGTACAAAAAAAAAGATGAAAGAACACTGAAGATAACTTTGGTATATTTTATAAATCTTCCCAGAGTCTCAGCTTATAGCTGGGTTTAATGCCTTCACATATACCTATTTATCAAAATTGGCAGAGTAATAAAGTCAGGTGAGATAAAAACTGACATGAACACTACAAATACAAACTTACTACAGCTTTTTTCAAAATTATATTCAAAATGGAAGCATCTAACTGAAAATTGTTACTTTCATTGTACGCAAAATGAGTATATGTGTATATGGGTATATGTGTGTATCTCTCAAATGCATCATACTAGTAAATTTGAGCCATGTTTTTCAGATTCTCATTTAAACATAGCTAAAGCCATCCTCAATGGCTACCTAATCAGCCTAATTACTCTGGGAATTACTATTGAACTATTGAAATCCACACAAAAGATTGGTGTAAATTATTCCAGATTCAAATAAAACATATCATTTCTATTTTTCCATTCACAGCTGCCGAGGAACAACTACACAGTCAGCAGCTACTAGAATAAAATCTTACAGTCCATTCAAATCTAAAAAGCAACACTGTGCTTATTTAACAAACAAGTATGCTATTTATCTACCATACTAGTGCCTAGAACAAGGACGGGGAGCCACTTTGGCTATAAAGTTTAGACAGCTTCAAGATGAAGATCTGAGCTAAGACTTGAAAGATGGGTAGGGATAACAGAAAGGAGGGAGAAGAGGAGTTCTAAACAAGGACATGAAATTTGAAAATTAAAAGTTCAAAACAAAACAAAACAAAAAAAACCCTGAAAACTATCATCCAACAAACAGTTTTCCCAAAATGCAGAGTTCTTAGAAGAGAATGATGGGAAATAAGATTAAGTAGGTGAAACTTATACCGAGAAATAACAGAAAGATTTAGATAGAAATACAATGATGGAAGGCATAATTTTTCAGTGTACATGGGCATATTAAATAGCAACACATATAAGCTCTTAGCACAGTATCTGGCCCATAAGGTTGAACAAATATTTGCTATTATTGTTGTTATTATTATTAACTAAATATTTCAAATATTATTTTCTGTAGTTTGGACAGCTAGTAAATATGACTACCCCTGATTTTTAAAATCTAGAATTAAACATTTCTATGTACTTCTTAATTACATATACATGATCTCACTGCAAAGCCTTCAATATTATTCAAAAGGCACATCTTTATTTTCCTGTACTTCAAATCAATTTCTATCTAAACAGAAATTCAACTTGGTCTTTCCGAGGCAATGATAACCTTCTCTGACACTCTCTAATGCTGATGTCCTCCAAACAGGACTTTCTGTCCTCCAAAAAGAAAAAAAGCTTCCCCAAGGAACAGTAAGAAAGAAGGAGGCTTTATAACAGATGAATGTATAGGCAAGTCTGTCTCTTATCTAACTTCTGTAAGTGTCCAGCCCTGATCCCGTGTCTTTGGTTTAAAAAAAAAAAAGCCCTAGGTAAGCCAAACTCAGCCCTAGACATCCTCCTCTTCTTCCTATTTTGGCCCTGGCTTCCATGACCTATCTGTTTTCTGTAATTTGCTACATATAATGGGTAAATATGGAACAATGATGAAGAAAGCAAAGATGTGAGGGGGTTGCCAAACTGCTCTCCGCTTTAGCCCCAACTTTGACATAAGAAGGCAGAAGAGCCAAGGATTAATATCATAAGTGGTTTTTCATTTTTCATAACATTTCAGAGCCCGAAAGACTGTAACAAGATGGTGATGATGATGATGATGACAACAACATTTCACATGTATTTAGGCTTTCCCTACATAATTGCAAAAACACTATCTCATATTAACAAGAGTAACAGCTACATGGAGATCAATGAGTCTAGTCCTCTCATTTTATAGGTGAGAGAACTTAATGAAGTCAGAGAGATTAATAACTTTGCCAAGACTACGAATTAGTGGCATTGGTGATGATAATAGTGATGATGATAATAATGATGGTGATGGTGGCAGTGATGTTAATAACCCACTAAATTCTTTGCATGCCTTGTCTCATTTAATCCTTACAGCAGCCCTAGGAGAGAAGTACTATATTTATCTTAATTTTAAGTTGAAGAAACTAAGATTTTAAAAGATCAAAAAACTTGCCCAAAGTCACACAGCAAATAAGTGTCAAAACTGAGATTCAAAAAGCAGATGGACTCAGAAATCTGTCGAGTTAAAACACTAAACTATACTTCTTGTAGTTAAAATTACAACTCGATTCTTCTGACTCTGATCCTAGTCTAATATTGTTTCCCTCATAGACTGTCTCCTAAATTTAGTGAGGTATATGTTGAAATAGAAATCTAATATGTATTGCATTTATTTTCTAATATATTAAATTATCTGTTACCTCTACAAGTCTAATGTTACAGAATATAGATCCATCTCTAGCTGTAAAAATATACTCTCTAACTATATAATACATATTATTAGGTAATTAGCTACAGTATTCATTTTATCAATATGACACTTAATCAATTTTAGTTTTTATAAGTCAGATGCATATAGTCTATTTCAAGAGAAAAAAATGTCATTTCACTGTTATATTCTTGCAGAAGATTTCCCTGTCCTAAAATCAGGATTATTTGTAGACAATATAAAGCAGCCAAACTAGCTTCTCTTGGAATTTCCACTTTAGGAAATAAATAACAATATACCCTAAGTTGACAATAATAATGACCTTGCTATTTATAATCTACCCTCAGAGAATTTTAAAGCACCTTTTAAATCATAACAGTCTTAAAATGTTTCCAGGATATGGACTGGCAAACCAAAGTACTGTAAAAATAATTGTGATTTTTTTTTTTTT
>NW_012110919.1:11185586-11214363 GCF_000951035.1 Colobus angolensis palliatus
AAAAAAAAAAAAACTATATGAAGTAGTTCCATGCACACAATAGTGACAAAAAATATTTAGCATTTATTTGAAGAGCTATAATTTTCAGAACCCTTTCAATTCTTACCATAATCCTGAGAAGCAAGCAGGGAAGATGATATTATCCCCACATTAAAGTTAAGGAAGAACTATGATTCATAATGGATACTTGTCTCAGCCAAAATCACAGTCACCAAGAGGCAGAGCCAGGATTAGAACCCTGGTCTTCTGACTCATGAGTCCTATATACTCGCTACTCTACTTGATCCTTATTTCTTATATAAAAGAATGTTCAGTTAATGTTTGACAAATGAATGTATGCAATGCATGAGCAAATCACATTTAATCAAAAAGAAATGCTGAATTTCTAAATTTCAGACCAGCATTTTGCCATTATATAATTTTTTCTCTCTAACTATACTTTTTATTTCTGAAGAATGAGACTGTCCCCTCGACAAGTATAATTATCCTCTGGAAAAGCAAATTATCTTTGAGCTGACAAGCTGATAAACAGCTAAGACACAAAATCACTAATTTTTTTCTAGATAAAAATCACCAGTTAAAAAAACAGAGATACCTTCTTAGAAATATACCAAGAAAACCAAATGCTATAACTTTTAACCCTAGTTTACAGCCTAGCTAAAGAACAATTACTATATATACTAGACACACTTTTGGAATGAATGAATGAAGACTCGTTTATACCAAGAAGGGAGAAAGGAATCACAACACAGTCCATCCATGATTTCACATCTATTAAGTAGGAAATATTATCATATTCTCACAACTGTCAGCCTGTGCTGCCAGACTTCACATTTAGCAATTATCTTGATGCCAGCTGTCCCCACGATTTCGTTTCAAATTTAATATGCCCTAGAAAATATTACATTTCAAAATTTCAAGCAATTTGCAAAAGATAGAGACAGAAGAGGCAGCCTCTGTAGCAAAGGCATGTGTAGGCTCTCTGCACAGTGTGGGAACACACTGGAATCCTATAGCAGAAATTTGTTATGTGCCCCCCACCCCTCTCCAGGATTTTTCTGGGTCTTCTGGTACAACTCCAAAACCTTGTTTAGATAACACCCCTCCCCCATTCTCAGTCCATGTAGACTGTATGAGGTCTTCTTACTCCACTCAACAGAGTCAAAAATGAACATAAGACTGCTGATGCCAGCATCAGTGCTTTCTACATTATGCTTCCCATTACAGTGACACTTACTGTTTTGTCTGCCTAACACAACATTCCCTTCTTATGGAATGGCAATTAATGGCTATGTGATCAAGCTGCCTGGGTTTGAAACCTGCTTCCACCACTTCCTACCCATGTGACTTGACCCATTTATTTAGCTACTCTAAGCCTCCATTCCCTCATCTGTAAAACAAAGATTCATTCACATATCCAGCAAATATTTATTGAATATTTATTATGATCCATGCTTTTTGCAAGTGCTGAGATAAGAATAGTGAATAAGAGAAAAGGTCAGTATCCTCATGGAGCTCAGATATGGCAGTAAAGGACAATAAACCAACAAGAGAGGTGCAGACTATAAGCGCCATAAGAGAAATAATGGGATAAGATAGTAAAAGAGTGATTCTAGATCCACTTGCATAGAATGTGCAGAATTTCAGGACAAAGAGGCTTTTAGGATAAAGCCTCTCTGAGGAGGTGACATTTTAGCTGAAATATAAAAAGTAAGAATAAGCCAACCACTCAGAGAACTGGAAGATCATTCCAGGAAGAGGGAAAGCCAGAGGAAGAAAAGAACTTGGCACAAAAGCACATCAAGATAACTGAAGCATGGCAAGTGAGAAGTGGGTAAAATAACACAAGATGACATCAGAAAGCTAAACAGAAGCCGGACTGTGCTGAGCCTTACAGGTATGGGAAGAAATTCAGATTTCATTCTAGGAGCAATGGAAATCCATTGAAGTGCTTTATTTAAAGCTTTGTGTTTTTAAAATATTATTCCAGCTACTATGGAAAGAATGGACATAGAAGAGTTATCTATTCAATACAGTTAAGTGGATGGATGGAAGAGGGAAAGAGGGAAGGAATCAGGGATGATTTCTAGGTTACTTGGCTTGAGCAGTTGTGTATATGGTGATCTATTGATTGAGACTACAAAGATTAGGCAAAAGTCAGAGTTCAAGAATTACTACATTTGAGATGCCTATCAGATCCTCAAAATAGCTGTTAAGACACTTTTTTTTTTTTTGAGATGGAGTCTCACTCTGTCATCCAGGCTGGAATGCAGCGGCACCATCTCGGCTCATTGCAACCTCCACCTCCTGGGTTCCAGCAATTCTCCGGTCTAAGCCTCCCAAGTAGCTGGGACGACAGGCATGGGCCACCACACCTGGCTAATTTTTGTTATTGTTGTTATTGTTGGTTGTAGAGACAGGATTCGCCATGCTGACCACGCTGGTCTCAAACTCTTGACCTCAAGTGATCCACCCTCCTCGGCCTCCCAAAATGCTGGGACATGAGCCACCATGCCCAGCCCTGTCATACATATTAAATGAAATAATCTATGTAAAAAGCACAATGCCTAACACAGAGTAAACATTCAATGAATATTAGCTATTATTCGTGTTTTGAGCAAAAGAGGAAAGTTCCTTCCTCAGTCTGCCCATGTGGTTTTGGTCATGACTGATGTCTTTATCTTCTCCCATGACCCAGCTACAGCATTGGACAACTGATCTAGATGCAGCCAACAAGAATCACATTCTCTTAGCTGTAGTGATTGGTCCATCACTCCAACCACACCAACTTAAGTTTTTCCCTACGCTTTTCAAACTAGAAGCTGAAAGGGAAGTTCCCCTTCCTCTTCAGTAGGGACCTTGTAAGAGTCCAGGGATGCTGATGATAAGGCTCCTACTTCTATGAGAAATGCTCTCTGTAACTGGAGGGAATAAGGCTGATATCCAGAGAGCAGCAGAGATGAGAGACAGAGCACTAGAGGCAGAGGGTGCTTATTTCCAGTAATTCTAAGGTAGCGCTGTCCAATAGAAGTATAATACAAGTTACATTTAAAACACTAAAAATAGACAGGTAAAGTTAATTTTAATAATACATTTTATTTAAACCAATGTATCCAAAATAGTATCATGGTAATATGTACTAATATAAAAAGTTGCCAAATAAGAATGATACAATGGACTTTGGGGACTTGGGAGGAAAAAATGGGAGGGGGGGGCGAGGGATAAAAGACCATGAATGTGGTTCAGTGTATGCTGCTCGGGCGATGGGTGCACGAAAATCTCATAAATCACACTAAAGAGCTTACTCATATAACCTAATACCACCTGTACCACAATAACTCATAGAAAAATTAAAAATAATAAAAAATAAGAAGTTGCCAAGTGTTCAAAACCCAGTGTGTACAGTAAATTTGAACTCAGACTAGCCATATTTCAAGTGACCAAGAGCCATGTATGACTAGTGGCTACTTTGTTGGATAGCACTGTCAACACTACCTGGGCTCTACCAGGCCCTTGTCATACCATAAGCCAATGCATGCCCTTGTAGGACTTTTTCTTTTTTTTTCCCATTATACTTTAATTTCTAGGGTACATGTGCACAACGTGCAGGTATGTTACATATGTATACATGTGCCATGTTAGTGTGCTGCACCCATTAACTTATCATTTACATTAGGTATATCTCCTAATGCTATCCCTCCCCCCTCCCCACTCCCCACAATAGGCCCCAGTGTGTGATGTTTGCCTTCCTGTGTCCAAGTGATCTCATTGTTCAATTCCCACCTATGAGTGAGAACATGCGGTGTGTGGTTTTCTGTTCTTGCAACAGTTTGCTGAGAATGATGGTTTCCAGCTGTATCCATGTCCCTACAAAGGACACGAACTCATCCTTTTTTATGGCTGCACAATATTCCATGGTGTATTAATTTAAGTTGGATTTGTGTCTCTTATCCCAAGAGTCCTTAATATACCTAAAAACATTATTTCACTTATTCCATTTACATCTGAAACCCTAATAATTCTTTTTTTTTTTTTTTTTTTTTGAGATGGATTCTTGCTCTGTCACCCAGGCTAGAGTGCAATGGCATGATCTCAGCTCACTGCAACCTCCACCTCCTGGATTCAAGATATTCTCCTGCCTCAGCCTCCCGAGTAACTGGGATTACAGGCATGTGCCAGCATGCCCCAGTAATTTTTGTATTTTTAGTAGAAGAGGGGTTTCACCATGTTGGTCATGCTGATCTCAAACACCTGACCTCAGGTGATCCACCTGCCTCGGCCTCCCACACTGCTGGGATTACAGACGTGAGCCACTGTGCCCAGCCTGATCATTCTTTTAGATCACACACAGTACATTATATTCTGAAAATTGATTCACCAATTCTTATTAGCATAAGGACTATCACCTATTTTCCTACTTAAGTGCCAACTCCCACTTCACATATGCACTACAGTTAAGACTCATTAGACCTCTGTATTTCAGCCTTGATTAGCACAAGAGACCGTAAGGGAGCAGTTGCAAACAAGAATCAAAGGTCCTACAGGTGATAACTCTGATTGAGTTGATCTGAGGTGGAATCTGGGACTCCATTTTTTTAAATGTTCTCCTAGTAATTTTGATAATCACCCAGATTCAAAACTACTGAGTTGGATCACTTACTAAATCTAAGTAGCAACTTCTGCCCCTTATTTACCTTTTCTATTGTTACAAGTATTTCCTCTGTTGTATTTACTGAAGTGCATGCTATATTCACCTTTGTATACTTAATTCCTAACCCTTAATGGATATATTTAAAATATTCAATAAATACTTGCTGAACTAAAAGAAAAACTTAAAGTGGACTTTTAATATGATGCTATTTCCAATATGATATCTAAAATAATCCAGAGAAGCAGTGGGAGGTAATAAGAGTACTAAGGTTAGGTAATGGCCTATCTCTCCTTCTTTCTGTTCTAATTTTAATTAGCACTCTGCTAGTTTGAATTGAGGGTAAAGGGAGTTAATTGTTGAGATTACTCTGACTACAGTTACATTAAAAAGAAAGTGTCCCGTGGCCACATTAAGTGCTATGTTGTACCCAGATGTCCACCTGTAGTTAGACAATTTTGATTTAATTGACTTCATTCACATCCAGAGCCCATGGAAGGGAGTGGAAGTTTGGTCAATTAAAAATCAAGTATTAAGAATGCCAACTGATTCCCCCTGAGTGAGAATTAGAGAAAAGGAATTCTAGGTCTGTGGGCAACAGGGAAAAAGACATACCAAAGCATTCACAAATGCCTCTTGGTTCCTCACCTCCTTCTTCCCTTCCACACACACATTCTAGGAGGTTCAATAAAGTGCTGTAAACTGTTTTGCACATAGAAGGTACTCAACAAAGTTGTATCAGTTGCTGGGGCCATAACAAAGTATTACAGGCTGGGAGGCTTAAACAACAGAAATTTATTGTCTCACAATTCTGGAGGCCAGAAGTCTGAGATCAAAGCATTAGAGTGGTTAGTTCTCGCTGAGGCCTCTGAACTTGGCTTGCAGATAGCTGCTTTCTTCCTGAGTCTTCACAAGGTTTTCCCACTGTGTTTGTCAATGTTCTAATCTCCTCTTCTTATAGAGATACCAGTCATATTGGATTACAGCCCACCCTAATAACCCCATTTTAACTTAATTACCTCTTTAAAGACCCTGTCTCCAAATACAGTCACATTATAAGGTAGATGGGGTTAGGAGAGCAACATACGAATTTAAGGAGACGTAATTCAGCCCATAACAAGTACCCTCTAGGTAACCACTCTGACAGAGGTTAGACAAATCCAAGAATAGCTGAATCTTGAAGAGGTCATATAGAGTTATTTGGTTTCAGGGATATGTTAAACGTGAAAGATCCAAACCAGCAGTTTCAAATACTACTGTTCAACAGAATTATTATGGGGTATGTTACAAATTACATTCTGGCCACACTCAGAAATTCTTAGTAGACCAGGCATCTATATGTTTGCAGCCTGGGACAAACTAAGTCTACAATTGACCCTAAAAGGCATGTCAACCTAGACAGCCAGAAATGAGGCAAGAAGCAGGACTGGCAAAGAAGAGGAAAAGACCTCACATGAATAATGTAGTTATCTGTATCGCTACATTCTCTTCATCATTAAGTCTCTGTTATTCAAAATTCACTCTAATACCACATTATTCTCTTCGTGACTTTTGTCCAAACAATGCCTTTCCAAAGAAGTAATGCACAATGAGAGGTCTGTGCTTATGATATTTTTCAGACGAGGGCTGGTTAGAATCACAAATGATGATCATTTACTTCACACCTAATATAACTCATTCTCTACTGAATAGAATTTGATTGATTGGTTGATTGATTTGTTTAGGCCAATGGATTCAAGGAAGTGAGCCATATTCATCTCATCTTCTCCTTCACCTTAAGCTGCCTCTGGGACAGGTTGACACACATTTTCACCACTCTCTAGTCTCATGGTTGATGAATAATATCTGTATAATTATATTTCATTCTATCATTAAACAGTACTGGATTCAAAGTAAAACTCAGTGAAATAATTTGGCACAATTGCTTTTAAAAATAATACATTTTTACATTTTCTCCTTCATGTGCTTCTTTATTCTATTTCTGCCTTTCATTCAACAAATATTTATCGTAGTGCCAGGAGTATGGGAATATAACAATAAATAAAAGATAGCCTCTGCCCTTCAGAAAAGTAAAGTCTAGAAAAGAAAAAAAGATGTGTAAACAAATAACCACAAGGGAATGTGCCATATTATAACAAAGATACACGTAAGGTCCCATGGAGCACAGAGAAGAGAACTAACATTGCCTGAAGGCAGAGTTTAAAGACACAAACTGAAGGATACAGTCAAGTATCCAGGCAAGGACACAGGATAAGAACAGGCATTAAAGCAAGAAAATGCAAGGCAAGTTTAGGGAATAGAAAATATTCATGATGGCTCTAACAAAAGGCTTGTAAGGTTGGGACTCATGGTGGACCTTCCATGCTACACTAAACAACCAGCACTGTCAGGGGAAGTCACTGATAGTTTTTTAAGCACCATCAGTTCTGTGTTTAATTTCCCCTAGGCATAAAATTTTCCTGAGGCTGGCTGCTGCTCCCCACTCCCCAGGGTGCGCCCCTCCTCCACAGCCCCATGCCGCCTGTACTGTAGCAATCAGAAGTACTTACTGTTCTCTAAATATGTCAGGCGTGTTCTCACTGACTGCTAATGTCAAAAGCATGACTTGAGAAACATCAAAATGTGTGATCAGACCAGTGATAGCAACCCTATGGTGGAGTTTTGAACAGTTGATAAGAGGAGCAATACTGAATCATTCCAGTTCTCTATATTTTGTCACTTGCTGTTCCTGTTGCTTCATGGAAAAGGGTTATATTTTCTCTATAAATAGAGCTTGATATATCTTCATAACCATCAACAGGGATGGACACTGTTCTACTTTCCAGCAGAAGGTGAAAGAAAAGTGATAGCAGTTAAAATGGTGTTCTTTGCTGTTTCTGTTTTGTTTTCATACTCTTCATTTAAAATCAGACTGCAATTTTAACAAGGTGGCAGGTAAAGCATTCCTTTTTGCTTTTAATGCTGCCTGGAAATAATTTGTTTTCTCCTCTCCAGAGAAATTCTTTAAAAAAAAAACTGTAAAAACCTGACTGTTCTGATACAAACCTTGTTAATAGGATGTTCATCTTAAAGCTCACCCAAAAGAGGAACAAGTAAAGCAACATGATAACATATCACAGAATTTTAGAAAGGACTAAGAGGAAATGCAGTGGTGTGGTTAAAAGCTGTGGTTCCTTTGAAGCTCAGATTAACAAGGACCTGCTAGTACTGATCATCTAGTATCCTAAGTGGGAACGTAGCAAATAGACATAGAACTATAACTCTAAGAGTTGAAATCAGAATAGTAACACCATTGCACTCCTCAAATCATTTTTAAAAGCAATATATTTGTGAGGCAATGCAAGTGAAAATTACATAATATAGTTACTAAATTCCTGAGTTTTATTTTTTGTTTATTCAATATCTACTAATATAAGGACAAAAATCATTGCTAATGATCAAAAGAGCATAGCAATCATTACCAAATTAAGAGGTCTGGCATGGTGGTTCACACCTGTAATCCCAGCAGTTTGGGAGGCTGAGGCTGGCGGATCACTTGAGCCCAAAAGTTGGAGACCAGCCAGGGCAACATGGTAAAACCTATCTCTACAAAAAAAATATAAAAATTAGCCAGGCATGGTGATGTGCGCCCGTGGTCCCAGCTACTTGAGAGTCTGAGGTAAGACAATCACCCAAGCCTGGGGAAGTCAAGGCTGAAGTGAACCGTGATCACACCACTGCACTCCAGCCTGAGCAACGGAAAGAAACCCTCTCCAAAAAAAAAGAAAGAAAAATTACTTAAGCTGTGATTTAATACATTTTTTCCAATTCTTTAAGTTATTAAGGGGCCAATGTCAATCTCTCATCCACTGCAGGAATCTCCTAGTTTCCCTAATATACCACTTCAGTCTATGCTGAAATATTACCTTTTTCATCATATATATTTAAGGTATACAACATGATGTTTTGTTATACATATACATAGTGAAATAATTATAACAGTCAAACAAATTAACATATCTGTCATCTCAGTTACCTTTTATCCCCCTTTGGTGATAATCTACTCTCTTAGCAAATTTCTAGTATATGATGTGGTATCATTAACTATAGTCCTCATGCTGCACACTGGATCTCTAGACATTCATCCTACTTAATAACAACTTTGTACCTTTTGACGTACATCTCCCCATTCCTGTCCCTCTCTCCCCACCCCAGGCCCTAGTACCCACCATTCTACTCTGTGTCTATGTATTCAACTTTTTTTTTTTTTTTTAGATTCTGCACATAAGTGAGATCATGCAGTGTTTTTCTCTCTGTGCCTGGCTTTTTCACTCAGGATAATGTCCTCCACGCTTATTCATGTTCTCTCAAATAGCAGGATCTCCTTTTTTAAGGTTGGACAATATTCCATCGTGTGTGTGTGTGTGTGCACGTGTGTGTGTGTGTGTACCACCATTTCTCTATCCATTCATCCATCAACAAATGCCCAAGTTGTTTCCATTCTGGACCATGGTAGATACTGCTGCAGTAAACATAGGAGCTCAGATATCCTGACAAGGTGCTGACTTCATTTCCGTTGGATACATACACACAAGAGGGACTGATTGCTGAGTTATATTGTAGTTTTATTTTTAATTTTTTGAGGAACCTCCACTCAGTTTTCCATAGTGGCTGCACTAATTTACATACAGAAGTTTCCTTTCCTCCACAGCCTCCCAACACATCTCTTTTTGGTTTATTTCTGAACTCTCTATTTCATTCCATCTGTCTATGTGTCTGTTTTTATGCCAGTACCATACTATTTTTCCACATTATAACTTTGTAATATAGTTTGAAATCAGGAAGTGTGATGTCTCAAACTTTTTCTTTCTCAAGATTGCTTTGCTTATTTGGGGTCTTTTATGTTTCGATACAAATGTTTTCTATTTCTGTAAAATATTACCTTTGCCTCTTCTTTTCCTTTCTTCCCATGTCATAGTTCCCTTTCTTTTTCTTCCCTCTTCTCTTTTCTCTGTGCTTCTCATTCTAGATCACATTCGGGTAATGTTAGGTACATGTATATAGTGACTATTTCTCCTGGCAGATGATTTACACTACAACTATAATCACTTAGAAAAATGTAGAATTCTTCCATCCACCTAGAATAGAGTTAAATTTGTTCACATTCCATTCCAAACACAGCATTATAGGAAACTGTATTCAGCAAGCTGTAAAAAGATCCATACAATAGAATATTACTTGCCATTAAAAAGGAATAAAGGGCCAGGCGCGGTGGCTCATGCCTGTAATCCCAGCACTTTGGGAGGCCGAGGCAGGCGGATCACCTGAGGTCAGGAGTTCAAGACCAGCCTGGCCAACATGGGGAAACCCCGTCTCTACTAAAAATACAAAAATCAGCTGGGGATGGTGTCCGGTGCCCATAATCCCAGCTACTTGGGAAGCTGAGGCAGGAAAACTGCTTGAACCAGGGAGGCAGAGGTTGCAATGAGCTAAGATTGCACCACTGCACTCCAGCCTGGGCTACAGGGTGAGACTCCATCTCAAAGAAAAAAAAAAGGAATCAAGTACAGATACATGCAAAACATGGGTGAATTCTGAAAGCATGCTAAGTGAAAGAAGACAGTCACATAGGCCACACATTGTATGATTCCACTTATATGAAACGTACAGAATAGGCAAATCTATTGAAACAGAAAGGATATTAGCGATTGTCTACACTGGAGAGATGGGAGGAATGGTAAGTAACTGCTAATAAGTACAGTGGCTTCTTTTTAGGGTGATGAAAATGTTCTAAAATTAGACTGTGGTAGTGGTTTCACAATTTTCTTAATATATTTTAAAAATCCAACTAAACACTTTAAATAGGTGAACATTATAATTATATCTCAATAAAGTTGTTTAAAAAATGTATCTAATGCACCAGTCTATGTATATACACACACATAATATATGCATATATATACATACACATACTCATTTACAGAGAGTTCTAAATTATCAGCCTGCAGTTTATCCACTGAAATTTTAAAATTCAAAATTTCTTAATTCCTTGATTGTATGAGAATGGTAATAATAACAATAATAATGACAACAAAAATAATATCAAGTAACCATTTAGTTCATACTATGTGCCAGCTACTGTGGTAAAAATACATAATCTTATTAAAACCTTACAAAGTCGCCAAATAACAGATTCTGCTACTAACCATGTTAACATATATTATTTTTTATGATCCTCACAACAAGAACTACAGTTTTTCTCAATTTATGAGAAAACTGAGATTTAGGATGGTGAAATAAATCATTCTAGGTTTTACAGCTAGTAGTTGGCAGAGCTATGATTTAAACTCTGGTCACTGCACTCTGCTGCCACTTGAGCTATCCCTCTGTAAGGGCAATTGAGTCTCAGTGAGCTAAAAGAATCTTACATTATGCTTGCAGACAGGCATCTAACAGAGTAGGAAAAATCCCAGAACCAAAAGCTGAAACCCAGGCTGCAGTCTGAGTCATGATACAAACTAACCAGGCCAGCCAAATTCCAATCCTCTCATCTGCAAACATGGAATAGAAATTTTTAAAGGTCCTATCGGCTTAAAAGTCCATTTTGTCCAAGAAATACTTACTTAAAAATCTGAGTCTTCAGTCCAAAATAAACTTGCCAGAAGAAATGCTTTCTTTATTTTCTGCCCTATGAGTTTGTGACTATTATTATTAGGTTGTTAAAATATTAAGTATAACTGGAAAATGAAAGCATAATTTTTACTTATGAAGTTCTATATCACCCATTAGCAATATAACACATGATGATTTATTAACTTTTTACTATAAAAACTTTTAAACATATTCGAAAGTAGACAGAATAGTATAAAAAACCCAATGTACCCATCATACACCTTCAAAAATCGTCAACTCAAGGTCAAACTTGTTTCATCTATATACCCTCCCACTTTGAAGAAAATCCATGGCATCATAACTTTTCTGTAAATATTTCGGTATCCATGTCTAAAAGATAAGGGTTCCCTTCTTAAAAGTATAATCATGATACCATCATCATACCTAAAAATATTAACAATAATATCTTAATATGACAAACTTGGAAAATAAATTTAGATATATAAATGGCAACAAATAATACAGATTTAAGTACCACTTTCACTGATAATAAAAGATAAACCTAGGCACATTAAAATTTTAAAGAGTTTATTTGAGCATTCAGGGATTCATGAATTGGGCAGCAGCAGACTGCAAGTGATTTGGGCTCCACCAAAGGGGTGCAAGGGAAAACTATTATAAGGTGTCTGTGGAGGCAGGACAGAGAAAATGTTTGATTGATTAAAGTGGAGAGTCCCTACTTACAGGTAATTGGCAGTGTCTGATTGGTAAAGCCTCTAGATAGAGATTCACTGGTGGTTTCTGATTGGTTAAGCTTAAGTTTCATTTCACTATTTTACAGTGTATTTACTGTTTACAGTGAGTTTGGTTTCAGTTTGCTTACATAGGAACCCAAAGCACTACCTAATGGTCTCCCAATTAATTTTTTTTTTTTTTTGAGACAGAGTCTCACTCTGTTGCCCAGGCTAGAGTGCAGTGGCATAATCTCCACTCACTGCAATCTCTGTCTCCCGGGTTCAAATGATTCTCATGCCTCAGCCTCCCAAGTAGCTGGGATTACAGGCGCACACCATGCCTGGCTAATTTCTATATTTTTAGTAGAGACAGGGTTTCACCATGTTGGCCAGGCTGGTCCTGAACTCCTGGCCTCAAGCAATCCTCCCGTCTCGGCCTCCCAAAGTACTGGGATTACAGGTGTAAGCCACTGTGCCTGGGCCCAATTAATTTTTTTAACACTGACAAATTTTACTTTGGGTGTTAAGGCTATCTGCATACTCAAATTTTCCAGACTATTATATCTATTTTAATACATTATTTATATAATTTATATATAATATATTATATTTATACCCAATCTCCATTCATGAAATGTCATATGGCAGTATACTGAATGTGTCCACAGAAGTAGACTACTAAACATTCTGTATATATTGAGCTTATTAGTTTTGTTTACTCATTGAGCTTGCCTGGTATTGAAAAGAAATTAAATTAGTTAGACATCGTTTGTTTGTGATTAACCTTTCCTGTCTTCCACAGTTCAATTTATTGTCCTCTTCATGATACCAAATGACTACTTTATGAATTGTTCCACCAATTTGCCAGCTATTATTCTCCAGCTACATATTTTATCCAACTCAAGTGAAGTTTTTATTCTGTGACCCTTACTTTTTATATAACTCTCTATAACCATTTTGCTCCTACCATACTTACTCTCACAATCCTTCCCTAACTTGCCTTGCCCTCCAAAACAAAAAAGCTTCAACCATGAAATTCCTAATTGATATTCTGCCTTATAAACTTTGCCTTGAAAGATTCCTTTGAAAAATTAATTTCATTTCCTCGATCTAGCCAATGATAAAATAATGATGACATCAAACAGAAGTAGAAACAGCATAATTTTTAAAAAAGGAAACATCAAATTTTGTATTGAAACTTTCCATCAGCATTTCACTAGTGAACAGACATTTCCTCTGAGAAAGAGTGATAATTACCATTTGCACCTCACATAAGGATTTTCCTGAGGCCTAAGAAAGTTATAAATAATAGTTTCTTTTGAAATAAAGAATAAAAAATTTGATTTTCTTCCATCACGTTAACAAGAAGTAAAATAGGTTACAAATAGTGGGGTAGTAAACAGATTAAAGAGATTAGCTTCAAAATAACTGCACTGCAGGACCTAAATGCTGAACTTAGGCTATCCAGGCTACATAAAGACCAGTCATCTTCTTATTTTTATAGTTCAATCGTAAGTCAGGGCTTATGGGAGTAACACACGTAAGAAAATATATATTTTGGGGGAGTTGGAAAAGTTCAGAAAATTTCAAAAATCAAATCGCATTTCAAATGGATTAGGAGAACTCACTAATTAGAGGTGGATAGCTTTCATACTGTTAAAAAAAAAAACCCAAACAAGTAAAAAAAAAAACATTTATATTATGATTAACCACCAATACAAATAACAGGCAAATTTATTAGTTTCTCTGCTCTTACTTTACAACTGTAACCTTTATAACAAACCCTGTTAGACCATGTAGGAGACCCTGTTAATGCCCACACCACATCCCGTTGACCTGTCTGTGAGTTCTTTTCCACTACTGTGGATAGTCATGCTGATGCTGACGGCTTCCCACCTAAAGGACCCACAGTTCTTTCTCCATTTTCTCTTTATTCTTCCCAAAACCACCTTGCACATACACTATCCATGCCTAAGTCCTTATACCGGGGTATGCTTTTGGGGAAAACCCTAATAAGACTATTGGTAATAGAAATAGCACTAGAAAGCAGACTTTCAGAATGAGATTCTGGAATTGTATTACTTGCTGGTCAGAGGGCAGCAAGGATCCAATTTCTAGTGATAAGTGAGTGGTGATAACCCCTAACATGCTACAGCAGTATAATGCCTGAAATTTTTAACTGAGGTGGACTGTAATGTGTTACAAGAAGAAGGAGAAAGTACAAGCTTATATAATAGCTCTAATACTTGAAAGACATGTGGTAATCAAAACATAAAGATTTTGGAGTATTTGTTAACTACTCTAGAAGCTTTAAAGAATGAGAATGGCGGCTTGGGTAGACCATCTATGAATTCAGGGCATGCTGTAAAAGTCAGAAAAACTCCATGTCAGTATTTAAAATGAACCTTATCTCCAGCACTCAGCTAACATACTACACTGAAATCAGGCCTACGATTTGATGAAGGAGCTTAGCTACAAAGACAACTAAATGCACAGCCCCAGCAGGTCTCCTATCAGGGCTCTGATAGGGAAAGGGGGAGGGTGGTGATGCATGGGAGGGTGATATTTAGGAGGGTGTACATGAGAATGCTAAACACTCAAATTCTGCTGAACCCTCTGGGCCAGCAGAATCCACCCTCTTCCCTTTCATAAAGGTAAGCCACCTCCAATTGCATGGAGACCTGGCAAAGGACATACCTGAGGGGTGGGGGACCCTCCTCAAGATCTGCCCTTCATCTTTCATTGCCTCCAGACCAATAACTAGGGTCAGGTCCTACTCATAAAAGCTCAAACTGTAAGGCTTGGCACAGTGGCTCATGCCTGTAATCCCAGCACTTTGGGAGGCCAAGGCGGGTGGATCACCTGAGGTCAGGAGTTCAAGACCAGCCTGACCAACATGGTGAAACCTCACCTCTACTAAAAATACAAAATTATCTGGGCATGGTGGTACATGCCTGTAATCCTAACTACTTGGGAGGCTGAGTCAAGAGAATCGCTTGAACCTGGGAGGCAGAGACTGTAGTGAGCTGAGGTCGCACCATTGCACTCTAGCATGGGCAACAAGAACGAAACTCTGTCTCAAAAAAAAAAAAAAACACTCCAACTGTGAAGGGCAGTCCCTGCTATGGGAAGAAATCGCCTATTCACCGAAAAGGCAGCTGAGCCTATCTGACATGTGTCATTAGAACTAAGAGCACATATATGGACGTGGATGTTGAGGGTGCTGAGCTGAGGCATGGGGAAAGAATGCTAGATAGAGGACAGTGCTTTCATGTGGAGGCAATCTCTCGTGATTCATAATTTAATTTGTAGCAAGGAAATCACATGTAGGTCCTAAAACACTAATGGGATGTCAATATGACTGACAGGATTCCAAAATAACAGGCATCAGAGGTGGCACTTAGCCACCAGAAGCAAGGTGAATGCATGTCATAAAAGGTAGTAAGGTCAGAGCAGTAACCAGAGAGCTTGACCTGCAGGGGTCTGTGGCAATGGTTAATAAGTCATTAGACATTTTGTTTATAGAAGCAAAAGATATCGGTAATGTATCTGTTGCTAGTGCTGCTGTCATGAAGTAAGTGACAGAAATGAGAGAAATTTACCGTCTCACAGTTTTGAAGGCCAGAAGTCCAAGATCAAGACATTGTTGGTTCCTTTTAAGGGCTGGGTGAATCTGTTCCATGACTCTCTCCTATCTTCTGGTGGTTTGCTGGCATTCTGTGGCATTCATTAACTTATAGAAGCATCACCCCACTCTCTGCCTTCATCTTCACATGACATTGACCTTGTGTACATTTCTGTGTCAAGATTTTCTTTCTGATAAGAGTACCAGCCACATTGGATTAGGGGCACAACCTACCCCAGTATGATTTCATGGTTACTCCTTATACAATTCAACCTATGACAAGTAGTTAATAAGGTCAATTTTTTATTTATATTTGCAAAGAAGACCAAGAACTAAACAGAAGATAGATGTTCCGGTTTGCAGATCTAAGCCAGTTCTCAGACCCAGAGCCCATCAAGGGGAGGCTGAGTCCTCTTAAGCGAAAGAGTTAATGTTTCTCCAATAACTCTTTAAGTCAAAAGGAATTTGATGTAATCAACCTGCCACAAATGTCTGGGTTGGCTTTTTTGAGGGATGGTTCTGTATTGAGGGGTCACTTTGGGCCAGTACTTATTGGTCAGACATTCAGCACTGTCAATAGCTAGATCAATCTTGGTGAGAGGGAGTACATGCTTTTATGCCCATGCATAGCCTCCATCTCTGACATTATGGCTAGTCAGTTTACATGTCCACTGTGCAACCACTGTGATGGCTTTCCACTTTGGAAGGCACAGCAATTCATCCTCAATGGGACTGACAGTTATTCAAACATGCTTTTGCCTTCTTTGCCTCCGCTAAACCATATTTACTAGCATAGGATCCACTGGTCCTACCTTTTATGGCCATGCTTCCACTCCATCAAGCTGATGAACTACTAGCATTCCATCTGATGGAATGCTAGAATGGCCAAAAGGCTCAGCTTTAGAATAACTGTCTATAAGATTGGTGCCCACTTGGGAAATTTGCCCATCCTCAGTAGCCAAGTTGGGGAATTTGTACTTCCCATTCTCTCAACTTCAGGCTCTGTGGGATTTGATATCTTATCCCCTATGAGTGGAACACTTTCACCAGAGAGAAAATTACTTTCACCCAAACCCTTTATTTTGGTGCCTGATTTAAAAGAGAATCTGAGTTAACTTTAACACAGATAGATACAATTATTATCACCTTATATTGAAGAATGAGGCACAAGGAAGTTTAAATGGACCAGGGTCACACAGCTAGTACGCGATAGAATCAGAACATGACCCTGGGCAGTCTCATCTAGAGTCCTCGCTTTCAAACTCTACTCTAGATTATCTGTTTTTAAAGTTCATGTTTTTGTATTTAATTTTGTATTCAATTTAATTGTCTTGAAGCAAAGCATTCCTGTATTATTTTATATTTCTAAGGCAGGTGTGGCTCTAGCACCTCTATAATTAAAATAAAGTTCAATGAAATCTGAACAAGTATTATTTAATATAGGTTTTTTATTATTTTAATAGTTTCAATGTAATCAGACAGTAACGATGTCTAGCTCTGTCTTCATTTAGCACGTATCTATAAACACGCTCCTTAAAAACATACCTAAACACACACACAAATAAAAAATTAAAGATGTCTTTATAAAAATTTTTCACAAGTTATGCATTTTTGAACAACAGTTACAGGAACAACAGTTACAGTAACAATTACAACTGTTATTTTGAACAACTCAAGATAACAGTTGCCAGTGATTTTTATCCCTAGGAAGTAGATAAATCAATCAGGCTAGGAGTTTTCAAAAGTAAACATAAACTCCTTTGTACTAGCTAATCCTTACCACTTAGCATCACCTGTCCTTCAGTTGGTCCTATGCTTGAGGCATCAGAGTGAAGACCAGGGAACTAGTATTCAAATCACAATTATTTTAAAGTTTACAATGCACAATTTCCTAACAGTGATATGATAGAAAGAGTATGAATTCTGGAGTCAGACAATCCTAGTTTTGCAACTTACTTGCTATGTGGCCTAGGACAAGTATTTAACTTTTGGATCTTCAGTTTTCCAATATATAGAAAGTGGAAGAAAAAAGACTGAAGTATGCAAAGTGCCTAGTGTACCGTCTAGCATCCAGCAGCTACTTAATAAGTAAATATTTCCTTCTTCACAGGTAGTATTAATTAATTCATGTTTACATAGTTACTTGCCACTAAAATAAATAATGTAGAAAACTCCTAAGGGTCTTATAAGTTAAGACGGAAGTAAATCGAAAGCTTGTATAAACAGATTAAAACACGGATTCACAAGAAGAGGAAATAACAGTAATAGACTAGAAAGCAGGTAGACCCAGCCATAGGAAAGAAAACTTAAATACTACTCAGCAATATCTCCAGGATACCATCAGAACTATTTTGGTCACCCCATAGGGGTAGACATGGATACCCACTCCTACGTGGCAAATCGAGTGCTTGAAATATAGCTAGCCCAAATTGAAATGTGCTGCAGAGTAAAAAAAAAAAAAAAAACTGGATATCAAAAACTTGGTATGAAAAAATACACAAAATATCTCATTAAACATGTTTAGATCGATGACATATTGAAATAATATTTGGATTTATTGTGTTGAAGAAAACATTGTTAGATTTAACTTCATTTCCCTCTTTTTACTTTCTTTATGGTGGCTACCAGAAATTTTAAATTTACGTAAGTGGTTTGCATTATATTTCCACTGGACAGCACTGATGTGAGGTCCTAATTTAACTTGAGAGTCCTCATTCTTAGGCTCTCATATTCTTCCCTCCCACTCTTCCATTCTTTAGCAAAGACCTAGCAGTACAGAAACAACAATTTTCACTCATATCCCTCTATGAGGGCCCCAATATCCTGGACGTAACACATGGATGATTTGCCACAAATAGGCTTTAAATGATTTATAAAATATATAGGAATGAATAAACGGATAAGTAATTCCCAAGGGAAAATGTCTCTCAAGGACAATATTCACATAGGCAAGACTCTGTGGTACTTTCTAACACACTTTAAAAGGAACATTATTTTGATATGCACTATCCATTTGCGACATTCAAGACAAGTGAAGGTTAGCTATCTACTAGAAAAAATAAAATTTTAAACTTGAGGCATTTAGTCACATAATTAAGAGTCTAGGAAAACTGCCTGAATTAGTCAAGGTTCTCCAGAGGACAAAAAAAAAAAAAAAAAAAATGCATATATACATATATGGAGATTTATTGGGGAATTGACTCACAAGATTATGGAGACTGGAAAGTCCACCCATGATTCATTCATTCATACTTTACATAGTTTAAAAGTCCCTGGCATCAAGCAGGGTACCCAGGAAAGCCAGTGGTGCAATTCAGTCCAAATCTAAAGGCCTGAGAACTAGGGAGGCTGCTGGTATAAGTCCCAGAGTCCAAAGGAGTTCAAAGGCCTAAAGGAGGAGCTCCATGTCCAAAAGCAGAAGATGTCCCATCTCAAGAACAGAACAAATTTGCCCTTCCTCCACTTTCTTGTTCTATTCAGGCCCTTAAAGCCCGACTGAATGACACTCACCCACATGGGTGAGGACAGTCTTCTTTACTCAGTCTACTAAGTCACATGTTAATCTCTTCCAGAAACACACTCAACAGACAGACCCAGAAATAATGTTTTACCACTTATCTGGTCATTCTTTAGTCCGCTCAAGTTGACACATAAAATTAGCCATCACACCACCTCAATCCTCTACACAAATTTGGCTGAAACTAGCCTGATAAGTCTATCAGAGGCTTCAGTGGAAAAACTGACCAGGTGATACGGTTTGGCTCTGTGTCCCCACCCAAATCTCATCTCAAATTGTAATCCCCATGTGTCAAGGGAGGACCTGTAATCCCCACATGTCGACAGAGGAAGGTGATTGGATCATGGAGGTGGTCTCCCCCACGCTGTTCTCATGATAGTGAGTGAGTTCTCATGAGATCTGATTTTTTGTAAGGGCTCTTTCCCCTTTGCTTTTTCTGTCTCTCCTGCCACCTTGTGAAGAAGGTGCCTGCTTCCCCTTCCACCATGACTGTAAGTTTCCTGAGGCCTCCCCAGCTATGCAGAACTGTGGGTCAATTAAGCCTTTTTCCTTTATAAATTACCCAGTCTCAGGGAAGTTCTTTACAGCAGTGTGAAAACGGATTAATATACCAGGCAACTCCACAGACTCCAGGTATCTTCTTCAAGTGTTTCACAAATACAGTTTCCCAATCTTTACAGAACATGAAACTCCAAAAATAACCAAATTTTCACTCACCCTACTCACACTCCCCCCAAAAAATCTACTCACCACAAACAAAGCAATCTAATCTGATAGTAGAAAAATGAAAATTAATGAACAGAAAAAAATCTGTTTCGGAGATAAAAACCAGAGAACCACTGGAGAAGATGACATAAACAGTGAAAGATTACAGGATGCGTTTTCATCTTCATAACTCTGCCATCAGTAAACAACACACACTAATGTTTTGTTTCCATGAAAATCTCCTATTTTTTTTTTTTTTTTTTTGAGACGGAGTCTCACTCTGTCACCCAGGCTGGTGTGCAGTGGCACAATCTCGGCTCACTGCAAGCTCCACCTTCTAGGTTCACACCATTCTCCTGCCTCAGCCTCCCAAGTAGCTGGGACTACAGGCGCCCATCACCACGCCCAACTAACTTTTGTAGTTTTAGTAGAGACGGGGTTTCACGGTGTTAGCCAGGATGGTCAATCTCCTGACCTTGTGATCCGCCCACCTCGGCCTCCCAAAGTGCTGGGATTACAGGCGTGAGTCACCTCGCTTGTCCTCTCTTGTCTAAATTTTCAAGGAAAAATTAGTAATGTAAAAATATGAAAAATATAAACTTTTTTTTTTACTTTGAAAGTTTTTAATCTCTTAGACAAGTATTATAACTATAGCCAGCACTTTTCTACAAGTAACTTTAAGCTAATGGACATATAATGGATAACAGTAAGGATCCTGGAGTCAAGTTACCTGGATTCAAATCCCAGCTCTGCCATTTAGGTGCTGTGTGACCTTGAGAAAATCCCTTAACCTTTCCCTGCTCAGTTTCCTCCTCTCTAAAATTTGGATAATAGCAGCTACCTTAGGGAGCTGTTATAATTAAATACATTAACATATAAAGCATTTAAAACAGTGCCTGACACATATCAAAATCTAAATAAGTGGTATTTATTACTATAAATGACCAACAAATTAAGCGACAGTAATTGGTACATCTAATCTCCCCTAATTGTCTTTTCATTTAATTGATGACTGTTCTTCTCACTAAGGACTTCTTTACTTCTTCCAACAGGTGTTAAACTGTTACTAGGTTTAAGAGCCAAAGGATACACATTAAATAAATTTTTTGCAAGACTCAATAAATATGGTTTTATAGCACTAAATGCTTCTAACAAGAGCAGGAACAAAAACATTTCAGGAAAAACGTTCTGTATTAAGAATAGGAAAGTCAACAGATTGATATCACTAATACCAATGGACATAATACTTAAGGCTCAAACCATACCATATTCCACTAGCATTTATTAAGTGTCAATTGTGTGACTGGTGTTTCCAAGATACTGGACATACAAAGAAGACAAGGACTCTATCCTTAAGGGCTCAGGCTGAGTATACAGGCAATATACAATTATGTTATGATGTAAACTACGGTTTGAATGTGTCCCCCAAAGTTCATGTATTGGGAACTTAATCCCCAATGCAACAGTGTTCAGAGGTGAGACATTCAAGAGGTGACCAGGGTATGAAGGCTCTGCCCTTCTGAATGGATTAATGTCATTAAGGTAGGAATGGGTTACTTATAAAAAGAATGAGCTCAGCCCCTCTTGTCCCTTTTAACTTCCACCATGAGATAACACTGCATGAAGGCCCTCACAAGATGCCACCCCTTGACCTTGGAACTCTCAGCCTCCAGAACTATAAAAAAAAATCTTTTCCTTATAAATTACTTAATCTGTGGCATTCTGTTATAGCAACATAGAATGGACTAACACAATGTATTATAACGAAGTATGAGCAAAGTGCATTACAGGCAAAAGAAGAAATCTGAACAAAGCCAAAGCAGCATGAAACTGCATAGCATATCTGGGGAATGGTAACTCACCTAACATGGCTTCAGCATTCCATCAAGATCTTACATTGCTTTTGTTTTTTCAAACATTTACTGCCTGTCATGTGCAAGGCACCAAAGAAACAGACTTGAAATCGATAGCCTCTGGGAAAGTGATATCTGTGCCGGGTGCTAATGTACAAATTGAAGTTAGCTGCAAGAACAAAGGAGTAAGAGCATTCTAGGAAGGAGAAAAGGTATATGGAAAGGCATTTTGAGAAACAGGAAGAATTTAGTAAGTCTAAATTCACGGGAGGATCCCAAGATAAAGGCAGAGGTGGGATCATTAGATGTTTTTGGATGCCAGGCTTTTATAACAAAAGTGACTAGTAATTACTAAAGGATTTAAAATAAGATAATGACCAGACCCGTGTTTTAACAAAGCCCTTCTGATAGAAGGCCAGTAAGAAGCAATCCAGGAGAGAAAAGGGATAAGGAAATAGCATTAGTGATGGTGACAGAAAAAAAGGAAAGAACATATTCAAGAGGGTCTTCGATGAGAA
Organism: Colobus angolensis palliatus; assembly: GCF_000951035.1. Classification (NCBI taxonomy): domain Eukaryota; kingdom Metazoa; phylum Chordata; class Mammalia; order Primates; family Cercopithecidae; genus Colobus; species Colobus angolensis. The sequence goes on from NW_012110919.1 coordinate 11,207,778, forward strand.
AATTTGGTAAAAGTAAGGAAGAAAGAGATTCCTTGGATGGCTCCTTCAGTTTTTTCCTAATCCCGCTATTCCCCTAGTAGAAACATCTTCTCCTTTGAACCTACTTTATTTCTACCTTAGTGGCCTTTTAGGGGGTACCTATTTATTCATGTCTCCCTCCTCCTACTGGTAAACTCATTATGGGCAGAGACTGTGCCTTATCCCCCTCATATTCTTAGCAGGACTAGAACTAGGGTGAGGAGAGTGAGGCATTCAACTTCAGGTTCATGCTGATACAAGGTTGAAATCTGTTTCTATTTAAAAATTTGGTGTTTTGTTCATCATAGACTTTTTGCATACATTTTGATTTTTTAAACATTAAATTAAAATACTGTATATTACTTAGTACTTTGGCACACTCTTAAATTTTATACCTGTGGTAAGTACCTCACTTACTATCCCCTAGTCAAAGACCTGATACTCAGTGCCTTCCTGACACAGTACCTAACACAAGCAGGTACTTAAATGCACGCTGAATGAAGGAAAAGCAAACAAGTGGCATAAGCAACAAGATGGATGGTGGTGGGCCTTTTACAGAGACAGTGAATATAGGAAGAGCAAAATACTTTAGAGGAACATGAGTTTATAATGCATGTCAGACGCACTGCTTGGTGTATTATAGATTCATTTATTATTCAACACTGGAAGCATGTATAATAGGAAATATTAAAGGATGACATTACTCAAGGAATTGTTCTCCAGATAAAACTTACACTAATATTTGGGGTATTATAGCAATATCCAATTTCTTAGTTCAGCTTTTAAGTTAACATTTCTTAGGATGCCAAGATGAGATGCTTGTTACATATATGTACCATTAACATTGATATGGTACAAATATTTGTGTTCCCCAAAAATTCGTATGTTGAAATCCTAATCCCCAAGATAATGGTATTAAGAGGTGGAATCCTTTGGAAAGTAATCATGTCACGACAGCAAAGCCCTCAGGAATGGCATTAGCACCTTTATTATAAAGGCCCCTGAAAAATGACTTGCATCTTCCACTATTTGAGAACACAGCTAGAAAGCACCATGTACGAATCAGAGAGAGGGACCTACCAGACACTTCCCAATCTCCAGAACTCTGAGAAATGAATTGTTTATAAGCCAGCCAGTCAATGGTATCTTATTATAGCTGCCCAAATAGACTAAGACAAACACAGTCTTTGACATGACTTCATCAAATGGCACCCACATTACTCTATTTCTGTATCCTTGCTCACTTTTCTTCATAGCATTTATCACTACTAGATGCACTATAAGTTAATTATTTTTCTTTCCCCTTTAAAAAAGATTCACTCCATGAGAACATGGAATTTTTCTGTTTTGTTCATAGTTGTATTCCCAGCACCTAGAATAAATGCCAATTAAGGTCATGACAAACAGTGGGAGGGTGGCTGGAGGGTGGCTTACAGTGGAGCAGAAATAAGATAAAGAAAATAAACAAAACCCTGCGTGGATACAAAACTAGAGCTAGGATCTCACAAGAATTTAACAGAAAGCCCTAGGAGCTAAAAATGAAGATGCAATTCCAAACCAGAGTAACAAGCTTGGGAGCTTACCTGTAGTCACTTTGGGAAGTAATCAGTGGGCTTGGGTTTAACAGCCTTTGGCCAGATGAGAATCAAATCTCTAGATAAAGCTGGTACCCTCAAAGGATTGCATACTTGGCTATCACTGGCATACGAGAAGATAAAAGGAAACTTGCATTTCTCAGCCTGTGCTCCGGAACAAATAAAAAAGTCTCCCGGAGAATTCTTAAATATGACCTAGTCTCCTATTTTCAGGGCTTTAAATTTATACCACCCAGATGGTCCAGGAATCCCAAGCCAAGAAAGTATATATTGGTTCTGGGTGTGATAGTTATCAATGTATTTTCTCACAGCTCCCAATGCACCCTTCTTTGTCTTGCTTTATAACATTGGAGCTGCACCCTACGAACATTTCTCCTTTGACTTCTGGCTCAATGTTAAGCTTCGTCAAAAGGAGGGATAAGGCTGATCAGCCCATTGAAAAAAAGGTAAGTGATTCCAAACAAACTGGTTTTACTTATTAAATATAATAGAACATAAAATACTGTTTCTGAAAACCTAACAAAGTTAATAAACAGAATTGTCATCCAATATGAACATTTCCAGTGGTAGGGCTGGCTTTAAGTCAAGCTTAATTTTTCATATACTGAAACATTACTCATCTAATATGCAAACAGATTTTTCATTTGCTTCTTCTCTAATTCAACAGCTGTTATCTTTGAAGATTTATAGCCTCACATCTAAATGGATAGCTTTTAAGTAGTTTTTTAGGCCAGTAGGCCCAGGTTCATTTATCATAAGATTGGTTGCCTATATATCCCATTTCACATTCCAAATATCTTCCCATTTTATAGAATGATAAAGGGTTATATGCATTTTGGATATAGTAAGAATGAAAATCATTGAGAAAAACCTGGATTGCCAATTTATATATTTAATGCTTATCAGTTAAACTTTAACTTTATTTTGCTTATATTAGGACTGCAAAGTACAAAACATACTCCATCCCATATTCTAGCAAGTACCACCTCATGATGGCTTATTTTATGTGTCAACTTAAGGTCCCCAGATATTTGGTCAAATGTTATTTGGTGAAGGTGTTTAAATCAGTAGACTGAGTAAAGTAGGCTGCCCTTCCTAACATGGGTAAGCTTCATCCAATTAGTTGAAAGTCTGGATAGAACAAAAAAGTTGACCTTTTCTTGAATAAGAAAAAATTCCACCAGCCCAACTGCCTTTAAAATGGGGTATCAGTTTTTTCCTATCTTCTGACCTGAACTGAAACATCAGCTCTTCCTGGGTCTCAGGCCTGCTGGTCTTCAGAATGGAACCACACTGCTGACTCTCCTGAATCTCCAGCTTGCAGATCTTGCACCCTGCAGGTCTTGGAACTTGTCAGCCTCCATAATCACACAAGTCAATTCCTTATAATAAATGCCTTTATATACATATGCACATATCCTATTGGCTCTGTTTCTCTGGAGAACCCTAATACACACTGCAAATGATCCCTTATTAACTCCTGCTAAAGCATCCCTCCTAAATAGCTACAAATGTTCCAGACCTTTCCTCCTATTTCAAAAGGTAAAAGTATTGTGCTTACTATCTTGTCTTTTCACTGTCCCCATTCCCCCATGCTACTACCTTGTGGAAACACATTCCTACCCCATCTCTGTAATCATGTGGTTAGAATATGAGCTTTGAAATCCTGCCTACCCTCTGGACTACAGTTGTTTGGCTGGATATCTTCCAAGCTGAGCCAATCAGAAGCCATAAATGTAAATTCGACTTTTGAAATTTGTATTTAGAAACTGAAAGAGAATTGATTGAAGTCCCTCTCTGCCAACAACCATGTGTGGGAATTAGGCCTAAGAAAATGAAGCAGACACACTGAAACAAAGGTGAAAGTTGAAAGAAAAAAAAAATAGTGTCCTACTGATACCTAATTCCCTCATTTATACCTGAAGCTTAGCCTCACCCTGTCTTTCCCTGACCCCATTACAGTAGCCAATAAATTCCCTTTTGTCCTAAACTGGTTTGAATTAGGTTTCAGTTAGTCACAACTAGAGAAGATACAGTAAATTCCTACTGCATGTAAATTGTTAACAGAAATTTGTGAATTATATTAAAAATAACCAACTTAGTTATTCAAATGTTTTCTAAAATCTGTTTGCCATAAATTGATACTGTTCAAAAATATATATGTTCAATATTTGTCCTAAAAACATTAACATCATTGAAGCTACTTAAAATGCAAAGATTACCTAGGAAGAATGTCTCTTTGCTGCTTTTTACAAGGGACTTATCAAATTAGAAAACAAAATTAGAAATCATAATGAGTTCCACATTCTCTGGTGAACACTGTGAGGTACCATTAAAAATGTTATATAAACCAGGAACAGTGGCTCACACCTGTAATACCAGCACTTTGGGAGGCTAAGGCAGGAAGATCACTTGGGCCCAGGAGTTTGAGACTGCAGTGACTTATGATGGCACCACTGCACTCTAGCCTGGGCAACACAGTGTGACCCCATCTCTTTAAAAGAAAAAAAAAAAGAAGAAACAGGAATATGCTGCTTTAAGTTTGTACTATTTTTATTAATTAATTTTAATTTTAAAAAACATTTTAACTGCTATATAAAAATTATACTATAAAAATGTTGTAATCTGAATCTTTAAGGAAAACCATACAAATTTACTGAATGAGGTTATCTTCTTGGCACTTTTAAGTTTTAAATTCAGTGTTTTCTTAGCTGGTTGAAGGCTGAAATTCATTATTTTCTTATAGGACTCTTGTTATATAGAAAACACTTAATTATGAAGTACTTATTCATACACATGAAAGATAAACTGGTCCTGAATTTCCTCCTCAATAATATAAATGTTATCAATGTTATCCTAAGAAACAGGAAAAAAAATGGTGGCTTGGATAATTAAAATTCAGAGATAAACACAATCTTCAATACTCAAATTCAATTGAATTCAAAGTCTTCAACCACCTACTATTTTATAAAGCTGCTGACAAATATTAAAGTTTTAATCGTCTTCTCTAATTTCATTGCCCTTACAGATTTTCCTTAATGATGTGCTAAGTAGCATAATTGTGAATAAGGAGAAAGTAAGAGAGAATATAAAAAGCTAACACACATATACACTTCAAAAACAAACTTGGTAAGAACTTAGTCACAAAGGGTATAAACCCTATCAGGATCGTAACTCCAGGTGACTTTTCTTTTTCACTCTTCCTAATTTTATCAACTAAAAAAGGGAATCAGATAATCCTAGAATAGGTAAGAGAGGAAAAGCAGACTTGGAAGTGGTCAACAGACTCTATATAAGGCCATTAAAGCAACTACGGAGTGAGAAGTAAACTAGTTAGTCCAAGTGTTAATAAAAATTTCAGGCCCCAGAATCATGCTCACAGATTGGAAAAGTTAGATTTTTCTGTTGCTTTATTTTTATAGAATTGCAGGAAATATTATAAGCTTCATTTGTCCAACAGCATTATGGGAACAGGTAATGAATACAATATTTCAGGGTCAGCTCATAGAACTAATTTTCACAAATTCTTATATAAGAAAAACCTCTTATCCTATTGCAGTGTTCTCAATCCCATTCACATTAAGACTCTTCACACAATAACCACTCTGTTAAGAGAATGACAGAGGGATTACCAAAACAGAAGGGGTACACATGCTGATAGTAATATCCAATTCACAGATATTCATCCATGCAGTTCTAACCCAGGAAACATGTCTTGTAATTATGAAACTTTGATATTTTCTGCTATGTAGCAGCATTCATTCTAAGCAGTGAAATGTTCTAAAAAGTTTTGAGTCTACATTAAGGAGAACATTTTAATTGATGTATCTATCAAAATAAAATTAGAGTTAATATAAGCAACATCAATGAAAGGTTTGTGGAAAAGAATGTTTTATTTTTAATGGATACATAGTGCATATATTTATGGGGTCATGAGATATTTTGACACAGAAATAGTGTGTAATAATCACATCAGGGTAAACAGGGTATCCATCATCTCAAGCATTTATTTGTGTTACAAACATTCCAATTATACTGTAGTTATTTTAAAATATATAATAAATTAATGTTGACTATAGTCACCCTGTTGTGCTATCAAATACTAGATCTTATTCATTCCATCTAATTATATTTTTGTACCCATTAACCATCCCCACTGCCCCACTACCCTTCCCAGCCTTTGGTAACCATCATCCTACTCTCTTATCTTCATGAGTTCAATTGTTTTAGTTTTTAGCTTCAACAAATGAGTGAGAACATGCAAAGTTTCTCTTTCTGTGCCTGGCTTATTTCACTTAACATAATGTCCTCCAATTCCACCTATGTTGTTGCAAATTACAGGATCTCATTATTTACAACTGAATAATACTACATTGTGTATATGTAACATATTTTCTTCATCTATTTGTCTGGTAATGGACACTTAGGTTGATTCCAAATTTTGACTATTGGGAATAGTGCTGCAATAAACATGGGGGTGCAGATATGTCTTTGATATATTGATTTCTTTTGGGGATATACTTAGCAGTGGGATTGTTGGATCATATGGGTTTTTTTATATATCTACTTTAAGTTCTAGGGTACATGTACACAACATGCACGTTTGTTACATATGTATACATGTGCCATGTTGGTGTGCTGCACCTATCAACTTGTCATTTACATTAGGTATATTTCCTAATGCTATCCCTCCCCCTCCCCCTCCCCAAAATAGGCCCCAGTGTGTGATGTTCCCCTTCCTGTGTCCGAGTGTTCTCATTGTTCAATTCCTACCTATGAGTGAGAACATGTGGTGTTTGGTTTTCTGTTCTTGAGATAGTTTGCTGAGAATGATGGTTTCCAGCTGCATCCATGTCCCTACAAAGAACACAAACTCATCCTTTTTATGGCTGCATAGTATTCCATGGTGTATATGTGCCACATTTTCTTAATCCAGTCTGTCACTGATGGACATCTGGGTTGATTCCAAGTCT
>NW_012110919.1:11215353-11225830 GCF_000951035.1 Colobus angolensis palliatus
TGAATCTATAAATTACCTTGGGCAGTATGGCCATTTTCACGATATTGATTCTTCCTATCCATGAGCATGGTATGTTCTTCCATTTATTTGTGTCTCCTTTTATTTCACTGAGCAGTGGTTTGTAGTTCTCCTTAAAGAGGTCCTTTACATCTCTTGTAAGTTGGATTCCTAGGTATTTTATTCTCTTTGAAGCTATTGTGAATGGGAGTTCACTCATGATTTGGCTCTATGTCACTGGTGTATAAGAATGCTTGTGATTTTGCACATTGATTTTGTATCCTGAGACTTCGGATCACATGGTATTTCTATATATTTCTAGTTTTTTGAGGAACCTCCATACTGTTCTCCATAGTAGCTCTACTAATTTACATTCCCACCAACAGCATACAAATATTCCCTTTTCTCTACATCTTCTCCAGCATTCATTATTGCCTGTCTTTTGGAGGTAAGCCATTGTAACTGGGGTGAAATGATATCTCCTTGTAGTTTTGATTTGCATTTCTCTGATGATCAGTGATGTTGAACATCTTTTCACATGCCTGTTTGCCATCTGTATGTCTTCTTTAGATAAATGTTTATTCAAATATTTGCCAATATTTTAATTGAATTATTAGATTTTTTCCCACAGAGTTGTTTGAGTTCCTTATATATTCTGGTTATTAATCCCTTGTCAGATAGATAGTTTGCAAATACTTTCTCTCATTCTGTGGGCTGTCTCTTCACTTTATTGTTTCCTTTGCTGTGCAGAAGCTTTTTAACTTAATGTGATTCCATTAGTCCATTTTTGCTTTGGTTGCCTGTGCTTGTGAGGTATTACTCAAGAAATCTTTGCCCAGTCCAACGTTCTGAAGAGTTTCTACAAAATTTTCTTGTACTAATTTCATAGTCTGGGGTCTTAAAGTCTTTAAATTATTTTGATTTGATTTTTGTATATGGCAAGAGACTGGGGTCTAGTTTCATTCTTGTGCATATGGATACCAGTTTTCCCAGCACCATTTACTGAAGAGATTGTCTTTTCCCTAATGTATGTTCTGGCACCTTTGTCAAAAATGAGTTCACTGTAGGTGTGTGGATTTGTTTCTGGGTTCTCTATTCTGTTCCATTGGTCTGTGTCTGTTTTCATGCCACTACTATGCTGTGTTGGTCACTATAGCTCTGTAGTATAATGTGAATTCAGATAATGTGACTCCTCTGGTTTTGTTCACTTTGCTTGGGATGGCTTTGTCTATTCTGGGTCCTTTGTGGTTCCATATAAATTTTAGGATTTTTTTGTTTCTGTGAAGAATATCACTGGTATTTTGATAGGGATTACACTAGATCTGTAGACTCCTTTGGGTAGTATGGACATTTTGACAATACTGATTCTTCCAATCCATAAACACGAAATATTTTTCCATTTTTCCATGTCCTCTTCAATTTTTTGCATCAGTGTTACATAGTTTTCACTGTAGAGATCTTTCACATCTTTGGTTAAGTTTATTCCTGGGTATATTTTTATGAGATTACTTTCATGATTTCTTTTTAAGACTGTTCACCATGGCATATAGAAACACTACTGATTTTTTATGTTGGTTTTGTATCCTACAACTTTACTGAACGTGTTTATGAGTGCTAACAGTCTTTTGGTGGGGTCTTTAGTTTTTTCTAAATGTAAGACCATATCATCTGCAAACAAGGATAATTTGACTTCTTCCTTTCCAATTCGGATGTTCTTTCTTTCTTTCTCTTGTCTGATTGCTTAGCTGGGACTTCTGGTACTATGTTGAATAATAGTAGTGAAAGTAAGTATTTTTGTCTTGTTCTAGATTTTACAGGAAAGGTTTTCCATTTTTCCCCATTCAGTAAGAATAGTAAGATAGTAGCTGTGGGTCTGTTGTATATTGCTTTTACTGTGGTGAAGTATGTTCCTTCTATACCCAGTGTTTTGAGGGTTTTATCACGAAGGGATGTTGAATTTTATCAAATGCTTTCTCAATATCAAATGAAATGATCATATAGTTTTTGTCCTTCATTCTGTTGATATGATGTATCACATTGATTGATCTGTGCATGTTGAACCATCCTTGCATTCCTGGAATAAATCCCACTTGGTCATGATGAATGATCTTTTTGATGTGTTGTTAGATTTGGCTTGCTAGTTTTTTGTTGCGGATTTCTGCATCAGTGTTCATCAGTAATACTGGCCTGCAGTTTTCTTTTTTTGATGTATCTTTGTCTGGTTTTGGTATCAAGGTAATACTGACCTTGTAGAATGAGCCTCAAAGGAGAAACTACTTCCATTTTTCAGAAGAGTTTGAATAGAGCTGGTATTAATTTTTCTTTAAATGTTTGGTAAAATTTAGCAGTGAAGCCATTGGATCCTGGGCTTGTCTTTGCTGGGAGACTTTTTAGTACAGCTCAATCTTGTCAGTTGTTATTGGTCTGTTCAAGTTTTGGATTTCTTCATGGTTAAATCTTGGTAGGGTATGTGACTAAGAATTTATCCATTTCTTCTAGCTATTCCAATTTATTGGTATATAGCTGCTCACACTAGTCTCTAATGATCTTTTGAATTTCTGCAGTATAAGTCATAATGTCTGTTTTTTTAATCTGATTTTACTTGGATCTTCTCTATTTTTCTTATTCTGGGTAAAGGTTTGCCAATTTTGTTTATCTTTCGAAAACCAACTTGGTGAAAAAGATTAAATTCAGTAGGTCTTAAATACTTTCGTACTTTAGGAGATTAATACAAAAAGAAAAAAAAAGACATGGATTCTTCAAACATCTCACAATGAAGAGATGATAAACATATTAATTTTGTATGTAAAGGAGGGAGGAGATATGTACATAAATGCTTGTCTAAGTATAGAATCTCTACAGAAGGATAAGTGAAAACTGAAAAGAATGATTGCCTTTGGGTCACAGGACTGGGGGACTGGTGATCTGAGATAAGAGCACTTAATTTTCATTACATACTATTTCCCACTGTTGGAATATCTGAATGTATATACAGTCCTTTCTATTCCAATAAATAAAAAAATTAAAATAAAAAGCATAAACCATATATACAAATAATTTTACAAAACAAAGTTACACGTAAGAGATATAAACTACACTTGATATTCAAAGGATAGAAAGACCCTATTCACCTAGAGAAGCAGAGTAAGTATCAATAAGGCGGTGGTTCATGAGATGGACTTTAAATGATGGGTAGAATAGATATATAACAAAAATCATTCCAGGGAAGAGAACACCTGTGTATAGTCACAAAGTTGGGAAGGGATGAGGTGTGTTTAGAAAAGTGATAGTTTAGAAGCTTAGGCTGCATATAAGGATGTGTTCTTTATCTATACATATCTGACAAAAAAAAAAAAAACTATACGGTTAGCATCTTGAACAACACACATTTACCACCTCACACTTCTTGTGGTCAGGAGTCTGAATTAGCTAGATCCTCTACTCAGGATCTCACAGGCTGAAATCAAAATGTCCACCAAGACTATGGTTTCTTCTTAAGCATTGGGCTCTCTTTTAAGATCACTGGTTGCTGACATAATTCATTTCCTTGCAGTTGTAAGACAGACACTCCCCCATTTTCTTGCTGTCAACCAGGAGCCACTCTCAACTTCTAGATGTCACCAGCAATTCCCCGCCTAGTGGTCCCCTCAATAGACCCTCTAATGCTCCCAAGATTTGAATCTTTCTAACTTCAGGGAAAACCCAATCCCTTTTAAAGGCTCACTTGATTAGATCAGGCCCACCCAGATACTGGCCCTCTTAACTCACTTAAAGTCAACTGATTAGTGACCTAATCACAAGTGACTCTACAGGATGTGTACCCTATTATTAGTCCATTCTCACATTGCTATAAGGAAATACCTGACACTGGATAATTTATAAAGAAAAGAAGTTTAATTGACTCACCATTCTGCATGGCTGGGGAGGCCTCAGGAAACTTACAATCGTGGCAGAAGGCACCTCTTCACAGGGCAGCAGGAGAAAGAATGAGTGCAAGCAGGGGAAATGCCAGATGTTTATAAAATGATCAGATTTTGTGAAACTCACTATCACGAGAACAGCATGGGAGAAATCGCCCCCATGATCCGATTACCTCCACCTGGTCCTGCCCTTGATGCATGGGGATTATGAGGATACAATCCAAGGTGAGATTTGGGTGGGGACGTGGAGCCAAACCATATCAGATGAGAATCTTGGGAGTCATCCTAGAATTCTGCCAAGCACAGCTGGTAACAGAAGATGAGAACAAAAATTCTCAAAAGCTAAGTCAAAATTAAATAGTTTTCCATCCTATATTTCTGTCCCCAAACGTTATGCTACTTGTAAAATACAAGGGATAATTAGGCCAGGCACGGTGGCTCACATCTGTAATCCCAACACTTTGGGAGGTCAAGATGGGAGGATCACTTGAGGCCAGGAGTTTGAGACCAGCCTGGCCAATATGGAGAGACCCCACCGCTTAAAAAAAAAATGCATAATTACAGTTGCAACTGAGGAACCTACCATATTTGGTAATTGTCTACTCTTTGGCTATTGGCGGTACTCATTTATTATAAGGTCTATGTTACTGACTGGGAATATCTACTTCTCCATTCACAGTCTTTTATTCAATATAAATCATTCCTACCTCTGATTGCTGTATTCTTGGCTGCCTTGTCTGTTACTGTTAGATTAATATGTAACTTATTAAGGTCCTCCTCACTCCACAAAGACCTAGCCTCTTTGTTGCTTTTATTCCCTCTATTTTCAGGCATTACTTTTGTGACCTTGCATAAATTCACACTACAAAAGTGTAAGTATTCAATGGTTACATAGCTTCCACTTTTTTTGCAGTTTGATAACCTTATTTGATGTATTCAATGATCAGTAGTTAGTTCTCATCTACAATGAATGATTACAGATTTTTTAAAGTGGAAACAGGTACATAGGTAATCAAAGTATAGAGCTTGCTTGAGAACCTTCATCTTCATTACGTTTTCTGGACAACCATGCATGGATACAATATGGGACATCCCTTAACCTTAGGCCCAGTCAGCTTTGTTGAACCTGGGATCAATGCGCACATCTGGAGTTCCTATCTCCTTCATCATGGCAAATTTCTGGATCTGAGTGCCCCAGGGGCATGCTTCTTGAAGCCCACTCACGGATGTGCTTCTGAATGTTGATGGTGTATTCTTGGATCACCACCCCCACTGACAGCAGGAGAGCCCTTCTTCTTCCACCCTTCTCTGTGGGAGTCATTCTACCAGGCCAAAGTTGGAAAGTAATCTCCATCTTAACTATCCAAGAAAGAAGAATAGCAAACAGCACAGCTTTGGTATAAGCAAAATGTCAATTCTACAGCCACATGGACGACCCATAATTAATATTTCTACAATGTTGAATATGATTATTTAGGAACACAAGTCTCAGAGTTAGAAATACCCACTTCTCCTTTGATTTGGCAGCTTATGTTCTTCTCACAGACAAAAATTAAAAGCCCTTGCTAATTTTGCCTGCTGATTTGGGAGAAAATGTTATGCTGATAGACAAAGAAGCAGAACACGATGAAAAGAAGGCCTCCTTATACAGTTGCTAGTCTCTCCTGACAACGTGGCATACAGTTCCAAATCTTCAAACGACTATCATATTGCTATACTGATTTAACAAGGTGATCTGTATTCTCCCAAATTAAATACATGTAGAGCACTAGGATACCTTCTTCTGAGAAAAGGGGTATGTATTTTCTTTCTTTGATAGTAGTTTTATAGCATAACAGTTAAGCTTACAAGTACCAACTGAGTTTCTACTAAGTGTAACACACCATCTAGTAGGTGGGTGATGGTAGCAAACAGAAGATACATGATAAATGAGACAAGAATCCTGCCCTCAAGTTATCTATAATAAGTGAAAAGAAAATCCTGAGGGCAGAATCAACCCAATTTTCCTTTCTCTTTGGATGTCAGGTGGGCTCTGAACACGATCCTCATAATCCCCAATTCCCAGTTTCCATGCACCATTGTGATCCCTCCCCTTGAGTATGGGCAGGACCTGTGGCTTGTTTATAGTCAAAAGAATAAGTGAAGGTGACATGACAGATGTGACAAATGTACATGACTATGTGATTATGTTACATAAATCTGTCATATCCATTTCGGATGTGCTGTTTGTTATTCTGGAGTCTCCGTCTTTTACTGGCTTTGAGGAAGCAAGTGGTCCATATGGCCAGAAACTGCAGGACAATTCTAGTTGCTGAAGCTGGCCCTGGACTGATAGCCAGCAAGAAATTGAAACCCTCAGTCCTACAACCACAGGAATTAAATTCTGCCAACAGCCCAAGTGAGCTTGAAAACATCTCCTTCCCTAGTTGAGCCCCAGTTGAGAACTAACTACTGGCAAATATGTTGATTGAAGCTTTGTGAGACCTTGAGCAGAGGATTCAAGTCAGCTATACCCTGACTCCTGGCCCCAGAAACTATGAGACAACAAATACATGTTGCTTTAAGTCACTAAGTTTATGGTAATATTGTTATACAACAACAGATGACTAAGGCACCTTTCTTCTTATATTATTCAAGTTGCTAACATATCATAAGAGGTAAACTGAAGTATTCTAAACATCCAGTCACCACTGGTGACATGAAATCCCCAGCCTACATGCTAGAGAAAACCAGAGTTGGTCACACAGTCACACTCTTTTGTAAGATTCAAGCGGCAATTTGCCACCAATATTGCCAAAATAGCCAGTATGGCAGCCCGATTAACAGATCAAAAACTAAAGAGCAGCTGCTAATTCCTGCCTTGTACATTCTCAGAGAGTAAGGACCTTCCATTTCCCAACTAAATGCTCAGAATGAGCCATCAGGCCTGTTAGATAAAAATGAGAAGTTTGAAGGATCAAGAGGCCCTGCAGAGGCTGGTAGAGAGGGCAAGCTTAAGGTGTAGAAGAAAACTGCCATTCCCATTTAATCCAAAAAAGTAAAAATATATGCCTCCTATTTTATTTCAGATCTAATAACCACATTTTCTTAAACAACAGCTTATTTGGGGGCCTGCATTCATTATAAACAAACCAGAGTAGGCTTATATACCATCTGAAGGTTCTTTTTTAAAAAAATTTCTTTTGAGACAGGGTCTTGCTCTGTCACCTAGACTGGAGTGCAGTGGCACAGTCATTAACTCACTGCAACCTTGACCTACTGGGCTCAAGGAATCCTTCTGCCTCAGCCCCCGAGCATCTAGCACTACAGGTGGCTGTGACCACAGCCAGGTACTTTTCTATTTTTTGTAGATGTGGGATCTCACTGTGTTTCCCAGGCTGGTCTCAAACTCCTGGGCTCAAGCAATCCTCCCACCTCAGCCTCCCAAAGTGCTGCGATTACAGGTGTGAGCCACCATGCCCAGCTAATTTTTATTTTTTCCTTTTTTGTAGAGACAGGGGTCTCACTATGTTGACCAGGATAGTCTTGAACTCCTGGGCTCAAGTGATCCTCCTGCTCCAGCCTTCGAAAGTGCTGGGATTACAAGTGTGAGCCACCCTGCCTGGCCACCTGAAGGTTCTTTCCATCATTCTTCCAGAAGTCTCATCATCACAGGTTCATTGTAGTATAAATATTTTCACACAAGGAATGAAGGTGATGTATTAGCATGACCTTATCAGGATCAAGGTAACTAAAAACAAATGACAAGATTTCTCTTTTTATTATTCAACACTGAGAAGCAGAAAAGTGCTCAACTGCTACTGTATTTATTTAATGCTCACTTTTCAAAAAGTAAATTCAGTTAGTTATGTGTTGTAAAATGTGGGATAAGACATAATCCTAGAGTAATGGAATTTTCTCCTTTGTAAAAGGACATTCACTATAATTTTTCATGTAAAGGGAACATGAAACCAATAACCTAGTTCCCAAAGGGCAGCTAATAAAATTAAGTTTGCACATTTAAGAGAAAGTTATTTTAATTTCCTTTAATTGTATACAATTTTTAAAAGGCTCTTTGCTAATCATTAACAGTTAAGATGTACTTTCATTGACAATTTAGGTAGACAAAATATTCACTGTTGTCTGACAAAATCATTCCCATAACATTAGTAAATGCATAAGCACATTTCCAAAGATTGCAAGAAATAACAGCCAAATAATTGGAAAGAATACACATTTACTCTAAGTAAAGCTTGATTGTATGTCCAGAGATGAGCATACAATCTATACTCCCACAATGCCTCAAGGTATCTCTGAGTGCCCTGTTTGTGAACATCTTAGTCAGCTCTATGGCTGACACAACAATGTCCTAAATAGGGCATGACAATAAATGAAATGTACAATAATGTAAAGCAGTATAACCTCCAGATACAATATGGCACTAAATGTAACAATGTTAAGAAGCAGCAATATAGAAACTAATAATAAAACAAAACAAAAACATTTCTGGGGATTTCAGGGGGAAAAAAAACTAGGCAGAGTAAACGAAAGAGAATCTGTAGGTTACCTCTATTCTCTTCTGTCAGGGCCAAGATTCACATCCTGGTCTCTCCCCTGCTAATACCTGATGAATCAAACTGATTTCAGGTTTGATTCAAACTGATTACAGCCAATCAACAAAGCCAAAAAAAAAGATACTTAAAATAAATACCTGAAAAGATCAATCCCACATTACATCTTACTTAACGCTTCCAACTTGCTATAAGAAAGATACTAAGATATGCAAAGTTGAAAGTGATTCTAATTCCACACTAACAATTTAAATGCCTTGTAAGAGAAAGAATATTCACACATAATAATACAAAGCAAAGCATGAGATGAGTCATGAGAAGGTACAAGTAGAGCGGGACCAGAGCTTAGAGGGTGAAAGACGACTTCTAGCTAAGACAAGGAAGGGCATCACAGAGGAAGGGGTGTTTTAAGTTAGATTTTAAAAGATACAATTTGAAAATATAGAATATGGTAGCCTTCATTTCAATAAAAAGCAGCAGCATATGCTTTCATAACTGCAATGAAATATTATGTACGTAATTACTGAATGTCTCTCTTCCTCAACAGACGTCAAGTTCCGAGAGGGCTGAGATTATCACTTTTTCAATGGTCTCCTTAGTACCTAGATATCTGGTATGTCGTAGATGTTCAACAAATATTTATTAAAGGAATAAATAAACAGAGGCAGGAATATAGAGGACAAATCGCTCAATTTGCCTAGTAAATATAGAAGACAGGGACATGAAGAACAAAAGATCACTTAAGGTGAAATGACAGAAGACCTTGAAAAGTCAAACTGAGAAATGTTTATTTGGTTGGAAATAAGGAGTCACTGAAGATCTTTATGGAATGTAGTGACATTATTAGATCTGTGTTTTCGAAAGTATATCTAGGCCGGGCGCGGTGGCTCAAGCCTGTAATCCCAGCACTTTGGGAGGCCGAGACGGGCGGATCACAAGGTCAGGAGATCGAGACCATCCTGGCTAATACAGTGAAACCCCGTCTCTACTAAAAAATACAAAAAACTAGCTGGGCGAGGTGGCGGGCGCCTGTAGTCCCAGCTACTCGGGAGGCTGAGGCAGGAGAATGGCGTAAACCCGGGAGGCGGAGCTTGCAGTGAGCTGAGATCCGGCCACTGCACTCCAGCCTGGGTGACAGAGCGAGACTCCGTCTCAAAAAAAAAAAAAAAAAAAAAAAAAGTAAGTATATCTAAAAGCAATGTATATGGCAGACTACAAAAAAGAGAAAATGAAGGCAGTCAAGAAATCATTATAGGAGTCTAGATCAAAGATAACGAGGACCTGAAGTAGAATAAAGGCAGTGGGAACAGAAAGTTAAAAAAATAATAATCACAGTGATACTAAACAGATAAAATCAATAGAACAATCAGTTAGTTATCCATTCCACAAACATCTTTTGAGCACCTACTACATATCTACCAGACACTGCCAGGAGTTTGAAGACAGGAAAAACAAAATAAGCTGTAGTCCTTCACCTCAGAGTTGAGAGTCAATCTGTCATCTCCATAAGAAAAACTGATTGAAAACTGATCTTCTAGCTAAGATAAGGAAAGGTATCATAGAGGAAGGAGTATTTAAGTTGAATTTTATTTTACTTTATTATACTTTATGTTCTAGGGTACATGTGCACAATGTGCAGGTTTGTTACATATGTATACATGTGCCATGTTGGTGTGCTTGCACCCATTAACTCGTCATTTACATTAGGCATATCTCCTAATGCTATCCCTCCCCACTCCCCCGTCCACCACCCTAAAACAGGCCCCAGTGTGTGATGTTCCCCTTTCTGTGTCCAAGTGTCCTCATTGTTCAATTCGCACCTATGAGTGAGAATACGCACTGTTTGGTTTTTGGTTCTTATGATACTCTGCTGAGAACAATGGTTTCCAGCTGGATCCATGTCCCTACAAAGGACATGAACACATCCTTTTTTATGACTGCATAGTATTCCATGGTGTATATGTGCCACATTTTCTTTTTTTTTGAGACGGAGTCTCGCTCTGTCGTCCA
>NW_012110919.1:11226522-11227311 GCF_000951035.1 Colobus angolensis palliatus
AGACCGCTAGCAAGACTAATAAAGAAGAAAAGAGAGAAGAATCAAATAGATGCAATAAAAAATGATAAAGGGGATATCAACACCGATCCCACAGAACTACAAACTACCATCACAGAATACTATAAACACCTCTACACAAATATACTAGAAAACCTAGAAGAAACGGATAAATTCCTGGACACATACACTCTCCCAAGACTAAACCAGGAAGAAGTTGAATCTCTGAATAGACCAATAATAGGCTCTGAAATTGAGGCAATAATTAATAGTCTACCAACCAAAAAAAAAGTCCAGGACCAGACGATTCACAGTCTAATTCTACCAGAAGTACAAGGAGGAGCTGGTACCATTCCTTTTGAAACTACTCCAATCAACAGAAAAAGAGGGAATCCTCCCTAACTCATTTTATGAGGCCAACATCATCCTGATACCAAAACCTGGCAGAGACACAACAAAAAAAAGAGAATTTTAGACCGATATCCCTGATGAACATCGA
The DNA here is from genome assembly GCF_000951035.1 of Colobus angolensis palliatus. Lineage (NCBI taxonomy): Eukaryota > Metazoa > Chordata > Mammalia > Primates > Cercopithecidae > Colobus > Colobus angolensis. The sequence goes on from NW_012110919.1 coordinate 11,227,019, forward strand.
TGCAAAAATCCTCAATAAAATACTGGAAAACCAAATCTAGCAGCACATCAAAAAGCTTATCCACCATGATCAAGTGGGCTTCATACCTGGGATGCAAGGCTGGTTTGATATATGCAAATCAATAAACATAATCCAGCATATAAACAGAATCAAAGACAAAAATTACATGATTATCTCAATAGATGCAGAAAAGGCCTTCGACAAAATTCAACAGTGCTTCATGCTAAAAACTCTCAATAAATTCGGTTTTGATGGAACATATCTCAAAATAATAAGAGCTATTTATGACAAAC
>NW_012110919.1:11227361-11270945 GCF_000951035.1 Colobus angolensis palliatus
CAAAATAATAAGAGCTATTTATGACAAACCCACAGCCAATATCATACTGAATGGGCAAAAACTAGAAGCATTCCCTTTGAAAACTGGCACAAGACGATGATGCCCTCTCTCACCACTCCTATTCAAGATAGTGTTGGAAGTTCTGGCTAGGGCAATCAGGCAGGAGAAAGAAATAAAGGGTATTCAATTAGGAAAAGAGGAAGTCAAATTGTACCTGTTTGCCAATCAAGTGATTGTATATTTAGAAAACCCTGTCGTCTCAGGTTTTTTTGCTGAAGCAACTTCAGCAAAGTCTCAGGATATAAAATCAATGTGCAAAAATCACAAGCATTCTTATACACCAATAACAGACAAACAGAGAGCCAAATCATGAGTGAACTCCCATTCATAATTGCTTCAAAGAGAATAAAATACCTAGGAATCCAACTTACAAGGGATGTGAAGGACCTCTTCAAGAACTACAAAGCACTGTTCAACGAAATAAAAGAGGACACAAACAAATGGAAGAACATTCCATGCTCACGGATAAGAAGAATCAATATCATGAAAATGACCATACTGCCCAAAGTAATTTATAGATTCAATGCCATCCCCATTAAGCTACCAATGACTTTCTTCACAGAATTGGAAAAAACTACTTTAAAGTTCATATGGAAGCAAAAAAGAGCCCGCATTGCCAAGACAACCCTAAGCCAAAAGAACAAAGCTGGAGGCATCACGCTACCTGACTTCAAACTATACTACAAGGCTACAGTAACCAAAACAGCATGGTACTGGTACCAAAACAGAGATACAGACCAATGGAACAGAACAGAGCCCTCAGAAATAATACCACACATCTACTACAATCATCTGATCTTTGACAAAGCAGACAAAAACAAGAAATGGGGAAAGGATTCCCTATTTAATGAATGGTGCTGTGAAAATTGGCTAGCCATAAGTAGAAAGCTGAAACTGGATCCCTTCCTTACACCTTATACAAAAATTAATTCAAGATGGATTAGAGACTTAAATGTTAGACCTAAAACCATAAAAACCCTAAAAGAAATCCTAGGCAATACCATTCAGGACATAGGCATGGGCAAGGACTTCATGTCTAAAACACCAAAAGCAATGGCAACAAAAGCAAAAATTAACAAATGGGATCTAATTAAACTAAAGAGCTTCTGCACAACAAAAGAAACTACCATCAGAGTGAACAGGCAACCTACAGAATGGGAGAAACTTTTTGCAATCTGCTCATCTGATGAAGGGCTAATATCCAGAACCTACAAAGGACTCAAACAAATTTACAAGAAAAAAAACAACCCCATCAAAAAGTGGGCAAAGGATATGAACAGACACTTCTCAAAAGAAGACATCTATGCAATCTTAAGTTGAATTTTAAAAGACAGTTTGAAAATGTAGAATATAGTAGACTTTATTTCAGCCCTTTCAGAATAATACAATAAATGAAGAAAGGAAGAAGTCAATGCCTCTCTTAATTTTTGAGAACAGGAAACTAAGAGGATGGCATTAGCATGCAGAGGATGGAAGAATAAAACAGAAGAAGGTGGACAGGCAGGAGGGTATGGACAGATTCTGACACATTGGCTTTGTGTGGAATACGCAAGTGAAAATGTTCGTGAATTAGTCGCAAATTCAGAACTGGAGGACAGAGCAGAGTTAGGGCTTATGATTTGAACGGCATCTAGCATAAATATGAGAGCTGAAGTTGAGAGCAGACAAGGTAAGAAAGGGTGAAACATGTAGAACCTTGGAGATGATCCATATTTAATGAGATGAGAGAAGGCAAAGGGAAGAATTAAGAGAAAATTATCAGAAAATCAAACCAAGCCAAACCACAAAAGAGGAGAGCAGTCAGAGGCAGAAGGATCATCAAGACAACAATACATGTTTCCAGAAGCATGGACCATCAACAGTATTATTTGCAACAGCAAAATCATGGAAAATTAGGACTGACAAAAAGGCCACAGGATTTGGGAATAAAAGAAATGTATTATTGACACTTGAGAGAGCAGCGGAGTGATAAGGGAAAACACAGTTTGCAAGGAGTTAAGGTATCGGTGAATGGTGAGGCAGTGGAGATAGCTGGAGCAGACTGCTCTCTTGAAGTCTGAAAATGAAGGAAAAGAAAATGATGGAACAATAGTTTGAGAGACAACAGAAGGAAGAAAAAAATTTAGGCTGAGGAAAAATTACAAGAGTATGTCTTTTGTTGGAGAAAACATGTACAAATTTTTTTTAGAACAGGAAAGTGCAGAGATAGAAGATTCAGTAAAGGCATAAATCAAAGATTCATAAAATACTTGATGTATTCATTTAATAAGTATTTACTGAGTGCCCACCATAAACTCAAAACTGAAGAATATACACTGGAGAACAAGGTAGGTATGATCCTGAGCTCATGGAGCATGTATATCTAAGCTTCCAGAGGAAAAGGAAGAATACAGTGGACAGGATAGAATACTTTTATTCTACCCTGTTGTTGTAGAGCAGCCACAGAGTTTGGATGGAATTAATTCCACTGCTACAAAAAGGGGTTAACCTTAAGTAGTCTCAGAAATCAGCATCATCTTATCTGCCTTATCAGGGTATTTGATGTAGGAATGAGCACACAACCTAAGCTGGTCCTATCAGAACGAAACCCAGGACTTCGATTTAATGGAAAAGAAGACAATCCTGATTGACAAAATGTGCTGAGGTGAGGTCAGGAACTGCTGCATACATTTTGCTACCTGAAAGAAGCCCACTTGTGATGAAGGCAACATAGAGGAGGATAGAGCTGAGAGAATTATGGCTGTAAAAAATGAAAATTGGATCTAACCACATCTGAAACCCATGTTTTCTTTGGACTTTTCAGTTACATGATCCAATAAATCTCTTTCTTTGTTTAAGGCCATTTAAACAGAACTTTTTGATAATTTCAAGTAAAACCATCCTAATTACAAATTAGATCTAACTGTAGGCACAAGTAAAATGGTTAGAAAACTGCAGCACAAAATAAGACCTGCCCAGTGCAGATACTAGAGACCTTCCTACTAGTATCTACTACTAGAAAGGATACTAGTGTCCTTTCTATACTCTTCTGGCATCAGCTGTCTGTATTAGTCAGTTTTCACGCTGCTAATAAAGATATACATGACACTGGGTAATTTATAAAGGAAAGAGGTTTAACTGACTCTCAGTTCCACATGGCTGGGGAGGCCTCACAATCATGGCAGAAGGCAAAGAAAGAGCAAAATCATGTCCTGCACGGCAGCAGGCAAGAGAAAACTTGTGTAAGAGAACTCCCCTTTATGAAACCATAAGATCTCGTGAGACTTATTCACTATCATGAGAACAGTATGGGAAAGACCCAGCCCCATGATTCAATTACCTCCCACCAGGTCCTTCCCACAACATGTGGGAATTACGGAAGCTACAATTCAAGATTTCAGGGCGGGACACAGTCGAACCATATCACTGTCCACGATTCTAAGCTTTGAAACTACAAATACTTCTTTTTTTTTTTTTTATACTTTGTCAAACCATATCACTGTCCATGGTTCTAAGCTTTGAAACTACAAATATTTCTCTTTTTTTTTTTTTATTATACTTTAAGTTCTGGGATACATGTGCAGAACATGCAGGTTTGTTACATAGGTATACATGTGTATCACCTACAAGTGTGAGAGAAATGAATGTCACATGTAATGTGGAGGAATGGGTGCTGGACTCGAAGGCAAAACACAAGACTTCCAGGCATGATGGGATTTCTTACAAGTTGCAGGACCTCTCCAAGATTCTTAATCTATGAGGACTTTATCACTAGGTTGTTCTGAGATTAAGAAGCACACTGAATCTGAAGAGTGTTGTAGTCCTTTGAGAATGATACCTAGAAATATTTTTGTTGGATATTATGAATGTTCAGAGGAGGCAAGAGATGCCTCCTTGCTACGGATTGTTAGGGAAAAACTGGAGACATAGATAAGTGAAAAACTCAAGAAGAAGCTGGCCCTTAAGCTGACTTTGGAGACTGTGTAAGATTTAGACATGCTGAAATGAGGATGGGGTGGGAGAGGTAGCCAGGTGAAGGAAGCCAAAGGCTGAGAAGCCAGCATCAACTTAGCAGCTAAGTTTACTAAGCAATTATTATGTTCCAACCACTCTTCTAAGTGCCAGGGTTACAGCAGTGAAAAATTCAGCAGAGGCCCCTACCCTCAGAGGGTTTAAATTCCAGTTGGGAAAGACAGACAATAAACATAGACAAAGATATGAAATGATTTCTGCTAAAGATAAGTGATGTGAAGGTGATATGCTATGGGGACTGGAGGGGAAACATTCCAGGTAAGGTAGTAAAGGCCATTCTGAGGTGACAACATTTAACCTGGGAAGACAGTGATGAAAGACAGTGGAGCTGAGGAAGAGTATGCCAAAGGAAACACCAGGTGCAAAGGCCCTGAAGTAGGAACAAGCTTGACATGTTTGTAAAACAACAACAACAAAAAAAAAGCCAGTGTGGCTACAGCAAAGTGAACAAAAACAAAAGTAGTAAGAGATTAAGTCTGAGGTTATATCTAAGGAACAGTAAGGTGTCAGTTTAGATTGAAGTTGGTAGTAGTAGATGATCCTTGAAAACAAATTTGGGCTAGAATTAGAAAATCTCAGACACCAAATTAAAGTGTATATACTTCATTTTTCAAAAGCAATTGTCTCACAATATCATGAGCCAGGTCTGCTAGGCAGGTCCTCAGGGATGCCCACAGATATTTCTCATAAATTAGGTGACTCTGGTGGAGGTCGTGGGCACTTAATCCAGAGCACCAAGGCAGCAAGGCAAAGCAGCTACAAGACTGTTGGTGACATGTAACACAGACTGTCTGAGCAGAAAGTTCTCTAGCTCAGTTTCCCCTGTTGCAAGAAGAAATGAAGCCCAAAGAAAACAGGCCTGGTAGGAGAGAGAGTAGACATCATAACTGATGTTCACCAAATACGTAGTTCTCTTCTGGTTCTGCCTACACAAGAATGATAATGTGTCACTTTGGGACCAAAGCATTTAATTGCTGGTGTTTGGCTCCCCAAACGTGACATGGCAATCACTAGTTAATATGGAGGTGTCATAGACAGGTACAGTGTAGAATGCAGAGCCAACACAGATTCACTCTGGTGGTGTCAACTCACTGAGAAATTGGAGGTTGTTTGTCGTGGAAGGATAACCTAACCTTTAATGATTAATACAGGATATAGACAGAGTTTTTAAAAAGACTACAAAGAAAAGTAGATATTCTTTCTCTGAGTGGGGAAAGGAGGAGGAGAGAATATGAGATACTACTCAATGTCTCTGACAGCATGCATTTTTTGCCCCAATTCTCCATTCTTCCCTAGATCAGTGGCCTTAATCATATATGTAAGCCTTGCACAAAATACCACAGACTGGGTGGCTTATTAAACAGAAATTTATTTTCTCACATTTCTGGAGGAAATCTGAGATCAGGGGGCCAGCATGGTAGAGTTCTAGCTTGCAGATGGCCACCTTCTCACTGTGTCCTCACATGACAAAGAGAGAAAGAGAGCAAGCTCTCTGGTGTCTCCTCCTATAAAAGCACTAAGTCCGTCGTGAGGGCCCTACCCTCACGACCTCATCTAAACCTAATTATATCTGAAAGGCCCCATCCCCAAATACTATCGTATTGGGGGTCAGGGCTTCAATATATGAAATTTTGGGCAGGGGACATGATTCCATCTATATCTATGTGTTTTCTCCCACTCCTTGGTTTGCACTTTGGCCTTGTAATTTGCTTGGCTAACAGAATGAGCTGGAACTGACAGTATATGCCAGTTTCAAAGACAAGCCTTAAAGAGCCCTTACATGTTAACTTTTTCCCTCTTGCACCTCTGCTATGGGCATAAGAAGAACATGGCATGGCTAGACCATTCCACAAAGGAGGACAGAAATACATGGAGTACTACCACCACAGCAAACACATATTGCAACAATCCACAACATGCAGAACCACAACCCACCAAGCCTACAGCAGTGCCACCTTGCTGGGCCCCACCAAGATCAGCAGATACATAAATAACAAATGATTAGGTTTTTAAGCCAGCAAGTTTGTAGTGGTTTGTTAGGAAGCACTACCGGGGCAGTAGGTAACTGATCTATATGATGACTACAGGAAAATGGCCAAGGAGGACATGTGGTTGTTTAGGAAGAGTCTTACACTAACAAAGTTGTCTAGGAAAACTAAGTTGGACTGCTCCAAAAGCTCCCTTCAAATCCTGTTTTCTTATTTACCTTTGCTGGTTCCCTGAAATAGGTCCTAAATTCAACTCTCATACTGGTCAGCAAGGTTTGTGAAGAAGACAAAAGGAGTGGGGAAGGGGATACAGAATCATAAAGTAATACAAAAAGAAAAACAGAAAAGAAAAATTCAGGAGAGAAAAATCAAGTGCAATACAAAACACCAAAGGAAATGAGATCTGAGGTCGCTACGTTTACTAAGAAGGCTAGTCATCACAAAGCCATTTTTGGACACCAGGGAGACAGAGGCATGGGAATTTAGGAAAAAAAACAAGCAGCAAGAAAATTGAGACAGTGAGTTTAGATCATTTAGTTTAGAAACTTAACAATGAAAAGAAGAAAAAATAGAGCAACAACTAGTGGAGCAGGAAATAGAATTCATTTCCTAATAGAGAAGACCAGTGCTATATTAGTTTTCTGTTGCCACATAACAAATTACTACAAACTTATTATCTCACAGTTTTGTAGGTCAGAAGTCTCGGTGAGCTCAGCTGGGTTCTCTGCTTCAAGTCTCACAAAGCCAACATCAAGGTGTCTACCAAACTTGTCTTATCTGGAAGTTCTAGAGAATAAGACCTCCAGGCACATTCAGGTGGTTGGCAGAATTCAGTTCCATACAGCAAATAGGACTGAGGCCCCCATTTCCTTGCTGGCTATTGGATGGAGGTTGCTCTCAACTCCTAGATGCTGTTCTCCAGCCCCTGCATGTGCTCATCTCCATCTTCAAAGCCAGCAATGGTACACTGGACCTTTCTCATATTTTGAATGTACCTGACTTGTTCTAATAGCAGCTAGAAAAAAATCTGTTCAAAGGGCCCATGTGACTGTATTAGACCCACCCAGATAATCTCCCCCACGTTAAGGTCAACTGATTAGGAATCTCAATTATATCTCAAAACCCCTTGTGCTGCGTAACCTAACATAATTATGAAAGTAACAGCCATCATATTTACAGTCCTAGAAATTATGGCAGAAAATCTTGGAGGGTCATCTTAGGATTCTGCCTACCACATGTACACATTTAAAGTTAGAAAAAGATCCAAAAACGAAAAGACCTTGAAAAAGATTTTAAATAGAGCCTTGTATTACACAAATTACCTATAAATAGGAAGGAAAGAAATCAAGGAAAAAGTATGCCATCCTGGCCATAGCAAAAAAAGAAGGATGCCTTTTATTGGAGATTAGAAGAAAGAATTAAAGAAAAAAAAAGGAAAAAAGGCAGAGGCAAAAGACAGCTTTTATGCCAACTATTTACTTTGCCAAAATTAGTATCATTTTAATTTAGATACAAAGAAACATATTCTCATATTCTAGGTTCTTTGAAAAAGTTCCTCCAGATGGTTACATCTCCCTGGAGTGACAGCACCTAGCATAGCCTTGCACATATTGGGAATTCAATTAAACACTGCTGACCATCTGATTGAGAATTCAGAGTCTGGAGTAGCTGACTCAATATAAACATATGGCTTAGTTCCCATCAAAGGAAAAATCAAGTCACTATTCTCCTCCCCAACATCACACTTCCTTTGCAATGTAGGAGAAAACAGACATGAACTAATAAAAATAGACAATGTAACAGAGATTAGGAAACAGACAAACTGGAGAATATAAAATTTCTCTAATTTTACCATAAAATCAGAAATCTTCAGCTAAGGATCAATACTGTAAATATGTCCTTCTTAATTCAATTGAATTCAATCAGATCAATACTTTCTGAGCACGGCTTCAGGATACTTAAATACAATCTGAACCCAGCTGCTAAGGGCTGGTGGATAGGAGAAGTACACAAATGACTATAATATGAGGTTGAGCTATATTAATTGTGGAACGCCAAATGAAGATAAGAAAACAAATTAAACCAATTTTAACCCTCTCAAGAACCATATGAAATATTTATACATGAGAAAAAGCCTCAGGCAGATCAAAAAATTATTTCAAGGTCATATACCAAGTATATTGTAGGGTATAAATTCAAATTCAAGACTGACTCCAAACTCAATCTCTCCTAAAAAAGGGGCAAATCACCTCTGGTTGGCTAGCTGGATGGGAGTTTGGAGGCTGGTGGAGGGAAACCAGGAACAGTTTCTAAGGGAAGCAGTTATTTCAGGTAGAACTTGGAAAGATATACACAGTTTTGAAAGCTGAAATGGCAAAGAAGGAGAACATTTCCAGGAGGAACAGCAAAAAGCACAGAAGCAAGAAATCAGGATCAACATTTGGAGAATGGCGAGTAGGTCAAGTAAACACCATAGCACGAACTCTTTACAAATAAAGATAGATTGGGCCTGGCGCGGTGGCTCAAGCCTGTAATCCCAGCACTTTGGGAGGCCAAGGCGGGTGGATCACGAGGTCAGGAGATGGAAACCATCCTGTCTAACACGGTGAAACCCCGTCTCTACTAAAAAATACAAAAAACTAGCCGGGCGAGGTGGCCGGCGCCTGTAGTCCCAGCTACTCGGGAGGCTGAGGCAGGAGAATGGCGTAAACCCGGGAGGCGGAGCTTATAGTGAGCCGAGATCCGGCCACCGCACTCCAGCCCGGGCGACAGAGCGAGACTCCGTCTCAAAAAAAAATAAAGATAGATTGGATGCATATTCCGGAAGCCAAATATTGGGGTTAATAAGTTACTGCAATAGTTCAGGCAAGACCCTAAACTAGCATCTCAGACAAGAAAAAGGAGAAAAGGAGAAGAGGGGACTACTGTGAGGAGTCAGATGGAAGATTACTCTATATATTTACTTTACAGTCAACAACAACAACAAAAAAAAACACAGCCAAGTCCAAAAACTGAGCTTGGATTCAAAAGAAAAAATGCATCCCTCTGCCACCCTCTTTTGCCCTCTAGCCTAGAGGTTAGCAAACTATGGCCCACAGGCCAAATTCAATCCACCATCTGTCTCAGTGAATAAAATTCTACTGGAACACAACCATGTCCACTCATCCATGGACTGTTAATGGCTGCTTTCACCCTATAATAGCAAAGACTATGTGATCCACAAGACCTAAAATATTCACTTTCTAGTGCTTTACAGAAAAAAAAAAAAAATTGTCAACACTTGCTCTAGTCCCATACTCCACAAACCATTGTTCCAATTCTCTCTCTCTTGTTTGTTTGTTTGTTTGTGACAGGGTCTCACTCTGTAACCCAGACTGGAGTGCAGCGGTACGATCACAGCTCACTGCAGGCTGAAGTGATTCTCACCTCAGCCTCCCGAATAGCTGGGACTACAGGTGCACACCACCATGCTCGGCTAATATGTATGTATATATATATATATATATTAGCAGAGATGAGTTCTCTCTGTATTGCTCAGGCTTGTCTTGAACTCCTGGGCTCAAACAATCACCTGTCTAGGCCTCCCAAAGTGCTGAGATTACAGGCGTGAGCCACTTCAGCTGGCCTGTTCCAATTCTTGTAGTAGTTTGTTCTCATCTAAATATTAAATTTATTTGGATATTTCCTGACTGATAAATTCTCAAGACTATCATTTGAATTCCTATTATAGTTACTGAGACTTTGGCTCACTTGCACCATCAGCCTTCCTCCCCTCCTCCCCACTCCCCTTCCCCATCACACACACTTTCCCTTCCCCATATAAAAATGTATGTATATTTATAGTGTTTATAACATTATTATGACTACACAAATATTCTTCATTACTGAGCCAGATAATACAATATGATTATGTATATGTTTCCAAGATTAGAAACAAGTTGTATTTTTCTGAAGTTAATAGTTACCATTTGTTTCATTTGCTTAGTTTTTCATTTACCTATTGCAATTTTTTTCTGAGTCCAACACATTTGTTCTGTTCATTTTTTCCCAAACATTCAAACATACCAAATACTTCATTTTTATTTGTTCCCCTCAAAACCACCCCCTCAATAACCCTCCATCCTTTTTCTCTAATCTGAGTGGTTGCTCTCAAGGACTAGTGAACAGTTGCTTTCCTGGAACTTCTCTCTGCCCTGCCACATTGAGTCTGTTCTCCTGAATCCTATGTCTTTCTCTGTATTGATTTTCTCCCTTGTTTTATGAAATTTCATCCTCCAGAAGCTTTCTATGAAATCACACGTAAGATATAAATTGTTTAATCCTGCCAGGACTTAGAATTTCTTCATTCTGTCTTCATATCTAATTGATACTTTCAGCTGAATAGAGAAATCTAAACTGAAAAGGATTTCCCCCTCAGAATTTTGAAAGCATTGCACCACTGTCCTCTACCACCCAGTGTTGAGTTTGATGCCATTCTGATTTCCATTCATCTCTACGTGAGTTGTGTTTATGCTTTCTTTTCATTTTATACTCCCTCCACAAAGCTTTTAGGACCTTATTTTAATCTATGATGTTCTTAAATTTCAGAATGATATGGCTGGTATTCTTTTCTCATTTATTGTGCTGGATACTTGGGCAGCCTTTTCAGTCTAGACACATATCCACCGGTACTAGGAAATTTTCTTGTAATATTTCTTTGATAGCTTCCTTCCTTTTTCTTGTTCTCTATTTGTATCAGGTGTCCTGTAGCTGTAATAAGGCTTCATAATAAGCCATCCTAAAACTCAGGCATAAAACAACAGCCATTCATAATTGCTCTAGAATCTACCAGTCAGCCAGGCAGTTCTGCTGATCTTGGCTGGATTTGGCTAGGGAGTTCTTTCTGGTGTTGACTAGACCTCACGCAGATATCTGGGGTAGGCTGGCTGTTAGCTGAATTTAAAATGGTATTTGGAGATAGTGCAGTGGCGCACACCTATAATCCCAGCACTCTGGGAGGCTGAAGCAGGAGAATCACTTAAGGCCAGGAGTTCGAAATCAGCCTTGGCAACATAGCAAGACCTTGTCTCTACCAAAAAAATAATAATAATAAAATTAGCCAGGCACAATGGCCCATGCCTGTAGTCCCAACTATACTCAGGAGGCTGAGCCAGAAGGATCACTTGAGCCCAGGTGTGGAGATTACAGTGAGCTGTAATGCTGCCACTGCACTCTAGCCAGGGAGAGAGCAAGACTCTGTAATTAATTAATTAATGGTATTAGGTAAGTCAGGGACCTGTTTCATGAGTGTCATCCGCAAGCATGTTTTCATGATAATCACAGAGGTTTCAGACATTGTATACATGTATCAAAATATCACACTTTAGCCAATAATGGATACACTTTTTAAAAAGAAGAAAAAAGTGTCACTCATAAATATGTCAATTAAAATAACAATAGGAGAAAAAATGTGCTTTTTAAGCCTCTGTTGTGTCAAGTTTTCTATAACAAGTTGATCAAATTGCATCACATAACCAAGTCCAGAGTCAGTATGGAGGGCACTGGCAAAAGGCTTGGATACATGAATTCACGCATGGAACCCCTAATGGTCAGATCTTGGACATGCTGAATTGATCCTCTAATTTTCTTTTCTTTCCTATGTTCCATCTCTTAGGTTTATTTTTTCCTTTGTTGCTGCTGTTGTTGATGATCTGCTTTCTATGAGATTTCTTCAATGCTATCCTCAAACTTCTAAAATTTTTATGTTGGTTAATAATAAATTTTAAATTTCCAAACTACTTTCTTGTTATCTAATTTTACCTTCTTCATAGCATGTGTTCTTGTTTTAAAGGGACAATATCTTCTCTTATTACTCTAATGAAATTAATAAGAGTTTTTGGAAGTATTCTTCTTGAATTGTCTCTGCTTCCCTCACGGGGTGAAGGGAAGTTTCACCCAACTTCCCACAGCAGAGAAAGGTATCTGGGTGATCTAAAGGCTCTTGTACTTTTAACCAAGATTCATATTCTGCTCTGTGTTTTACTCCCAGCTTTTGTGGTGCCAGGACTTTCCAAATGTGAGTCTCTAAAGGATTTGCATCTCATCAGTGTCTCTTCTATAGGGACTTCAGAAAATTAAAGGTAACTCTCTGTAGGTAACATTCTTCCTGTATTTATCATCTTCCAAAACTTTGTTAAGTTCTCTTTTCTGCTATCCCAATTTCTTTATCCTTATAAGTTAATACCTTTTAAAGTCTTCTACTGCCATTTCAGTGAGATTTGAGGAAGGAAAGAAGAGGAGCTCACATGGTCTATAGAAGCTCTCTCCATTTGGTTTTGGCCACAGTGAATTCCAACTAACACCACAATAATAAAGCAGATATCCAATGATTGAAAACACAGGTGAAGCTCAAGACAAAGGTCAGAATTAGAGATGTAAATTGGAGAACTGCTTATACAGAAATGGTTCCTACAACTATCAAAGGAAATAAACAAAATACAAAATAAAGACAAAATATCCAATGGTACAATATTTAGAAATGCCTAAGCTAGGAAAAAGAAACTGTCAAGGAGCTCGGAGAAGGAGGAAAGATAAAAATGGAAGGGTAAGTGAGTTAGTATTAAGTCAAAAAGGTCAAAGGAGAAAAAGTTTTAAGAGGAAAAAAACAGTCAATGATATCAAATGCTGCTGAGAAACACAGGAAGATGAGGATATGGAGGACATACCACTTGGTGATTAGGAAGATGATGGTGAAGTTTAAGAGAGTTGTTCCAATAGCGTATGAGTACAAGAGATAAACAAGTAGATAAATAGTAAAGCATAATGTATTGGTGGTTCTTTCTTCCCGAATAATCTGGTGGTGAGTGGAAGACAAAAAGCCTGAGATAAGTGAGAGCAGGATTTGAACATACACAAAAGTCAAGAAAAGCTTTTGTGTTTTTTTGGTTTGTTGTCTGAGAAAAAAAAAAAAAAAACACCTTAGCAAGAGTGCAAAAGGAAAGACTTGAGGAGAGAATGAATATGTGAAGACAAGAGGAAAATCAAAGGATAATAAAGGACTGGAAGAGAAAGAGTAGGATATGCACTCATGAGCACACATGCAGAAGTTCATCTTAGAAAAGGAGAGGGCATTCTTACTGCAAGGCAGATACGCAGGGAAAGAGAAAGAATAAAAGCAGAGGTAGAGAGAGACACCAGAAAAAGTTCTGAAAAGCTCATGCCCAAATGTCCTCAAGTTGGGTTAAAAAAGAAACCAAGTTATCTGCTGAGAGTGACTATAGCAAGAATGAAATTTATAGAGAGTGAAAAAGGTTTGCAACAGGTGGTCTGGTAAATGTAATAGGGGGTTTGTTGAGGGAGGGGTATTTATTAATTTACTTAAGAAATAGTGGCAGCAAGAAAAGTCTAGATAAAGCTACCGTAAGTTTGGGGAGACTCAACTCTAAACAAAATACAGATTTAGAAACAGCAAAATTTCTGTTTTTCACAATAGTAGCTATAATAGAGTTGCTCAGTGGGTGTGAGGGAGGTGATGTCAAGTGATCAGAATAAAATACCCAAAAATTAACAAAACCTGAATTTTTCAAAAGGACTTCCTTTTGTATTTTACTTTTTAAGAAGAAATAAGAAAAAGAAATCTTCAACCCAGTTCTTTCAACATTTATTTCTTGCTGATTTCTGACTAATCGAGTGTTAATTCCAAGCTAATTAAGCCTTCTTAACTGACCTTCAAAGTTCTCCTCAACTAGGCCTAACTATATCAACTCCAGTCTCCTTTCTCCAAACACAATTTCTCCACTACAATCTAAAATAGTTGCATTTCCATGCATAGTAGTTCACATTTGCAAATACGAAGGCTGCTGAATCTCAGAATTTATTTCCTCTCTACCAATGACCAATTGTTCACAATTAGGTTACTTTTGGTCCTGATTCCTTTTGGAATTTATATGGAAAGACGTAACATTTATGGAGCCATTCATTATCACTGTTCTCTTCACCCTTTCCTTAGCGAGCAGCAGCCACTTGATTCATTTACCTCCAAAGCAGTGGTTCTCAACCAGAAGCAATTTTGCCTCCCAGAGAACACTTAGCAGTGTCTAGAGATGATTTTTGGCATCCACTGTGTACAGGCAAGGGATGCTGCAATCCTACAACGCAAAGGACAGCCCCACCCCATCCTCAACAACAAAAAAATTATCTGGTTCAAATGTCAATAGTACCAAGGTTGGGAAATCATGCTCAAAAGCTACCTCACTCGTATTCTAAGACCTATAAATAGGTCAACAATCAAATAAAACCTGCCTTTGGCTCAAGCTCATTCTCTCCTCTGCTCCTGATCTCCTGCATTCCCAGGCCCTTTGTCTGCCTTGACCATTGATACTTTGATTGCCTTTTCCCCAGCAAGGCTATGATATCCTGATTCTCAGATCCTTAGCTCCCTTGGGCCATCTGACACCTAAGATGCAGTCGCCCCTGTGCAGTTCCAAAACTCCCCAGGCTTGTTTCTCACTGAGGGGGAGGTCTTGAGTCTTTGCACAGGCTGGTCTCTAACATAACCTGACTAATCCTAATCACCTATTGCTCCCTACACCCCAGGGTGACAATATGGTTTGACAGTGCACATCAGAGCACCCTTTAAAAGGCCTTCTCCTGTCTAATGTTGGAGTCCCAGCATTCCATCTTTTCTTCCTGCTGTCACCTAAGGGGCTGTTACCTATCTCCAGAACAACAGTTTACATGTGTTAAGAGCTCATTATATGGTTGCTGGAGGAAAACATGAACCAATAACTTGCAGGCTTGAGTTACAAAGAACATACAATTAAACCGACTGAATTCTGGATCTAACAGTTCTTTCATTCAGTTACCAAAATATTTATTGAAATACACTACCAGGCATGTGGGGGGTGGGTGGCTTAAAAAAAGTATCTACAAATAGCTCACGCTTAGTATATAAAATCAGATATGTAAATAAGTAATCTGTAATTAGACTAATTACAGTCAGATTATTCCTGTTTTATAATATCTAAAAAAAAAATGTAAAAGAAATAAAATCCTTCCTCAGAATTGACAGAACTAAGGGTCTTAAAATAAAAGTACATGGGATGAGGCTGGGTGCCACGGCTCACGTCTGTAATCTCAGCATTTTGGGAGGCTGAGGCAGATGGATTCCCTGAGGTCAGGAGTTCAAGACCAGGCTGGCCAACATGGTGAAACCCTGTCTCTATTAAAAATACAAAAATTGGCTGGGCATGGTGGTGGACGCCTGTAATCCTAGATACTCAGGAGGATATGGCAGTAGAATCACTTGAACCTGGGAGGCGGAGGTTGTAGTGAACTGAGATTGTGCCACTGCACTCCAGCCTGAGTGACAGAGGGAGACTCCATCTAAAAAAAAAAAAAAAAAGCATATGGATAAATAAATGAGCAAACGAACAACCAGATGGACAAATGAGAAACCAAATATCAAACAAGTAAATTTTTTCGGGGGTTCTTAGGCAAGGTGGTAATCATGTAAATGAGAGCCTCATTATTCTACTACATCTCCTTTCTTTTCATCTTCCTTAAATGTCATTCTCACTATAAATGCTAATTGGTTTAGCATATATAACAAATTAATCTGGGTGGTATAATAATGCTACAACACAATCCATGCTGAAAAATCTTTGCTTCTCAGTTCTGCAGATAATGAAGACTCTAAACAGATGCAGCCCACCAGTATGTAGACAGACCAGGACTGATAGTAGGCCAAAAGACACCATGTAGCCTCTCCAGATGTTTACAGCCAGTGTCCATCTGACTGGTCAGTGCTTCTGCTTCATCAGTGGTTAAGTTGTTTTAATGTCACCCTTGATTGGTACATCCTCTCAATTTTAGAGCAGCAGGGAGGGATCCTAAGAAGAAATTTCATAACTATATTACATTCATTCTCTCTCTAAAAGTATAAAAATTCCAATTACCAATTGACATAGCAGAAAGTATCCACTGGTTGGACTGACTTTGCCTCTGCCTAATACCTTGTTAATCCATCAGAACGATTTATTCATATTGCTGCTGCACTGAGATATCAGATGCTACAACTACGATTATCACCATTCCTCATAAAGTGGAGTCTTATAGAGCTGGCTTTGAACCCAAGCTCTATCAGGTACTGTCTACATGATGTTCAACCTCTTCTAGGCTGAAGTACATGAGACTTTAACCAAAAGCAATTGAGGAAAATAGTATTTACCTTAGAGGTTTGTTGTGAGAATTGATAAGAAGATGATATATCTATCCAGACTAGAATATACTAGGTGCCTAGTTTCTCTGTTTAGCCAAATCTGATACAAACATATTGATAAGTTCTTTCCCTTCCTTCCTCTCACCACGTGATGCCTCCTCTCCTTCACCTTCCACCACAACTTTTTCTTCTCTTTTTGCTTAATTTTATTTAACTCCCCCCACCTTATCAACAATTTACTTTTTCATTTATCAAAAGTTACTAAGAGCATGAGCTTATCACTGCCTCTCCCAAAATATCTCCTACAAATCTCTGGAACTCATAGTGAAAAGTAGAAACTATGATTGCAAATTTGCCTTTACCGTAAACACACTGTTTTGCCTTTGTTTTAAAGTGGGTTTTCCCTCCTCATCTCTGATAATTTTCCAGCATTAAGAGCACTGGCTTTTGAGTCAAGCAATCTTGGATTCCAAATCCAATTCTGTTGCTTATGTAGTCCAATCACTTACCTGGTTGACTTATCAAATTGCTGTGGCTCTCACTGTCCTAAATACTAGCACATGTATGGCAATGGGCACAATGCCTAGCATGTAATAGGTGCTCAAATATACTATATTTAATTGTTCTCAGCACTGGTATTGCTAACCAAAGCTACCTTCTCAGTCAACAATTACTCTCAAAGACATAATCCAAATCATGTCCCATTAGCATGTGCCCTGTTCTGTATTTATTCACTCAACTAATCATCTCCTGAATGCCGTATATGTTCTAGGCATAAAATAAAAACACTTGTACAGCACTTTAAAAGATAACTAAACCAAAGTTTCAGACTTGAAGGAACTCAGTGTCTAGTAGGAAGGCAAACATGTAAACAAATAATTACATGGCAGTATACTAAATGCTAAAAATAGATGCATGTACAAGGTGCCAGGGAAGTACCATAAAGAGAGATCAGGCAAAGCTTCCTTGAAGAGATGATTATGCCAGAGTTGAGTCTAGGAGGATGAGTAGGGCTTCACTGAGAACATAAGGGAAAGATGGACATTCTGGGAGAGACTGGGGCAGGCCACAGTGGAAAGCCCATGATGCCTGCTGAAAACACCAAGTACATGAATTGAGTCTGGTTGGAGAATGCTGCTACAAGGAAGAACTGGTGAAAAAATGTGGCAGGTAGGAGGGAGCCAAACCACAAAAGGCCTCAAGTGATATGCCAAAGAGTATGGACTTTATTCATTAAGCAATGGCAAGCCATTGATTTTTCTTTTTTTGGGGGGGGAGGGGGGGTTGAGACAGGGTCTCACTTTGTCACCCAGGCTGGAGTGCAGTGGCAGAATCTCAGCTCACTGCAGCCTCAACCTCCTGGGCTCAAGTGATCCTCCCACCTCAGCCCCCCAAGTAGCTGGGACTACGGGCATGCACCACCATGTCCAGCTAATTTTTTTGTATTGTTAGCAGAGACGGGGTTTCGCCATGTTGGCCAGTCTGGTCCGTAACTCCTAAGCTCAAGCAATCCACCCTCCTCAGCCTCCCAAAGTGCTAGGATTACAGATGTAAGCCACTGTGCCCAGCCTCCACTGATACATTTCTAAGTCAAAGAATAACAATGTTTATAATGGCAGAGGGGGAATCGGGTTGGAAGGACTGTTATTGGAAGTGGTCATACCGAATGGACAGAAGTAGTAAGGAAAAACGTCAGGCATGGGTCTAGAGTTCCTAGTTTAAATGATGCACTACCGTTCCTAACACAAATCATGCAAGTAGCAGAGTAGAGCAGAACTCTGGGCACAGACAATGAATGTTTTGCATTTCATACCTCCATTGAGGAGGAGATGTTCAATAGGACACGGGGGATAACATGTCCAGAGTGCAGGAGAGAGAAATGAATTACAGCTACAGGTTTAGGGTAGATTTTGGAGAATAGCAATTTAAAAACAAAGAACATGGCTTTTTTGGGGGGAGATGGAGTCTCACTCTGTTGCCCAGGCTGCAGTACAGTGGCGTGGTGCGATCTTGGCTCACTGCAATCTCCACCTCCCGGGTTCAAGCTCAAGCAATTCTCCTGCCTCAGCCTCCTGAGTAGCTGGGACTACAGGTGTGGGCCACCACACCCAGCTAATTTTTCTTTTCTTTTTTTTTTTTTTTTTTTTTTTTTTATTAGAGGTCCCCTGGCACCTCATGATCTGCCCGCCTCAGCCTCCCAAAGTGATGGGATTACAGGCATGAGCCACCACGCCTGGCCAAGAACATGGTTTTTAGAAGACATATAATTCATTTAGACTTCTCGCCCAACTTCAAGTGAAAAGATTACAAATTTAAAACTTTAAATTACTATCTATTGCATGTATATTAAAATCTGACATTAAAAAATATGGAAAGATGTCAACAAATTTAATGAAAACAAAAAACTTTAACAAAGACAAGTATTGTGTATTTATTTGTCTATTACTTTGCTTAAGCAGTCTACTTGCTAATGTAAGGACATTTTCCTTACCTATAAGAGTAATGTATTTCCAAAATAATGTTTTCATGGCCAAAAAAAGCATAAAGCATGCTTCATCTTCTGAATAAACAAGTGTGTTTAATTTCCTGAGTAAACATTAGTCATAGTTGACACTGAACAGAGTCCAAATTTAAGGAAGAAGTTAAGAAATTTCTAAAACCCCAAGAGCAATATACCTCACCCAGAGAATCTAGTGAAAAGCTTATTATAAAGGACTAAAAGTCAATGTCATACCAAAATTTTAAATATCATGCATCCCTCTATTTAATAAATTATTTCAAAATCAGGTCACAATTGACAGACACACTATCTTGGGCAGACGGGAGAGAGTAGATAAGCAGGAAAAATTTCCTTTTCTCTACTGAAGCATGTCCACCAACTGTCATATCTGGAAAACAGCCAAAATGAGCACTTTATTTGCAAAAAGAACAGATTTATAATGTGAGCAAAATGTGTGCTATATAAATGAGGACTATAGAGAATTATTTTAAGATTCATATTTCTGTATGTTTAAAATGTTTCAAAGACATAGATTAAAAGCACAAGTTGATCTATGTAAAAAGCTCTAAAAGCCAAAGGTGGCAACCCTTAAATCCCTATAGATAAGCTTTACCCTTTTCTTCTGGCCTGTGACCATCTATGCAAGGTAAGGTTTCCTTACAAACTTCTAAGACGATAATCTGGCCTCATAGGTATCTAACTGAATTAGCTACATAAATTACTCTGAGAAAACCACGGCCAAATCATGTCTCTTTCTCTTAACCTTCCTTTCCTTCTGCTCCCTAACCCTCTGTTTTCTCTTTAGTCACAGAGCATTTTCTAGTTTCCTGGCCACAGGGTTTGCCAGCCAAAGCTGACACAGCTGAGTTGCAGAGTGAAAGCAGCTGAACTATCAAGGAAGGAAATCAGAGAGAAAAGAGGCAGGCAGCCTGGAAATGTTAACTAGAGGGGAAATAAGAAAATCCTGGACTGTGTCTGAATCTGTAGAAACTTGCAACTCTAGATTAATGTCCTCAATTCAGGTGTTGGCCCATAGTCAACTAAGGGTCTGCGAAAGTTTTCCAAATGGCTTCCTCGCTAATCTAAAATAAATACACATTAAAAATAGTAACAATGGTAGAGTCTGTATAACATTTATAGCCAATAACCAGGGAAAATGGAAGGATAGGCATTCATTTTGAGTGACTTTACTATTGGAAACTCCCAGGCAGTTACAGCATTGCTATTAACACCATTGTCACTTTGGATAAGGTGTCCAACTACATCACACAGTATTTTGGTTCTTTAAAGAAGTGAGGGGCCAGGCATGATGGCTCTCACCTGTAATCCTAGCACTTTGAGAGGCCGAGGTGGACAGATCATCTGAGGTCAGGAGTTCAAGACCAGCCTGGCCAACATGGTGAAACTCCATCTCTACTAAAAATACCAAAAATTGGCCAGGCATTGTGACAGGCAACTGTAGTCTCAGCTACTCGGGAGGCTGAGGCAGAAGAATCGCTTGAACCTGGGAGGCAGAGGTTGCAGTGAGCCAAGATTGTGCTACTGTACTCTAGCCTGGGCAACAGAGTGAGACTCCTTCTCAACAAAACAAAACAAAACAAATGAAGTCAGGGAATTTAAACAGAAAAGAGCAGGAAATGTAAGGTGGACAAAAACTTCTGGTTTGAGTGTATTATCTTAAAAAGTTCACAAAATCGCTCAGGTAATAAACATTTTTCCACACGCCTCTTTTCTGAGATTTTATACACTTTCTCCCCCTAGCCATGAGGTGGGGCTCAAGGAGACTCAGAAGCCCCTAGTTTATGCTACAAAATCCTATCTCCCTGCCTGCCCCTGATCCTCACTGCCTTGATTCCTGGTCTTTTCAAGGTCTGGCAGTTCAACATTTCCTTGATTCTATGAGAGAATTCTATAGTCATAAATGCCCATTTCCCTTTAAAGAAAAAGCAAGCCAGACCTCCAAGGAAAGATATCTTAAACATGGATCTTGCACCCTTTTCTGCAACTCCAGAGAAATGATGATAATACTATAGATTAGATTGCTGAGAAAATAGGTGTATCTATCCATCCCAAGAATCAAGAGTTTTGGAGGGATTTTGAAAGGTAGTCCAGGAACAAATAGGATGGGTACTCTGCATGTTCCCTTGTTCTGCTGATGAATGTCACAAAGTACAAAGTTTAAGAAGCATTTCTCTGGAAGCCCAAGGACAACATAAAAATAGAAAGCCAAGATACAAATACTTTGAAATACTGTGAAAAGGTCCTGCGTTATTAGAGGTATTGATAAGAAAACAAGACATTAGGAAAAGAGTAGAAATCATTATTTCTTTAGATCCCTAGATGTTTTCTTGTGTATTAAGTTTGACATTTTTAAAATCCAAGCTGGTTTTTTTTTAAATTTTACTTTAAGTTCTGGGATATGTGTGCAGAACGTGCAGGTTTGTTACGTAGGTACACATGTGCCATGGTGGTTTGCTGCACCTATTGATCCGTCCTCTAAATTCTCTCCCCTCACCCTCCCACCCCCAACAGGCCCTGGTGTGTGTTGTTCCCCTCCCTGTGTCCATGTGTTGTCATTGTTCAATTCCCACTTATGAGTGAGAACATGCAGTGTTTAGTTTTCTGTTCCTGTGTTAGTTTGCTGAGGATAACGGCTTCCAACGTCATCCATATCCCTGCAAAGGACACGATCTTATTCATTTTTATAGCTGCATAGTATTCCATGGTGCATATGTACCACATTTTCTTTATCCAGTCTATCATTGATGGGTATTTGGGTTGGTTCCATGACTTCGAGATTGTAAATAGTGCTGCAATAAACATACTTGTGCATGTGCCTTTATAGAACGATTTATATTCCTTTGGGTATATACCCAGTAACGGTATTGCTGGGTCAAATGGTATTTCTGGTTCTAGATCCTTGAGGAATCACCATACTGTCTTCAATAATGATTGAACTCATTTATATTTCCACCAACAGTGTAAAAGCTTCCTATTTCTCCACAGTCTCACCAGCATCTGTTGTCTCTTGACTTTTTAATAATCACCATTCTGACTGGCATGAGATGGTATTTCATTGTGGTTTTGATTTCCATTTCTCTAATGATCAGTGATGTTGAACCTTTTTACACATTTGTTGGCCACGTAAATGTCCTCTTTTGAGAAGTGTCTATTCATATCCTTTGTTCACTTTCTGATGGGGTTTTTTCTTATAAATTTGTTTAAGTTCCTTGTAAATTCTGGCTACTAGACCTTTGTCAGATGGGTAGATTGCAAAAATGTTCTCCCATTCTGTAGGCTGCCTGTTCACTCCGATTATAGGTTTTTTCATTGTGCAGAAGCTCTTTTGTTTAATTAGATCCCATTTGTCAAGAGTTCTCGTCTTAAGGTAGTAAAACTAAAATTCAGATCACCTTTCCATTGAGCTTGTTTTCCCAAACCTAGGGAAGGAGAGCAGGAACTGATAATAGTGCCTGCTGTTTATTTTTTCTTAAATGTGGCATGCAAAGCTGAATGATCTTTTAAAGTACAGAATATAACTGCAATGAATTATTTCTGCAATACTTCCAGCTATTTTTCCCTTTTTTTTTGCAAATAATGGTAGCATATTTTGGTTACAGCAAATGTTTACTAAAGAGCTTCCTGGACATTTCTTTGCTTATATTTGTTTCTAGGAATTATAGTTTTCTGATAGTAATTTAAAGCTTGGGGAATCCCCAGTACAAATTACTTATTGTCCTGGTTCATTTGAAGCGATAATCATTTTTTTAAGACCTGTGTAGATATGCCATAGTTTAAAATATACTTGTGTCAATTTCTAGACATATTTTTATGACATTTTAAAAATCATAGTGGGAATATCATATAACAAGAAAAACCTACTTGCTGAAATCCTTATCTGTATCAAATTCTGCAAACTCAACTTCCTCAGTGAATGACAGTTAATATCTCAGTTCTTTTATAACTCTTTTTCTGCATTATCATCATCTTACTAAAATTCTTGAGAATGTACTTTGCTGACAATTATGATAAAGAAAGACCTTCAGCTAAACAGAGCAAAAAATATATAAAGATTTTCTGTCTCTCATTCTGGAGGCCTACTACATGCCCACAACAATATACATGGGAAAAAAAGCCCATTAAAAAATGCAAAGTGCTAACCAGCCTATCAAATTATCATCATCTCTCCTCCAAAGTGCAAGGAGAAATAGTATCCAGGAGAACTGCCACACAGTGCTCATGCTTTGGTCATAATCTGACGTTACCTACAATTATTAATTGCTCAATTTTCTTCCAATATAAGGTACAACCAATGCTGACTTTGAAAGAGAGATTATCATTATCATCACTATAGATAAAAAGAAGAGCACTATGTTACTCTCCTCCTCCACTTTCTCTTCCACCCCTTTTCCTCTTTTCCTTCCTTCTCATTTCCCTTCTCTTCCTGAAAAATTCAGTTCCTACAGCTATTAAGTAACACAGAGAAAGGTAGGTGTCCACACCAGAGGAAAGATGGAAGGCACAGTGGAATGGCAGGAGGTGTGTCCATATTGCGGGAGGCCTAGTGTGGGGTACCACAGCCTAAGTGAGAGGGCATCCCCATGGATCGTTGGCATGATATGAGAGTGTTAGAATCCATGTAGGGTGAAGAGGGTGCCCATGTGGTGTTGGCAGAGGGGAACACCCCAGCATGGGATGTCAGTATTCAAAAAGAATGAGAGGGTATCCTTATGCAAGGGTGACTTAGTGCAGGGGGATTAGAGCCCAAGCAGGATGAAAAGATTATTCCCCTGTAGATGCACACCAGCACAGAGAGTCAGATCTGAAAAGGGTGAAGAGGTGTCTCTGCAGAACAACAGCCTAGCGTGGAGTAACAGAGCCTAAGAGGGAAAAGGGGGACATTAACGAAGGGAGGGGATGATAGTGAAGAGGAGATTGATAGCATATAAGAGTACTTATCAAGTAAGTATATACACAAAGATAACAGAAGCCAGACTGGAGAAGGATGAAGGAAGTTAACAATAAACTCATATTTTTAATAACTATAGAGATGTAAACATGTGTACATAATGTATGTGAATATATTCACTCCCTGGCTGAGAGGATCTGGGAGATATGACACTCCAAAAGCCATGAGCATACGAAATACCCAAATCTTAGCCTCTAATAGCCCACTTTCCAATAAAAGGAACAAGGCCACTTGGAGAAAAGGTTGATTCCAGGGCTAAGGCAGGAAAAGATGAGTCCTGGAACATTTTATGATGCCAAAAGCAAGGAAATGCTCAAAGAATGGTTCCAAAAAAAGTCAGCCTAAAAGGGATCCTACTGAGATAATTTAAGCATCAAAATTAATAATGACAGCAATGCATTATAACCTAGGCAATAAAATAGTAAACCGTGAGTCCACACTGATATAAATAAATGAATAAAAGAAAGTTTGATGAGGAATGGGATACCTGCATAGTTTAAATGTACCTCCACACAAAATAGTTATTAAAGGGGGAAAAGGTAATTATATATATAGAAGCTTGACAACCACCATCATAAGCAAGTGATTAAAATGAACATTATCAGCAATGGGGCAGATCAAATCCCATGCCATATGACAGGATACAATGAAAAGAACAGAGCATCCCTCTGTGGCATTCTCACCAAAGGTGCACAACCTGGGCCGGGCATGGCAGCGCACGCCAGTAATCCCAGCACTTTGGGAGGCCAAAGTGGGCAGATCACTTGAGGTCAGGAGTTTGAGACCAGCCTGGTCAACATGGCGAAACCCCGTCTCTACTAAAAATACAAAAATTAGGTGCATATTTTTAGTCCCAGGTACTCAGGAGGTTAAGGCACAAGAATCGCTTGAACCCGGGAGGCAGAGGTTGCAGTGAGCCAAAATTGCGCCACGGCACTCCAGCCTCAGCAACAAAGTGAGACTGCGTCTCCAAAAACAACCAAACATCAACAACAAAAAAAGTGCACAACCTGAATGTAATAATAAGAAACAGCAGGTAAACCCAAAGTGAGGGACACCTTATAAAATAACTGGCTTAGAGTCTTTGTGTCAAGATGACAAAAGTCAAAGAAAGACTAAGAAATTATTCACACTCAAGAAGACTAAGCAGGTATGACAACCAGATGCAGTACATGATTTTGAACTGGATCCCAATAAAGACATTATTGGGACAGTTAGCAAAACTTGAATGGTGTCTGAGGAATAAATGGCTGTAATATGACAAAGTTGATTTTCTGATTTTAGTGACTGTATTGTGGTTATGTCGAAGAATGTCCTTGTCTGTAGGAAATACAAACTAAAGTATTCTGGGGTGATTAGGTTGACAACTTAATTGCAAATGGTTCAGGAAAAAAAGAGTTATTTAAACTATATTTTCAGATTTTCCATAATATGTGATTATTTCAAAATAAATTTTAATTTTAAAAATAAAAATATTTGACAGTATATAGTTCTACCTCCAAACATTAAAGAATTATCTGAACCTGACTCATGGTCGGATTTAGATCTGATGTATAATGGGAGATGGCAGCCAAATGCTGACGCTGGACTGCTCAAAAGAAAAAGCTAAATTTGTGAGTTTTTATGCCCTAGTAAAATTAGATACTACTATATAGTTAGCTATTATCTCATGTAAATAATTTTTGTAAGGGCCTAGAGACAAGAGTCTATTTTCCAGCCTCCAAAGCACCATCACCATACTAAATGCACAGTGTACACCTCAAAATATTTGCACACCATAAAAATATGTCTCAAGATATTTTAATGCTTTTAAAAAGGAGAAAATAGTAATGATAGGCTTACTAGGAACCCATTAATCTCATGGATTACAGCACAGCACATACAACTTCCATGGAACACAATTTTTTTCTGTTCATATTATCTTTGTAAGGAATGTACAAGATAGAAAACAAATACTAAATCTTTGGTGACCAGTAGCACTCCTAAAAGCAAGAGGAAAAAAGCAATCCTCTGCCTCTAGGATCAGAGGAAGATTGGCCAAGTAGTATCACTCCCTATGGCCTGTCTTGGTGCCTATAGTTAAACCATTAAAGACTTAGGTCAAGACAATGTAGATAAACAAATGACCTATTATAATGCAAATATTCCAGAGTTTCCCATTCAAATAAATATACTCATGAAATATATAATTATGATTTATAATTATGAATAATTTATTGACTATTTAATTTATTGCATAAATATTAACGCTTACTAACAATAAGCATTTTATTCCCTCCTATGTAATAGGTACTGTGATAGATATTTTACATAAATTATCTTTAACCATTCCAACTCTACAAGATAAACGTCATCACCTCCACTTTATAAATAAGGAAACTGAAGCCCAAAGAATTTAAATCACCTGCATAGCGCCAAATGTCCTTTCAATGGCAGAGTCTACATTAAAACTCAAGACTCAGAGTTTTTCCATTACGGTCTTCTTTTTTCTTTTCTTAGAGATTACAGATTTTGTTTTCTTAGAGCAAGAGAGGTCTTGCTCTGTCACCCAGGCTGGAGTACAGTGGTGTAATCATAGCTCACAGCAGCCTCAAACTCCTGGGCTCAAGCAATCCTCCCACCTCAGCCTCCCAAGTCACACGGATTACAGGTACAAGTCATTCCATTACATTCTGCTTCTTCTTTCACTATGTAATTTACTATTCTGAAAAACAGAGCCGGGCGCAGTGACTCACGCCTGTAATCCCAGCACTTTGGGAGGCTGAGGCGGGCGGATCACAAGGTCAGGAGATCAAGAATATCTTGGCCAACACGGTGAAATGTCATCTCTACTAAAAATATAAAAATTAGCTGGGCGTGGTGGTGCGTGCCTGTACTCCCAGCTACTCTGGAGGCTGAGGCAGGAGAACTGCTTGAACCCAGGAGGCAGAGGTTGCAGTGAGCCGAGATCACACCACTGGGCGACAAGGGCAAAACTCTGTCTCAAAAAAAAAGAAAAAAGAAACATGGAGATCTATGGTATGAGGGAATAAAATGCCATATAGGAAAGCTTATCGGTACAGGATAAAACTAAATCATGAGACTTCTGAGTTTTGGGTAGAAGAAGCCAAAGAATGCCTTAGAACCATGAAAGGAAGAAAGGCTAAGCAAACGGACAGAAGGGCACAGGAAGAGGGGGTGAGGAAGGTCTAAGGACAAACTGCCTGCTTCCCCAGTTTTTCTACACAGCCTAATACTAGAGTTGACAAAAGTCCCCGAATTAATAACAAGCTCAGTTAAAAACAACAGGCTCAGATTTACTGGCTAACACAGTGAAACCCCAACTCTACTAAAAGTACAAAAAAACTAGCCAGGCATGGTGGCAGGCGCCTGTAGTCCCAGCTACTCAGGAGGCTGAGGCAGGAGAATGGCGTGAACCCGGGAGGCAGAGCTTGCAGTGAGCAGAGATTGTGCCACTGCACTCCAGCCTGGGCGACACAGCAAGACTCTGTCTCAATAAATAAGTAAATAAGGGCTGTGGTGAACACTGTACTTTCCTTCTTTGTGTGAAAGGAATGAGGAGAAATAAATCCCACGTACATTAGATGTTTGTCCCCTCCAAATCTCATATTGAAATGTGATTCCCAGTGTTGGAGGTGGGGTCTGGTGGGAGGTGCTTGGATCATGGCAGTGGATCCCTCATGAATGGCTTATCAGTATCCCCTTGATGGTGAGTGAGTTCTCACTCCGAATTTACATGAAATCTGGTTGTTTAAAAATGTGTGGCACCTCCCTGCTCTCTCTCTTGCTCCCAGTCTCACCATTTTATACACAGACTTCCCTTTGCCTTCTGCCATGATTGGAAGCTTCCTGAGGCCTCACCTGAAGCAGATGCCAGCACCATGCTTCCAGTACAGCCTGCAGAACCCTGAGCCAATTTAACCTCTTTTCTTTATAAATTATCTAGCTTCAGGTATTTCTTTATAGCAACACAAGAACTAACACACTTATCCATCTGGAAACATGAGATGGACAAGTTATTAAAATGCCTTTGAAGACAACAGAAATTAGACCATATCAAGCATCCAAAACTTTGGGGGTAAAAAATTCCACACTGGGTTTTTGTGGGGGTTGTTTTGGTTCAGGTTTTTTTTTTTTCTTTTTGCCCAGGCTGGAGTACAGTGGCATGATCATAGCTCACTATAGACTTGAACTCCTGGGCTCAAGCAATGCTTCTACCTCATCCCCCTGAGTAGCTAGGGATACCACACCCAACTAATTTTTTATTTATTTTCTGTAGAAACAGGGCCTTACTATGTTGCCCAGCCTGGTCTTGAACTCCTCGGCTCAAGCAATCCTCCCACCTCAGCCTCCCAAAGTGCTGGGATTACAGGTGTGAGCCAACACACCTGGACTAACCCTGTAGCACAGTGAAAATAACTGACAAGGGCATATTTTTGAAATTTCTTTAGGTGATTTGCTTTACCACTCAATTCAGTTTACTGTTCATGTGCTATCAAGAAACAAATTCAAAGCAAAATACTGCCAGTAATACGCAAATGATAAGCACACAAAAATAATTGAGAACTATGTAGGAACTAAATAGTACTACATAATTTTGTAGAAAATAGAAAATTTTCTATTTACATGTTGGAAATATATTGGTATATTCATATTTTAACATAGGATATGCATTGATTCCTATGGCACTAGGAAGCAATACAGCACAATTGAAAGATATCTGGGATCAGAAATACCTGAATTTGCTTCTTCAATCTGCATGAGTGCTGATTATAAAACTACTAACTTTGTAACTCTGGGCAAGTTATTCAATTTTTCTGACCTTTTAATCCATAAATAAAAATGGGGTTAATAATAAAGATATTGCAAGACTTGTAAAGATTGAAGAATGTAATTTTATGTAAAAAAAGTGGTCTGTGTGATAATGTTTATAACATTACTTATAATAATAAAGTCAAAAATCATCCAAGTATCTATCATTAAGAAAATATCAAGTAACAACAGTATATACACCAGATTACTGGCTCTCAAATGTTAGTGCACTGAAGAATGTTCTAGGGGGTTTTAAAATGCATATTTCCAGGCCTTACACTAAGAAATTCTTATACTTAGAATATTCAGAAATCCTGGGGTGGGATCAGGAAATAACACGTTTAACAAACAACCATAGGTACTTCTGATGGAGGACATCTACGAAAAGTATGCAGGAGATGGAATATGATGATGCCATTAAAAATAACTATGAAGACTTTGAAATAACATTGAAAAAGTGTATGATATACCCTTAAGTGAAAAATTCAGGATCAAAACTTGTATGCTTTATCTGATAACTACATTAAACATGCTTAAGAAAAAAGTTGTTTTTAGCAATAGGATTAAAGGTAATTTTTTATCTTTTACTCAAATTTTTAAACAGTCATGCTATTATTGTAAATGAATCACCAACACATTAAAATTGAAAAAAAAATGGATCCTCATGGCCTTCAGGAGTATGCTCAAACTCCTTAGGGCAACACACAAGGTCCTTCTTTTTTTTTTTTTTTTTTTATTATACTTTAAGTTCTAGGGTACATGTGCATAACGTGCAGGTTTGTTACATATGTATACTTGTGCAATGTTGGTGTGCTGCACCCATCAACTCGTCAGCACCCATCAATTCATCATTTATATCAGGTATAACTCCCCAATGCAATCCCTCCCCCCTCCCCCCTCCCCATGATAAGCCCAGTGTGTGATGTTCCCCTTGACTGCACACAAGGTCCTTCTATCCCCAGACTTAACTCTTGTCCATGCTCCATATCAAACTACTTATAATACCCCAAGTTATATTCTACATTTTCACACACTATTATTGAATATACTGTTCCTTCTGCCTGAAATGCCCTTTCTCCAACTTGTCTGGAAAATTCCTACTCATCCCACAAGATTCAAGCACTACCTCCTCTCTGCAGTTTCCCCTGAATACTCCTCCAAGTCAAATTCTGGGTGCTTCCTTCTTGCTCCTGGTATTGCTCCTAGTATTCCTACAGCATTGTTTGGCATTTCCATTGCTCCATATATCACCCTTTATTTTACCTTTTTGCTTATAGATCTAGCCCATTATTCTGCTAGTACCTGGGGTAGGTAGAGATTATCTCATTCAGTTTTAGAATCCACAAGGTACTCAGTAAATACTTGTTAAAATAAGTAATGACCTTTTTTTTGTTATCACTGTTCTTAGTTACCAGTTCTCTAAAAAATCCTGAGTGCCCTGCTGGTTAGTTGAATAATACATGGCTCAATGATTAATGAGCTTTGTCTAATACACATACACACACACACACACATATGCAGCATAAAACAAACCCAAGAAAAATTTTTAAGAAACAGTTTAACCATTGTTTGTAATTCTTCACATTCTCTGCTTATGTCTTCAAAGTTTCTAGCAACCTTCAGGATGACAGACCACTCTGGTCAATAGCCAAAGCAGCTAACAGGAATAACTCTGCTCTGGGCTCCTCCATTGCTGGAGTTTACCCAGCCAAAGAACATCCCTGCAGAATTTTTGCTGCTTCCCCCAAACACACTCCCACTCACTGCCATCTCCACACTAGCAGTAAAATATCTATATAAAACAGAGATAATTCTGTAAGTAAATAGAGCAGTTTTTTAGTATATTCAAAACACTAGGTACTATATTTAGCATATTTGTGTAATACATAAAACATTTCAAATGTAGATTACTAACTAGAGGTACCAAACAAGAACCTAAAGTGACTAATAGTAATTCAGGCCAAAAAAAAAAAGAAAAATCAATGTGGAAGAATGCTAATTGAGATCCAGGTATCAGAACTTCAAATGCTTCCCATGTACCATAAAACATAAGTTTTAGGAATAACCTGAATGCTGAAGCCAACTTGCAACACAATTTTTTTAAAAAGAAAAATAAAATACATTTTTTTAACATTTGAATATCAAACCACGTTAGGCATTAACACCGTGACACAACTTTGTTATGTATCTCTGTCACCTGTGATATAATAAATGTGTACAGAAATACTTTGTTTTATTGCACACTTCACAGATACTGTATTTTTTAAAAAACTGAAGATTTATGGGAACCATATGTCTAAGAAGTCTGACAGTACCATTTTTCCAATTAGGCCAATGTGCTCAGTTCATGCCTCTATGTCACATTTTGGTAATTCTCACAATATTTCAAACTGTTTCATTATTTTTATATCTGTTACGATGATCTGTGAACTGAATAATGCTGTGTGTGTTCTCACCACTCCACCAACTGGCCATTCTATCTCTCTCCTTCTCCTTGGGCCTCCCTATTCCCTCGGACACAACAATATTAAAATTAGGCCAACGAATAACCCTTCACTGACCTATAAGTGTTCAAGGAAGGAAGAGTCACACATTTCTCACTTTAAATGAAAAGCTAGAAATGAATAAAGTTAGTGAGGAAAGCATGTTAAAAGTCAAGACAGACTGAAAGCTAGGCCTCTTATGCCTAACAGTTAGCCAAGCTGCAAATGCAAAGGAAAAGTTCATGAAGGAAATGAAAAGTGCTACTCCAGTGAACACATGAATGATAAGAAAGCCAAAGAGCCTTATTGCTGATATGGAGAAAGTTTGAGTGGTCTGGATAGAAGATCAAAACAGCCACACAACACTACCTTAAGGCAAAGCCTAATCCAGAGCAAGGCCCTAACTCTTCAATTCTATCAGAGCTGACCGGACCTGGGGAAGCTGCAGAAGAAAAACCTGAAGGTAGCAGAGGTTCAGAGGGTTTAAGGAAAAAAGTCATCTCTATAACATAAAATGGCATGGTGAAGCAGTTAAGTGCTGATGCAGAAGCTGCAGCAAGTTATCCAGAAGATCTAGCTAAGCTAATTGATAAAGGTGACTACACTAAACAACAAAATTTCAATGTAGATGAAACAGCTTTCTATTGGAAGAAGATGCCATCTAGGACTTTCATAGCTAAAGAGAAGTCACTGCCTGGCTTCAAAACTTCAAAGGACAGGCTCCCTTGTTAGGGGTTAATGTAGATGGTGACTTTAACTTGAAACCAATTCTTATTTACCATTCCAAAAATCCTAGGGCCCTTAAAAATGATGCTAAATCTACTCTGCCTGTGCTCTACAAGTGGAACAACAAAGTCTGGATGACAGCACATCTGTCTGTAGCATGGTTTACTGAATGTTTTAAGCCCACTGTTGAAACCTACCACTCACAGAAAAGAAGATTCCTTTCAAAATATTACAGCTCAGTGGCAGTGCACCTAGTCACACAAGAGCTCTGATGGAGATGTACAAGAGACTAATGTTTCCGTGCCTGCTAACACAACATCCATTCTGCAGCCCAGAGACTGAGGAGTAATTTTGGCTTTCAAGTCTTCTAATTGAAGAAATATATTTCGTAAGGTTGTAGCTGCCATAACTAGTGGCAGCTATAGAACCACTAAGAACATTTGCGGGCCAGGTACAGTGGCTCATACCTGTAATCCCAACACTTTGGGAGGCCAAGGTGGAAGGATCATTTGAGCCCAGGAGTTCAAGACCAGTCTGGGCAACATAGGGAAACTCTGTCTCTACAAAAAATTTTAAAATTATCCAGGCATGGTAGCACATGCCTGTGGTCCCAGCTACTCAGGGGGATGAAAGGAAAGTATCACTGAGTCTGGGAGGTCAATGCTGCAGTGAGCACAGTGATCATGCCACTGCACTCCAGGCCTGGGTGACAGACTGAGACCCTATCACAAATAAATAAATAAAACATTTGTGATTCATGGGAGGAGGTCAACATTAACAGCAGTTTTGGAAGAAGTTGATTCTAACCCTTATGAATGACTTTGAGGGGTTCATTATTTCCATGGAGGAAAGAACTGCAGATGTAGTGGAAACAGCAAGTGAAATAGAAGTGGAGCCTGAAAATTGGACTGACTGACAACAATCTCATGATAAAATTTGAACAGATGAGGAGGTGCTTCTTATGGATGAGCAAAGACATTGGTTTCATGAGTGGAATCGACTCCTGGTGAAGACACTCCTAGTGAAGACACTGTGAACACTGCTGAAACGTCAACAAAGGATTTAGAACATGACATAAATAAAGCAGCAGCAAGGCTTAAGAGGAATAACTCCAGTGACTCCAATTTTGACAGTCCTACCATGGGTAAAATGCTATCAAATGGCATCTCATGCTACGGAAACATCTTTTGTGAAAGAAACAGTCAACTAATGTGAAACTTCATTATTGTCTCATTTAAGAAATTGCCACAGCCATTCCAAGCTTCAGCAACCACTAATCAGTCAGCAGCCAACAACACTGAGACAAGACCTTCCACCAGCAAAAGGATTACAACTTGCTGAAGGCTCAAATGATCATTAGCATTTTTAGCAATGAAGTATTTTTTAATTACGTACATTGTTTTGTTAGACATAATGCTGTTGCACACTTAACAGAGTACAGTATAGTGTAAACATAACTTTTATATGCACTGGAAAACCAAAAATTTTGTATGACTCACTTTATTGCAGTGGTCTGAAAACCAATCTACAATATGTCTGAGCTATGCCTGTACATCTAAGTAATAACTTCTGATATAGGCAAATATTATATGTTTATATCTAAAATAGGTTTATATAATCTAATAAAAAATTCTAGCGACTAAATGAGTAGCAAAAAGAAAAGACTTTTCTATCACCAGTCATATACTCTCTCATTTCTCACGTCTCCAGTCAAATCCCTTCCCCTTCAGCCTTTAAGACGGAAGAATTAGCCAGGCATTGGGGTTCACACCTATAATCCCAGAACTTTGGGAAGCCAAGTCAGGAGGATGGCTTGATTCCAGGAGTTCGAGACCAACCCAGGAGTTGAAGAACAGTCAAGGCAGGAAGATCACATGAGCTCTCAACAGACCCCAAAAGACAGGGTTTCCCTATGTTGCCCAAGTTGGTCTTGAACTCCTAGGTTCAAGTGATCCTCCTACCGTGGCCTCCCAAAGAGCTGGGATTATGGGCATGAGCCACTGTGCCTGTCCCACAAATGTTCTTAATGGTGTCTAGCATGGTGAATCCTTTCCAGAAGGTTTTCAATTTACTTTGTCCAGATCCATCAGAAGAATCACTACGTATGGCAGGAGTTTGAGGAACAGTGAGGCCCTGTCCTTACAAAAAAAATTTAAAAATTTGCTGGGCGTGGTGGCACATGCTGGTAGTCCCAGCTACTTGGAGTCTGAGGCATGAGGATCACTTGACCCTGGGGAGCAATGAGGCTGCAGTAAGCTGTGATCACACTGCTGCACCCCAGCCTGGGTGATAGAGTGAAAACTTGTCTCCAAAACAAAGGAAGAATTGCCACCTGTATCCAACATTCTCTTACAAGCCTGGCAAAATCCACTCCATTTGTTCTGCCAGAAGAGGTCGATGGCTTTCCTATTTTGGCCTAATGTTTTGTTGCCTCTTTAAATGAAAATATGAACAGAGCTTTCTTTCTAAAAGCTTTACCAATCAATTACAACTTCACTATGAATTAACTGTCAGGTCCCACAAACACTTTTTAGTGTTTTGGTGGTAAAGAAACAAAAGAAAAGGCACTGGGCCCATGAGGTTAGAGGATAAATTAACACTGATGTATAAGCATTCCCTTTCCTCTGCAGCCTCACCAGCATCTATTGACTTTTGACTTTTAAATAACAGCCATTCTGACTGGTGTGAGATGCTGTCTCACTGTGGTTTTGATTTGCACTTCTCTGATAACTAGTGATGCTGAGCATTTTTTATATGTTTGTTGGTCACTTGTATGTCTTGAGAAATGTCTGTTCATGTACTTTACTCATTCTTTAATAGAGTTACTTGTTTTTTGCTTGTTGACTTATAAACAAGTTCCCTATAGATTCTGGATATTAGGCCTTTGTCAGATACATAGATTACAAATATCTTCTCCCATTCTGTAGGTTGTCTGTCACTGTGGAAAGCAGTACAGAGATTTCTCAAAGAACTTAAAATTGCTACCATTCGACCCAGAAATCCCACTGCCGTGTATATACCCAAAAGAAAATGAACCATTCTACCAAAAAGACACATGCACTCATGCTCATTGCTGTGCTATGCACAGTAGCAAAGACATGGAATCAACCTAGATGCCCATCAATGGTAGACTGGACAAAGAAAATGTGGTACGTATACACCATGGAATACTATGTAGCCATAAAAAAGAATGAATCCATGTCCTCTGCAGCAACAGCTCCTCCAATGGAGCTGGAGGCCATAATCCTAAGAAAATTAACACAGGAACAGAAGACCAAATACCACATGTTCTCACTTATAAGTGGGAGCTAAATATAAAGCATATATGAACAAAAATAAGGGAACGATAGACACAGTGGACTACTAGAGGGTGGAAGGGGGGTAGGCTACAAAACAGCCTATTAGGTGCTATGTTCACTACCTAGGTGATGGGATCCATGCTCCAAACCTCAGTGTCATGCAATATTTCCATGTAACTAATCTACACACATACTTCCTGTATCTAAAATCTGTTGAAATTCTTTTTTTAAATATTGAGATAGGCTGGAATCTAGAGATGATGCCAGCTGGCACAAAAACTGGAGCCAGGGTGAACTTGTAGTAATTAGAAAAAAAGGCTTTTTCTCTGAGATGTGATTGAGGAGGGTTAAAGGGAATGTGGTGTGGGAAACAGAAACAGGAAAGGAGGTTGGCTGTTTATGTTCACATTCATCAATCAAGATTTGATCCAATTTGATCAAAGAATGGTAACAAGTCTAAGAAGTTTGTTTCAGTTCACTTAACTAGAAGTAATTAACCACTTCAAATAAAGCTACTCTCATAACACAACGGAATCCAAGTAAGTCTACTGTACAGCTTAATCAAAGTTCCATTTCACAACTAGATCCATGAAGACACGTCGTTTAATAAGAAAGCATGATTCATAAGAATCAGATTCAGAGATGAACACTCTGGACAGTGCAGTAGAAGAAACAGAGTGTTTTAGTCTATTCCGTGTTCCTATAAGAGAGTACCTGAGACTGGGTAATTTACAAACAACGTATGTTTTTGTGATTCACATTTCTGGATGCTGGGAAGTAAAAGAGCATGGTACTAGCATTTGCTCAGCATTTGGTGAGGACCTTCTTATTGCATTATCCCATGGCAGAAGGCAGAACGGCAAGCAAGCATGGGAAACAGAAAGAGGAAATGGGGCTGAACTGATTCTTTTGTAAGGAGCCTCCCATGATAACTAACCCACTCCCACAATAATGGCATTAATCCATTCATATATGCAGAGCCCTAATCACCGCTAAAGGGTCTCACCTGTTTGTTTTTGTTTTTATTTTGAGTAGGGTCTCACTCTGTCACCTAGGCTGGAGTTCAGGAGGCATAATCATTGCTCACTGCAGCCTCAAACTCCTAGGCTCAAGCAATCCTCCCCACCCAGCCTCTCAAGTACTTGGGGCTACAGATATGCAATTCCACACCTAGTTATTTTGTTTTGTTTTGTTTTTTATAGAGACAGAGTCTCACTATGTTACCTAGGCTATTCTTGAACCCTTGGCCTCAAGTGACACTCCCGCCTCAGCCTCCCAAAGCCTGCGATTACAGGTGTGAGCCACCATGTCCAGACAGATCCCATCTCTTCATACTGTCACAGTGACAAATAAATTTCAACATGAGTTTTGGAGACAACATTCAAATCATAGCACTGTGGAAAACATAATTTATTCTTTGGTCATATTTTTTGATCCATCTTCAAAAATCAATTAAAAGCCTCACCCAGATTTAACACAAATGTAAAATTTATTTGATATCCTACTGACACTAAAGAACAAAAGTAGACTCTAAGAAAAGTTTCTAGATCTGTATTACACAAGAAAATTCAATGAGTTTTCAACTGGCATTGTGCCTCTGCTTGCCTGTAAGGCTTACATAACCATGTCCTCACATGCATGAGAAAGAACTGGAAGATAGAAGAGTCTTCTTTGTAAATTCCTTTTTCAAATATAAAATATTCTCCCATATCAACATATGATGAGTAATAAAAACTCACTGTATTTTAATTAACATCATTCTGCAATATGTCCAAAATGGAAACTAAAGACACTCTAAAATGCATTAAGTGTTAAATATCTTCAGGTTCCATAGGTTGAAATTAGTCTTTTCTAACCTTTGTCTGGCATTATAGTCAGCTTCCATTTCTAGTTAAATACTCAGAAATAATGTCTACCATAGGCTTCTGATCGAATTTTCCAAAATTACCTCAAAATTATTTCATTATATAACTGAACTAATCAAATTGTTTACTGTCACCTGAAAGATTAACTTGCTAAAGTCAGTAGAGGCACTAATAAATATTGTATGCTTCTGCCTTAATGTCAGTGAAGACTTGCATCAGCCTTTGTCATCTGTAAGAAATCACTGTCACACAAGAAACTGCAAAGGATGGGCAGGTTGAGTAGTAGTCACTGGCTGGTTGCCCTAGTTCACTGCTACACATCACCCTCAGTGTTTTGAAAAGGGAGCTGAAAACCCTGCTCAGTGAAGAAAGAGGTCAATACCAAAATTCGCTCTCCTTTCGCCTTACTCCCCATCAGGCAGCTGGCACTGTTCACTCTGGCAGATAGAGCTCCCTGAACATAATGGTGCAATCACCACTTCAAACATCATTACTATCTAAAATAGATAACCCACTTGCAACTTGACTATTTTTATAGATATAACGTTTTCATGGAGCTTAACTGCTCTATTTGTGATTTATTCCATTTAACCAATGCAGTTTCCCTGAAAGTGAGTTTCTTATATCAGAGTCCCAATAACCACAATTGCCCAAATAGTTGTGAAAATTACAGTACTTCCTAGTTGCCTGTTACCTCCTTGTACTCATCACCAAAACGTCATGAGCTGAATCCTAAATCTGAAAAATTATAAGCTCTCTGGATTTTATGTCTTTGGTGACCAGAAGATTGTTTCGCCCCACTTCTTACTGATCTACTTTTTCATAAGGGGATCTTAAGAACTGTATTATTTATTTCTGACAAGAATTTACTAAATACCTCTTATATAAAACTAAACTCTTCGAGGCATTAAAAAAAATCAAATAAATTGAGGCATTAATAAACTTTTAT
Organism: Colobus angolensis palliatus; assembly: GCF_000951035.1. NCBI lineage: Eukaryota > Metazoa > Chordata > Mammalia > Primates > Cercopithecidae > Colobus > Colobus angolensis. Next base: position 11,265,222 of record NW_012110919.1, read on the forward strand.
CACTATATTAAAATACAAATAATTCTCAATCCAATACTCAGCAAAAAATTAATTAAATATACATTTTACATGGAAATTAGTTTTGTTTAGAATAAAAGGTAGTTGTGCCAAAGGAAGAGAGTTTTTTTTTTTTAAGATTTTGCAGCTGTCTTATAAAAGATATGTTAAATAAACTGAAATTTCACATAAAATGTGGAGGAAGAAAAGGAGGGAGGCAACTCAATTTTAGTGCTCTGATGAGCTCAGATTTCTTTAAGGATGAAAGGGGGTAGTAAGAGGTATAACTGCAAGCAAACACAAAAAAGAAATACATACTTGTCCAGGAAAAACGCTAATGTCCTTTTAAGCTAAGTTTGAAAAACAGAAAGGAGTTGTAATAGTTCACTAATTTAACCTTAAGTTCTGACAGAGTAAAAGGAAAACTGTGGGTAGTTTTAAACCACAAGAGAATTTTCTATGATATCTAACAATGCCAAGAATCTAATTCTTCCCAGCTTTTATTTTGCTTCTATTTTCCCTATTCAGAACCATTTTCAAATCAGAAGGGATAAACAAATAATTTCAGGAGATTACTGAAGGTCCAAACAGAGACCATAAGGGACAGTAAGCTGCTTTAAATAAGTATGCATATCCAGACCCAGAAGAATTAGATGCAAGAGGGTAGAAGGAATTTTCGCCAATACTAGGAATTACCAATGACTCACTGCCAGAAACAAGCCATAATAAAGTAGACTGATTTTGATGGAATTTAAAGGGATGGATCAAAGGAATGCCATACACTTAAACACAGTGTGAATTTAGAAAGGCAGTAGATAAAATAACTCACAATATTCTCACAGGAACAATGGAGAGAAATAGCTGATTGTCTATTACGTGGCTTCAATTCTGGTAGAAATACCACGAGTAAAGATTGCTACTTTAAAATTTATATTAAGTTGAAGAGAGGTGCTTTGGGGATACAGCATAGTGTGTTGAATTTAGGTTACAGAAAACATGCTTATTAAATCTCTGGATGATACAGAGGACAGAAGTTAATATGCTGAAAGACAGATTGAAGAGTTAGAAAGAAGAAAAAAAAAGAGTCAAAAATATCTAGGGAAATTACAAATATAACCTAAAACAAATCAGATAAAATGGAATAGGAATATTTTAAGCTCAACTAACACTTTTAAAAGTACCAGAAAGGGGAATTATGGCTTCACAGGTCATTGAAAAAACAATACCAAGAAATTGTAATTGACTATATGTTCAACTTGAGCCAACACCATTACATGGCCCAGAAAATCTTGACCTGTAGGTAGGTCTTAGATCAATAATAAAGAGATAATAATTTCATTGTATCATGTTGTAATAGCTGCTATTTTATTTTAATTACATAATACATATTCATTACAGAACACTGGAAAATGCAAATAAGGAAAAGGAAAATAAAGCCCACCCACAATTCCACCACTCAAAGATGAATACTATCTTCATTTTGGCATCTTATCATTCCAGACTACTTAAGCACATTATAAATGTTCACACAAACTTATTTTTCCTTGCAAAAACAAGATCATACTATAAATGCTTCTTGTAACCTGTTGTCCTTGGGTATTTTATTCAGCCATAATGTTGTACTCTGGTCAAGGGACATCTACTGCATTTTGTTAATTTCTAGTCACCATATTTTAAGAGGGTCATTGCAAAATTTGAGAATATATAAAGAAGGAAAAAGAGAGTAGTGAAAAGTATGAAAACTAAGTTCTTAACACCTATGCTCTCTTGCCATATAAAAGGTCAATACAGATGATAGCTCTTCCATGAAAAATACTTATAAGAAAACAAAAATACATGCACCCAAACAACTATCCTGGCAGATGAATTAGACTACTTTATATTGACCCGTACAGTCAATCTACTATCAATTGCTGAAAGTCACAGGGAAGTGGATTTTAGCTCAATGACAAGAAAAATTTTAAAATAATTACAGCTGTCAAAAATAGAATGGATCTAGTCATTGGAAGGTCTAACAGGGCTAGAATAACTAACAGGTAAGAGATGTTACAGACAAAATTTCTGCACTAGGTGAGAAGTTGGAAGAAAGGTCCCTCCCTATATGAAGATTCTATGATTCTAATGAGAAATTTACTGCCAGTCCAATATGAAGCAAATCTTTAGTCATTAAGGCCTTAAAGAATAGAGTCAAGAACTTTAGAGGTGCATGAAAAATATTAACACTAACGATGAACACCTATATGCTAAATGTTTTGCATTCATTACTTTATACTTCATTTAATCCTTTTATAACAATCTTATATGATACGTACTATTATTACTATTTCCATAAGAGTAGTGAGGCTTAGAGAGGTTTTTTAACTTATTCAATGGCATTCTTACTTTTGCTGAAAATTGCAGTGCCACCCAAAAGCATACCGGATTCCCCATTATACAGTTACTGCTCAAAGGATAATTTCTTATTATCAGTAGGTAACAAGTAATCAGAAGCATCTTCAGAAAAGTTCTTGTCTAGTGAACCCTCAAAGGGCAGTTGTGAGATTTTTTTAATTAGAAAAAAATATCAAAATTTAAGGAATTTCAAATTATTCTTCATAGCAAAAAATGTTCAGATTGGACTGTCTAAATTGGCCATATACCTTTAAACTTTTGTGAATAAAACAGATTCAATGAATGAGACTTAAAATGTGGTAAAGCAAATCTGAATCACACATTTTCAAATCTTTGCCATTATTAATTATGTGACCATGGGCAAGTCCTTAATCTTATCTTTTTATTCCTTCATCTGTGAAATGAGAATGAACCTCCTAAGGCTGACATAAGAATTGAATGAGATGACACATGTAAGCATTTAGCATAGGGTCTGACACCATTATTACCCAACCCAAGTAATAAAGCAAGTGGGGAAAAAGTGCCAAACATATTCTACAACTCATTCTAAAACATTAAGAAATTTCAAAGTGTCATTATGTTTGATAAGGGGACACATTTTCCATTATCCTGCCAATAAATTTCTGATGACAATCATTTTTGAAATAAAGTGACAACTAAATAACATGTGCCTTCTTTGGAATGTCATTTTATGCAAATGATCGCCCAAATAATACAATTTCAACTCTCATTTTCTTCAGACACCATTCATTCAGTGTAAGATGGATAAAAGCAAGTTTAAAATTATTGGTTTTGTTTGTGATTTTTACAACTTGGTTGTACTCTAATAAACAAATGTTGTTTACTTTTGCTTTCTATGTGCAATCTTTGTTGTAGAGCTACTGCTGCTATCTTTGACAACACCAGCAAAAGAGAAAACCTCTCATTCAAGATATATATACACTCTGGGTCACTATTTTGATACTTTAGTGTTCACTAACATTAAATACTTGGTATTTTATCCCTAAAACTTGACATCTATTCTTTAAAAAGAAAAATCACAGCTGGGAAAAGAGTATTTAAAGGATGTTTGCTTTTGAGTTTTGTCACAAAGAGTGTTTTTAAAATACGATTTATCACAATAAAATTAACGGAAGTTCTCACTGTTCTCAAAGAATTCCTCATGTTTTCCCAAAAAAATGTTTATTTTGAGAAACCTCTTTCAGCATACCAGTTTCTAGACATAATCATTTTTATAGCTGATGGATCCACTGGCAAATATTTTTATTTTACCTATAACTTAAAACTGTAAAGAGATAAAATGCTTTTATATAAACTACATGTGACTACAGGCAATTATCAGAGCTGCAATCTGAAATACGCACACATTGTCTACCTGTGTTTGAAACTGAAGATTATTTAACAAGGGAGTACACACAAGTCATCTCTATGACCTATTGAAAAAAATGTCCTATAAATATTCATTCTTCTGACATAAACTATCATTCCAATAAAATGTCACTGTCAACGAGTATATAGAATAACACATGGGGCTTTTTAAAATCCCATCAACTACTTTTCAACTAAATTTATTTCACTGTAATAGAAACTTTTCATTTTCCCTTTTAACTAGTCCTATAATTAATTGCACTGTCTGACCACCACGACCTATGAGAACTTGTGTAAAGAACGCAATGTCATCACCCAAAAGTTTCTATTAAGCACTTGTCAAGGGTACCATGGAACAGTTTTTTAAAAACCAGGGAAATCACTTGGGTTTTTTAAAATTTTTACAAACATAATTGGGTTATCCAAGAGATGTTTTAAGGTGAAGATATGAATGACAATTGATGACTCCAAAAATATCCAGGATGAATTGGATAGCCACGATTTTATAAACTAAAGAGCTTCCCTTGAATTGTATCTAGTGAATACTCTCCAGGCTTCCTCCCTCCCAGTTGATTTCATTTGTCCATCAATACAACTTTCAATAGTTTCTCAAGTACGCAAATCAACCCCGCTATTTCCAAGGTACTGCTGAACGAAGACCTTGACATTTTTTAAAATGTCATCTTAGACTCTCCAAGCAATACCAGTCTCACCTACATCTTCACATTAAAAGGCCTCTACTATATTCCATACACACTATCCCAATCCCGACCTGGCATCCTTCATCCTGAGCTATAATAACCAAGTTTCACTCAGCTATGTCCAGGTAACTGAAAGTACTGCTGGGGCTGCCTAACCTGCCTCATCAAGTTTTACACACACCCTGTACTGAAGACATCTCACCAGAAAGAAGGTTCACTCACTTCATTTTGTGGGATCATAACCCACGGCACAGCAAACGCCTTCTGCAAGAGAAGGTAGGAGCCACCGAAGGCTGTGGCTTTTGCAGGGTAATTGCATGCACGCAAGAGCTTCCCTGACAATTTCATTTAACTAGACAAAAAAGGCTGGGTTCAAAGCTGCAAATATATAATAAACGTTGACGGAAAGCGGGTGGAACGTCGATTTTCTTCAAGCAACACTAGTACATGTACAAGTTCTGCACCACGGTTCAGAGGAAAAGTAGCTTACTGACGCATTGATGGAAGGCTATTTTAAAATTACTCAAAGAATCTAAGGCATCAATCTGACTGGGAGGCTCATACCTCCTCTCCATACACGCAGTCTGTTTTCCCATCTAATTTAAGAATGAATCGCTGGCAGCCACCAGGTGCAATAACCGTGAGGAGGAGGACGTATATCCATCACAATGCATAATGAGGTGTGCCAACCCCGGAGCTGGTGCCCGTCCTTACCTTAGCAGATTAGACAGGGGCAGGGGTCCGGATCCACCGCCCAGGATCCCTCCTTTCCTGCCAGACAGGAGTTTCTCCACCAGAGCCACATTTCCAGTGCGAGCAGCTTCCAGCAGCTCCTGGTCCTTCCCCATAGTCTCTCACCGACTCCCCCACGGAGTCCTTACCCCACTCGGGTCCTCCTCCCCACCCACCCCCACTCCCCAAAATCCAGGGCCCTCCTCGCCCCACCCTAAAATAATGCAAAAGCTTCAGCACGGAGATCTCCCTGCAGCCCCAGGCAGGGAGCACCACTCTCTCCTCCTCTTCGGGGCGCAGCTTTTACAATGGGGATCAGACCATGTCTTGAAAGAGGGGCTGGCCGAGCTGGGAGCCGCGACGCGCCCCCACAGCCACTCCCCTGTATTCCCGAGGCCTCGTTCCCGCGGGTGGGGCGTGAGGGGGTGGGGACTCGGGGGTGCTTTTGAGGAGCGGGAGGAGGGTGGTGAGGACTGAGGTCGGAGGAGGAAGAGGAGGCAGCAGAGACAGTCCTCGCTGGAGCGGGAGCGCAGGG
>NW_012110919.1:11271220-11284720 GCF_000951035.1 Colobus angolensis palliatus
TGGCGGGGAGGGGCCGGGCCGGCTGAGGCGGGGCTTCGGCCCTGAGATCCTCTTCGTTCTCGTGGGCGGGGACCCTCCCTCCTCCACTCTCCTTGGAAGAGCGTTAACCGTGTAAGGACTGGAGTTCCCCGGGCCGAGTCGGCTCCTCCTCGGCCCGGCGGGCCCCGGCGACACGCGTCGGGTCTGTCACGACGCCTGAGGAAAATCCTCCATGATAGGGATGGGGAGGCTGGTGACACTGGGGAAGGGCCCTTTGGCCACCGCTTCCATCCGAGTCTAGGCAACTTGACCTGCATTTCGCCCTTCCGCTTTACCTCCCCGAGAGAGCCTGAGATCTGCCCTTGGTTAGAAAGAAGAGGCTCATTTCGTCCTAGTTTCTGTGGCACCGGCCACCGAGCAGTTTGTGACTGTTCCAGTTTTTCTAGAGTCTTTAATCAGCCCATATTTTAGTTGGGCTTTGGAGATCTGCTGACTTGTAAGAATACCAGGAAAAAGGCTCTCATTGAAAATTTCTCCACATCCACACTCGAAAAATATAAATGGGCATGGATTAGAGATCCACTTTAATTTGCATATGTCATCAGCAATTCATTGTGCATGGTTGGCATGACTTGTTAGATGCTCTCCTTGGCCGTCGTGGAGAACGCGCGTTTATTTTCTATTAAAACTTCCTGTTACACCTTGTGCTTTGCATTGTCCTTGAAACAGACTTCATAAATGTTCACTTGTTGATAATCGATTGGTAGGAAGAGGACTTAATAGGCACTGTGCTTACAACAACCCAGTGAACTGGATATTATTATATCCATTTTAGAAATGAGGATATAGGGCTCAAATGGTTAATTAAATTTCTCAAGATGCCACATGGAGTAAGTGGCTGACTAAGAACTAGACCCCAGAACAGACTCACTCCAGACACCATGTGCTTCCCAATATACGTTCCTGCCGCCCGTGGAAAAGCGAAATGCACAATAATTATTGCATACATTTGATGAGTAGTTACTATGTACCAGACACTATGCAAAGTGCTTTCCATGTTTCATTAACCCTTGCAACAATCGCATGAGATAGGACCATTTTCATCCCTATTTTGGAGATGAGGAAACTGATTACCCGCAAGATAATAGGCATAGAAAGTAACTGAGCCAAGGCTCAAATCCGGCACTGTCTGCTATAGGCAAAGATTTTAAATAAATAACTGGGGGAAACTTAAAACTTAAAAATTTAGAGATAAATAACATGAGTATATTAAAACATTTTTATGGAATTCATTGTGTTCTAAGTTTTCATTTGAGTGATTCAAAGTATTAGGTAAATTATGGCTATTTACTGGAGGTTTCCTGAAGTATGTAGATTTTGGCTAGTGTTTTTTAATTCATTTTGGTTTTGTTTTCTGTATTAGAATCTTTTTTTATAAGATAATCTATGTTATAATAATATGATCCCTGACATAATGGAGCTGGCAGACCAATGAAAGAAACAAGAGATAAGGAGCCATCACTTTCATTTTGAAAATGGCATAGGGAAATCCTTCTTCCTTTTTCCTAATGTTGCCACCTAAGCAAAACACACCTTTCCCAGAATATACTGTAAGTATTCAGTTGATCAGAGCTGAAAATCACCCACAGTTTTCACAAGCAACATTTAATCATGGATGAGTTAGTGACTGCAGGCCCCGAGTCATCTTATCGAAATCATGCAACTGCCACCCCCAATGGAAAAACCATTAGTAATGATTTACTCTAAGAATCAATTCCACAGTTCAGGCATTCTACTGACATATGATAATCAAATCCAGTTTTTCAGCTTCAAACTCTTTGGTTTTAGTGACCTCATAACTTTTTTTTTCTTTAGACATTGCAGTGACTGCACCTTATAGCTTTTTATTGAAGAAGATAAAGGCTTTGGCTACATGGGGACTAACATGCAAATTAAAAGTGAAAACACTCTTTTAAAAATCTACAGAGGCCAAAATAAATATCCAGATCTTTTAAAAATCCAGATTTAATCAAGACGTTTTGCATCTGTGAATAATGAAAAGAGCGATAGAATCTTGGGAACAAATTAGACAATCACTACCTCAGTGTGTGCATAAGTAAAATGAAGAAGTTATGTCGGATGCCTTCCGCTGGCCTTGCCAGCTGTAATATTCTATGCCTATGATGAAACGTGGTCTTAGTCCATTAAGTCATTCACATCACTGAAGCTAGAAATTAAGTATGGAGATAGATTTGAGATTTCAATTCTGTTTTTATTTGATTTGATTTTTTGAGACAGAGTCTGACTCTGATGCCCAGGATGGAATGCAGTGGCATGATCTTGGCTCACTGCTCCCGGGTTCAAGTGATTCTCGAGCCTCAGCCTCCCGAGTAGCTGGGATTACAGGCACCCACCACCATGCCCGGCTAATTTTTGTATTTTTGATAGAGACAGGATTTCACCATGTTGGCCAGGCTGGTCTCAAACTCCTGACCTCAAGTGATCCACCCACCTCAGCCACCCTCTATTTTGTTTTTAATTATAAAATAAATATTTTTGGGGGGGTTTTAAATCTATCTTTGCTATTCTCAATGGACAGTATTAATAATAGCAAATGTAGGCTGGGTGCGGTGGCTCACGCCTATAAGACCAGCACTTTGGGAGGCTAATGCAGGCGGATCACAAGGTCAGCAGATCAAGACCATCCTGGCTAACACGGTGAAACCCCGTCTCTACTAAAAATACAGAGAATTAGCCAGGCATGGTGGTGGGTGCCTGTAGTCCCAGCTACTCGGAAGGCTGAGGCAGGAGAATGGCATGAACCCAGGAGGCAGAGCTTGCAGTGAGCAGAGATCGGGCCACTGCAGTCCAGCCTGGGCGACAGAGCAAGACACCGTCTCAAAAAAAACTAAAGTAAGGCTAGGCGTGGTGGCTCATGCCTGTAATACCAGCACTTTGGGAGGCTGATGCGGGCGGATCACAAGGTCAGGAGATCAAGATCATCCTGGCTAACACGGTGAAACCCCGTCTCTACTAAAAATACAGAAAATTAGCCAGGCATGGTGGCGGGTGCCTGTAGTCCCAGCTACTTGGGAGGCTGAGGCAGGAGAATGGCATGAACCGGAGAGGCGGAGCTTGCAGTGAGCAGAGATCATGCCACTGAGCTCCAGCCTGGGCGACAGAGCGAGACGCCGTCTCAAAAATAAATAAATAAATAAAATAATAGTAGTAAATGTATATTTTGTGCCAGGAATGATACTAGATTCTTTACTTTCTCTCATTTCATTTAATTTTAATATAACACTATAAGGTATTATAAGTCCCGCACAATGTCTGAATCCCTTATATTTCAAATTCTGATATAAATCTACTTCTGGATACATTTTGGCAAGAATTATTGTTCTAATATACACATACTGCAAGTCACTCTTCTAAGGGTTGATTAATAGAAGGGACTAGGGGTTGAGATTAGAAGGGGGAAGTAAAGCAAAGACTAGTTTTTGTATAGAAGTGTTTGCACACACACAGAAAAAGTCCTTGGAAACATAAAAGAAATTGAAGGACCATAAATCCAGATCAATCTTAGAATTACATACTAAGGTCTGTTTTCAGTGAAGAAGAGGAAAAGATAATGTCTTATAACATGAAGTTATCAACAGAGCTGAAATAAGAAGATAAACCTGTGATTTATGAAGTAGATTTAGAAGATACTTACTTTCTCCATCTCAAGTTCTGAAGTTACTCTGCATCACTAGGACTATGAAGTCAATAGCTTCATGTTACAGAATATGAAGATACCAGACATCTGGATAGAAGAGCAGGTTCTTGCTTCCTGCATGACATTAAAGTTCTCCACATGGCTACTTGGCACAAACTCTGTCCCTCAACATCTTCCTGAGGGAACCCAAACACCAAGTGTATTATATTTAAAATTTTTCTGAAGATTCATGGCCATGAATATTGAAGGCCACAGAACACCAATCACCCATCTCCTCCAAGTTATAATTCACTGAAAACGGACACAAGGAATCAAATGTGTATCTCATTAGCATATCATCTTTACTATGAGTCACGTAAGGGTCTAATATCCCACAAAATCCCTGCTAAAACTACACTATAAATGAGACTAGGGCCTACCTCTCTGTGAATGTGCACCTTGGGACCTACCTGTGGGGAGAGGTAGATCTGCAAATCTAACTGTATATACCCAGCCAGACTAACGCCTATCTCACAAATAGAGGAATGGAGAGAATGATCGATTTCCAGGGCTGCCTTTGGAAAGCATGCTGAAACAGACTCTTACCCCAGAATATCACCGTCTTGGGGCAGCAAGCAGAAAAAAGCCCACTGCCCTTCTTAGTGATCCATGAGACAGGCAAGAGAGAAAGAAAACCAGAGCTGAGCCTGTATCTTGTTTTGAAAGCAAGGTAAGCCCCACCCACTGGTAAAGTGGTCCCAGTGGATAGAAGTAGGGAAATAAACCAGAAGTGTTCACTGTCTTGGAAAGAGGAGCAGAAGCCTCCTCTCCTCTAGGGAAAGTCAGTGACGAGGAATAAGAGTTCCCCCAGGACTGTCACACTACACAACATTCCATCACCATCCTGCTGATTCTACCATTAACTCTCTCTGAGCCACCCTGCCTATGTGCTACTACCTTTGAAAGTCTATGTGCCCCACAGGTGACCCTGCAGCTGGCCAACTGAAAAATACAGTCTTGTATTCACTTCAAACTATTTTTCCCACCAAGAGAATCTACCCAAATTTCAGATAAATGATTTTTCACCATTTTTTTTTATTTCCCACTGAGGAAAATACCTAGCATCCTAACAAACCTATTACACAATCTCTCAGGGGGCCGCTAAGAAGACACAAAAACACATTATCCACTTTTGGCATCTTAACTGATCTCCCTGAAGGGTTAATCCCAATCTACCTATTTCTTACACTCCATCCTTTCCTTCTTCTGCACAGTGATACACAGACTTTTTTTGTAAAAGGCCAGAGATTAAATATTTTCATCTTTGTGGGCACACCGTCTCTATTGTACTACTAAATTCTGCCATTGTAGCGTAAAAGTAGCTGTAGACAATACTGAAACAAATTAGTATGGCTGTGATCCAATAAAATGTCACTTATGGATATTGAAATTTGAATTTGCAAAATTTTCATAGGTTACAAAATATTCTTCTTTTGACTTATTTTCCAACAATTTTTAGAAAGCAAAATCTACTCTTAGTTCACTGGCCATACAGACTGTGGGTGGGATTTGACCCATGAGCCATAAGCCTACAGATTGAAGAGTGACGTATTCCAAAGCCCCTTTGGGGATACTGCTTTCTCCCTTGGTCTGATTGTTTAGACATGGGGGCAGGGGGCAGAATCGAATTGTCCCCTTTAAGGCATCTCTTCTACCCCAGCCTCAGCAGACAGAGAACCTCCCCATCAGCAAATCCTCTCTAACTCTCCTACATCTCAAGAAAGACCCTTAAGGCCAGGTGCAGTGGCTCACGCCTGTAATCCTAGCACTCTGGAGACCAAGGCGGGCAGATCACCTGAGGTCAGGAGTTTGAGACCAGCCTGGCCAACATAGTGAAACCCCGTCTCTACTAAAAATACAAAAATTAGCTAGGCATGGTGGCATGCACCTGGAGTTCCAGCTACTTGGGAGACCAAGGCAGGAAAATCACTTGAACCCGGGAGGCAGAGGTTGCAGTGAACCAAGATCACGGCACTGCAGTCCTGCACTCCAGCCTGGGTGACAGAGCAAGACTCCATCTCAAAACAAAACAAAACAACAACAACAAAAGCCTTTTTGGGGTCTCTATCGTGGTCACTTTACTGAGATTTTTGTATTATATTGGTGTGCCCTTCTTTACCGTAAACAGATTGGAGAAGGGGCCCCCGCTAAGCTGAAATTCAACCTATGAAGAGAGGGATGATGATGATTCCTGACATCAGACAAGGGGCCCCACAGGACTAAGACCCAGACCTCTTAGAAGGAATCACCAGCTGCTTGGTACTAGTGTCTCTGAGGCAAAGCAACAAGGCTGGTTCTGCATATCAGAAAAACTGAAAACTGGATTCAACCACTGCTTCTGGAACAAACTGCCACTGCCAGGTTGAGGAAGTACAGTCTCCCTCTCACATCTTTTATTGGTGGATCCTCACAGAGGACAAGGTGGCAAAGCAGTAATATGGTTTGCAGATTATTACAAAACAGTGTTTGAGAATGGGTTTGAAGTTAAGAGACAGCAGTGCAATAAAAGGCATAATGCCCCCTTTAAAATCAGGTTAAACCAGCTTCACTTCTTGCTACCATCATCACTAAACTTCACAACCAGTGTTTTACTCACAACTTCTGAGAGTTCTTGATTTCCTGTCTTCACTCCTAAGGCTTCTGGTCTTCTGTCTCCACTCCTACAACTCATGGACCTCTTGGATTCTGTCTCCTGCTCTGGCCCAGTAGAGAACTCTATCCAGTACTTGGTTCCAGGAAAAACCTGATCATTTTCTAAAAATCTGAAGAGTGACACACTGAATAGGAAAAACTCAAACTGTTTCGCCTCTGCTCTCACGCCACAGCAATCAACACCAAAGACATCTCTGACCAAATGTGTGGAGATTTCCCTCCACAAATAAGCAAACAATCAGTTCTGGAGCAGACACGAACTGGGTGTCCTCTAATTCAATTCAATTCTGACACCATCTACCTAGAGATAGTGTCAGATCTCACAGGTTGAGGGCTCTGTCCCCAAGACTGCTCCCCTCTTCCAATGCCAGTCACAAGGTCCCGGTTGTTTTGTCTGTGTTTCTGCCCAACCTACTGACTACATATAGGGATACCACCCCTCCTTGGGTTCAACTAATTTGGTAGAGCAGGTCAATTAATTGGCTGGAGTGGCTCACAGAACTCAAAGAAACAACTCCATTTTCCAGTTTATTATAAAACATACCACAAAGGACACAGATGAAGAGATGCATAGGGTGAGGTAAGAGGGAAGGGGAAAGGCACTTCCATGACCTCCCTCCTTGGGTGCATCACCGCATGTTCTCACTTGTAGGTGGAAATTGAACAATGAGATCACTTGGACACAGGGCAGGGAACATCACACACTGGGGCCTGTCAGGGGGTGGGAGGCTGGGAGAGGGAGAGCATTAGGAGAAATACTTAATGTAAATGGTGTAAATGATGAGTTGATGGGGACAGCAAACCAACACGGCACATGTATACCTATGTATCAAACCTGCACATTGTGCACATACATATACCCTAGAACTTAAAGTATAATAATAAAAAAAAGTACTGTGTGTATGGGTAATGGATAGTAAATGGAAATTACTTGTACAGTGCCCATGTAAGCATGGTGAAAAATGGTAAGAAATCAAAAGAAGCCAGGGTCAGAGATTGCCAGTCAAATGCCATTCTTAATCTTATTATGTTAGAGTCATACCTATTATGTGTAATTGCTACTATGTTATAGAAAAAAACATCAGAAAGCCCTTCAACATACTTTTTCTCCAAATGATGCAAGTAGAAAACCATTGCAGAACCTCATTTTTATCAGGTGGCTGGTAAAATGAAATGCACAGAGGATACATTGTTGAAACCGAATTTTTACATTAATTAATGATATTTAGATGCAGTTTATACTTTTCCACATAAAAGGAATCACTGTTTCATTAGATGCTTCTCTTTTAAGTTAGAGTGCAATTTTCTCCCACTTTTCTGATGTTTGATATGAGGGCAAGTTGCCTTTTTTTTTTCCACTCAGTTTGTGAGCTGTAAAGTCATCTTATAATTAAAACCAAAAGGGAAATTACAAGAGAAAAGGCAGGATAGACACACTGGATTTAATGTTCGTTAATTCCTAATAGTTTATATGTTAACTCTACGATGCTGTTTTTCTCAACTCTTCTTCAGGGGTGTGTCTGTGTGTGTGTGTGCGCGCGTGTGTATGTGTGTGTTTGCGTGTTGAGAGCAAGGAAAGATTAGATGGTGGCTGGGAGGTGTAAAGTCTGTTTTCACCAGTGGACTTCTTATTGAAAAATCAAATCATGGTCATGTAGATTGCCATTCTGTTGCTTACACTGAAGGAAAAAATCAGAGATTCAGAAAACCATGGGAATATAGTAGCAGAATTAAGTAAATAAATTAAATAATGTTAGGGAATGTGGTTAAGAACTTAAATAACATATATTTATCCTCATTAAGAGACACTAAATATTACTGGTATAATACTAATATTTTATTAGGTTTTTAACATTAAATGCTAAACCTCTTGCCAATTAAATCTGAATAGCTCTAACACTAAGGGAGAAGATTTGTATGAGGACTGTGTTCTGGGATTTTTTTTTTAATAAAAAGAACACTGTACATAATATGGTTGAATTGGTATTGCTATAATCACCTCAAATCTTTTCATTGATTTATAAACCATATACAAAAAAATAATGCCTTCCATTTGGTTGGATGCAGAACAAAAAACTGAAAAACACTGCAAAAAGATGCAAAGAAATTGGTGAGTGAGCCAGCATATGGCACGTGTGTTTCAACACAGACAAATTTTACACTCATTTTTGTAGGAAAAAAATAATCCATTCTTAAACCAAGAGTTCCATAAAATTATCTTAAAGTGTTTGGGACAAAATATTTATAGAAATAATTTAAAAAGTTGATCACAGCAATCTAAGATTTAGAAAATAAATTTTTATATTTAAAGTATATTAAACATCTTAATAAAGCACAGTTATGGGTGTGGTATTTTTGTACTCTCACATTACCAAGCTAAGTTTCCCAAAGTTCCCTTCTCTTTATGGTACCTTGTCAGGGTTGGCCACAAAAGAAATTTACATGATATTTGGAGGGCAGAGGTGAAGTACTGCCATTATACTCTGCAAGGTGATGTGGGGTAGCCAAGTGTGAGCATTGTTGAAGCTCACAATGTCACTATCAGCTAACTGTCGCACTTTGTTGGTATAGGGCAGCAGCAAAGCTCGTAGCTCCTCCAGCTCCTGCAACATCTCTTACTTCAAATCCCATGAGTGCTGGTTCAGGTGCATGTGCACTCCATGGTGAAGGGTGACAGATCCTGTAGACCATCTACATCATTGACATTGAAGACAGTGAGAGAGAGATGCAAGTTCCTGTTTGTCCCCATGGGTTCCATTTGTCCTGTGGGTTCCAATGTGTCCTTGCTCTCTCTCACTTCACATCTAGATTTTTTTCCCAACTGCTGACCCTACTAACCCACAATAACTTCAGGCAATAGCTTTATGTAAACTTCTTTAGCGGCTTCAACAATCATATAGGGTTAATTCCTATTTTGAAAAACCTGTCTACCTGTCATTCCACATCACTAATAATAGTTCTGTTTCTCAGATGAAACTCTAATTGATATAAAAATTAGTATCGGACAGACCCAGGGGACTACAACCTTAAGGGTGGGTTCCCTGAATTGGTTTACCTGGAATTAATTGTCTGTTCTGATTATATATTAAGGCATTAATGATCCTGGTGCCGGAGGTAAAGGGTACACTGACAGTCCACGGCAAAAAGCTACTTTTTAAAAAAATATATGCTAATCTTCTCTGTATCATTACAACAATAGTATATGTGCTGCTGAAGTGAATATGCAAAAAGATACTTAAATTATCACTTGTAGATACATGTACTTAAGGACCTTTAGAAAGTTAGGCTTCAGGTGACCAAGAAGTGGCTGTTATAGAAAATTCAGTGAAAACAAAGAGTATAGAGAGATTGAGTGGTTGTTTCTAAGAGTTCTAGAGAATTTGGGGAAAGAAAATTAGTTCAAGATTTTAAATTCCTAGCTTGAGGTCCAGATAAGGTATCAGAAAACTATTTCTGCTTTAAAAGAAACACTTATTTCATGTAATCATCAGGGAAAGGTTTCCAACAACAAAAATGACCAACTCATCCCAGTTTATCTGGGACTTTCCCTGTTTTAGCACTAAAAGTCTTATGTCCTGGGAAATCCCTCAGTCTCAGGCAAACGAGGACAGACAGTTGGTCACCCTACAAAACTAAACTCAATGTTGAATTCTGCAAGTGGCTGCCTTACAATGCAGATTATATTCCTATTCTTACAGGGCCTCTTTTGTTAAAGTTAGGGCACTGTTTGAGAAGCAGCGGACCCTGAAAATTAAAATGGGATCATATGGGAAGATTCTAATGAAGATGGAGATTGTGAACTCCTGAATTCTGTTGACCTTCCTTTGCCAGCAGGAACAGCCCTTTTTCCCCTACTTAAGAAGATTAAGCTTCTCCTTCCCAAATATCCCAAAACAAACACCTTTCCTGAAGGAGTTGCCTTGTGGGTGTCTGCATATTCTTCTCAGAATCTATATCTAATGCTTCTCATTGCTTCTGGACTGTTAACCAGATTCAAATCCTAGCAGACCCCAGTAAAAGCTGTAACACAAAAAGGAAATGCAAAATTTTGCCAATTTTTATTAACACAAACATGGGCAGCATAAATAAGAATGGATCCAGGCCGGGTGTGGCAGCTCACGCCTGTAATCTCAGCACTCTGGGAGGCCGAGGTGGGTGGATCAGGAGGTCAGGAGTTCAAGACCAGCCTGCCAGGATGGTGAAACCCCGTCTCTACTAAAAATACAAAAAAATTGACCAGGCTTGGTGGCGGGTGCCTGTGGTCCCAGATACTCTGGAGGCTGAGGCAGAGAATTGCTTGAACCCAGGAGGCGGAGACTGTGGTGAGCTGAGATTGCGCCACTGCACTCCAGCCTGATGACAGAGTGAGACTCCGTAAAAAAATAATAATAATAAATAAGAATGGATCCTAAGGGTGTAGGATCAAGTTGAAAATGATATAATGTTGGATCCTGCCAAATTCATTAGTATGTCTATAATATCATAAACATAAGTTCTGGATTCAGTATATTAACTCAAGTAGGTGGAAGTGGCTTAGCAGTTTGTTTTCTTGGTTGACCCAACAGTGGCCTAGACTAAACAAAGTTGAAATGCAAGCACTTCTTTGGTATAGTGAAGAGAATGATTTGTGAGAGTAAAGGCTATACATTTGTCCTGTAAAACTTGTTTTTTCAAATATATATATATATATATATATATATATATATCCTTCAGAAATGTCTGGAAGTCTGTCAATATAAATGTGAAAAATCATCAAGGCTATGAAAAATACATTCTTGAAGGAAGCCTCAACATCCTTGAAAAGCACTGGGATGGCTACTCTTTCAGGAATAACAGTGGGAAATGCTGCTATCAAATGGAGTCTCTGAATCCAATGGGAATGATTGGACTCCAGAATGGCAGGGGTCAAGTGGTGGCACTAAATTCCCAAAGACATGGTGTGTCTGGTTATTTTAAGGGACAGCAGAACTGAAGCAGTGATCAGAATGATTTGGCCATTCTGGTTTGATCTTTGGCATTGGCTAATGAGTCATGATGTCCTTAGAACCTGGAACTTGAATAGGACAGGGCAGCTTACTGAGTTCTTATTTAATTTGAATAAGCATGCCAGGCCCGATGGCTCACACTTGTAATTCCACCACTTTGGGAGGCTGAGGCGGGTGGATCACTTGAGGCCAAGAGATAGAGACCAGCCTGGCCAACATTATGAAACCCCATCTCTGCTAAAAATACAAAAAATAGCCAGGCATGGTGGCACATGCCTGTAATCCCAGCTACTTGGGAGGCTGAGGCATGATAATCGCTTGAACCTGGTAGGTAGAGGTTGCAGCGAGCTGAGATAGCACCACTGCACTCCAGCCCGGGTGACAGAGCAAGACTCCATCTCTAATAATAATAATAATTTGAATAAGCAGAAAAGTTCTAAGTCTGGTGAATGGCAGTTTGACTTGAATAACCTACTAGAAAGAGTCCATGGCCCTTCAACCAATTCCCAGACTTGAGTCAATTCACAAATCCCAAAATCCTTTGAATAAGGGGCTGTGTCATTTTGAGGAAGTATCCTAATAAACAGCTGAACATTTATACTTTAAATCTTCCTCATCCCCTGCCCTACAAGGTCCTGTGGGGACATGTTTTACAACAGTGACAGAAATGACACAGCCCCTTATTCAAAGGATTTTGGGATTTGTGAATTGACTCAAGTCTGGGAATTGGTTGAAGGGCCACGGACTCTTTATAGTGGTTATTCAAGTCAAGCTGCCATTCACCAGACTTAGAACTTTTCTGGTAATAAAAAATGCACATTTTCAATTAAAAGTTTTTAAATTAAAAAGTTATCTAAGCTGGACCATTGTTTCCCAGAGTTCCCTTGCTTATATGATCCCAAGTTAAGACTGGCCACAAGAAACATTTGCACAAGATTTAGAAGGCAGAAATGAAGCTGCAGCCATGACCATCTGCAAGCATTGACAGGTGTCAGATACTGTTGCAGCTTGTGCACATTGTTACTAATCTGGTGGCTTACCTGGGTATGGGGCAGCAGCCAAGCCTGCAGAGCCTCCTCCTCTGGTAATATCTCCTCCTTGTGCTTCTCTGTTGCACCAGAAGCATGTGCAGTTCCATGACTTAAGGAAGCAGCCCCTTCTGCAGGTCACCATGATGTCAAGGTTAGAGCAAGGAGAAATAGAGGCAGCAGGTTCCAGTTTATCCTCATGACTTCCAATTTGTCTGATTGTCTCCCACCCATGTCCAGCTTTTCTTCCCAGCTCCCAGCCTTGACGACCTACGACTTCAGACCTTCAAACGTGGTGTGTATCTTCTTTATATGTATTGATGGATGAGGTCAGCTATTCTTTCTTCAAATAATCTACTTCCTTTCTCTCTCTCTCTTCCCCTTCTTGTGCTACCATAATGTGTATTTTGGTTTGCTCGATCATGTCCCATACGTTCCTTAGGCTCTATTCACATTTCTTCATTCTTTTTTCTTTTTGCTCCTCTGAGTTGGTAATTTCAAACAAACTGTCTTCAAGTTAGCTGATTCTTTCTTGTGCCTGTTCAAGTCTACTGTTGAACCCCTCAGGTGAGGTTTTCAATTCAGCTATATTATTTTTCAGCACCAGAATTTGTTTGCTTTTCATATAATTTATCTCTTTGTTGATATTTGCATTTTGATCATGTATCATTTTTCTGATTTCCTTTAGTTATTTGTTAATGTTTTTGTGTATATTTAAGACAGTTGTTTCAAAGTCTTTGTTTAGTAAGTTTAATATTTATGTTTCTTTGGGGACCATTTCTGGGGATTAATTTCTTTCTTTGACTAGACCATGTTTTCTTATTTAATTGTATGTCTTATGATCTTTTGTCCAAAATTGAGCATTTGAAAAAAGAGTTGGCCAGGTGCAGTGGCTCATGCCTGTAATCCCAGCACTTTGGGAGGCTGAGATGGGTGGATCACTTGGGGTCAGGAGTTCAAGTCCAGTCTGGCCAACATGGTGAAACCCCATCTCTACTAAAAATACAAAAATTAGCCAGGTATGGCAGCAGGCATCTGTAATCCCAGCTACTTGGGAGGCTGAGGCAGGAGAATCACTTAAACCTGGGAGGCAGAGGTT
>NW_012110919.1:11284945-11290374 GCF_000951035.1 Colobus angolensis palliatus
GGAAAGAAGAGTCACCTCTCCTAGTCTTTACAAACCGGCTCAGTACAGGGAAGCCCTCACTTAAGGACTTCTCGAGGTTTTTCTTGGCATGCTGCTTCTGTGTGTGTGTGTTCGTGTGTGTGTGTGTACACACGTGCTTTTTCCTGATTCCCTAGCATAAGTGTCTGTTTTTAAATGTCTTAATTTCCCTAACAGTCTTATCCCTGCTTCTTCATTAGGCCTTAGCTATTCTATTATATTTCTTCTTTTTCTTTTTCTTTCTTCTCTTTCATTCTCTTCCTTTCCCTTCCCTCCCTACCCGCGCCCCTCTCCCGCTCTTTTTTCTTTTCTTTTCTTTTCCTTTCCTTTCTCTTTCCTTCTCTTTCCTTTCTTTCCTTTCTTTCCTTCCTTTCCTTTCCTTTCTTTTCTTTGCTGTCCTTTACTGTCTTTCTTTGTATTCTATTATATTTCTTTTTTACTTTTTTTTGTTTTTTTTTATTATTATTCTACTTTAAGTTCTAGGCTACATGTGCATAACATACAGGTTTGTTACATATGTATACTTGTGCCATGTTGGTGTGCTGCACCCATCAACTCGTGAGCACCCATCAAAATCAGTAATCTCTTGCCCTAGGCATTTGCAGCTCTGTAACGCCTTGTGGTTTCCATGAGCCATTCCTGCTGCTTCATGTGGCTTCCCTAACCTGGGATCTAAGCTGTGCCACTTTCTGCCATCTGATCTCTGAGTTAGGTAGTACAGAAACCCATTAGGCAGCCCCAAGACAGATTAGAACATAGCTAATAAGATCTACTCTACTATCTTAGGTTTACAGAAGAGAATCGAGGTTCACACCACTGTTTCTCCCAAACTGCACTGTTTCCCCCTAACAGTGGTTCTTACCACTGTTTCCTGGGCCATGTCAAGCCAGGAATGGGGTAAGGCAAAGGCAAGTGAAAAGCCATGAAATTTTCTATCTTTTTAAATGTGACTTTTTCTTGATTGGGCATTCACTTGGTTGCTGCAGGTCTTTGCCAGATTTCCAGGTTACCCATAGAGTTATTTTATTGAGTTTCTAGTTATTTATTTATTGTTTCCATAAGGGAACAAGGGCTTGGAGCTTCTTAGTCCTTCATCTTGCTGACATCACTCCCTGTTCTCTATTATCATTTTGGTGATCCAAATTCACGCATGTTACACATTTAAAACTTATTCCACGGATCTTGGATGTTCTATTCTTTTTTATTATCTTTTTTTTCTTTCTGCATTTTTGTTTGGGAAATTTCTATTGTGGTAGTTCAGGTTCACTGATTCTTTTCTCAGCTGTGTTGAGACTACTGATAAGCCCATTAAAGGCATTCTTCACTTCTGTTGCATTTTTGCAACAGAAATTGCAACGTTTCTGTTGTGTTTTTGATTTCTAGCATCTTTCTTTTTTAAAAATGTTTCCTAGATTTTGTATCTCTTTGCTACTACTACCCATCTGTTTTTGCAAGCTGTCTGCTTCTTGTATTAGAGCTCTTTATATATTAAGTGCAATTATTTTTAATTCCTTGTCTGATCATTCTAAAATCTGTGTCATATCTGAATATGGTTAGACGGTTTAACCTCTTCATACTGTTTCTTCTTGCCTATTAGCTTGCCTTATATTTTGTTGTTGTTGTCATTGCCGAGGGTCATACATGATTGTTAGGGAGTAGAAACTGAGGTATATAGGCTAAGGTGAGGTTTCATGCTAATCTGCCTAGGAGTTGTGCTGTGTTTAATGTTTACTGGAGCTATAGATGCCACAGGCCTCCTATTCCTCTGTGTCATCATTTTTTTCTTCCATTATTTAGGGTTTCCCTAAGATCTTTAAGGTCTTACACATAGTAGGTGTATTAAAGCTCTCTCAGCTATAACCCACTGATATTATACTGCAGCCCTGTTGGTATATTGTAAGTAGTAGGAGAAGATGATCATTCTATAGTATTGTAATTAGTCTTTTAGTGGGCTATGACCGTCACAAGTGTTTCTTAGCTTCTTCCCCTTCTCTTATGTGAGACAGAAAAGCTCAAAGTATCTGGAGGTTAGAAAATGGCTTTCCCCCTAAGTGGGAAATGCTCTGGTAAATTCTTTTCTCTCAAAAAGTAGGCTTTTATTATAGAGAATGTTCTGGACTTATTTCAAAATGGTTACTTTTCCCTCCCCCACCACCAGAGATATGAATTTTTTCTCATTTTTTAACCATGAAAACTTGGTGTGAGGTTCCTAGAGTTAAAATCCACAAAAGTATAGTAGGCTTTTAAGACAGCTGACCCTAAGAGTTTCTCATTCTCACACTCAGCCTCCAGCAATTTATGAAAATTACCATTTAGTGTTCCTACCAGTTTATGGCTCCAGCAACTTCTGCTCCAAGTGAATTGATCTTGGCTCTGTTTCTCTGTATGTACCTGTCTTTCTAGATTAAGAAGTGGCAGCTTGGCCTGCAACCTCAATTCTCTGGTAGATCTAAGAATAATCACTGATTTTTCAGTTTCTTCAGCTTTTTGTGTTTAAGGATGGAAGCAATGACTTCTAACTCCTTTACATGTCATAACTTCAGTTTGAAGAAGTTGTATATTTCTAGATGTTATTCATTTCCTCTACGTTTTTATTGGCACACATCTAACTCCCAGATTTTGGTTTCAAAACAGCATTCCCCAGCTGGGTGCAGTGTCTCATGCCTGTAATCCTAGCACTTTGGGAGACTGAGGTGGGTGGATCACATGAGGTCAGGAGTTCGAGACCAGCCTGACCAACATAGTGAAACTCCATCTCTACTAAAAATACAAAAATTAGCCAGGCATGGTGGCACATGCCTGTAAACCCAGTTACTCCAGAGACTGAGGCAGGAGAATCACTTGAAACTGGGAGGTGGAAGTTGCAATGAGCTGAGCTCACACCATTGCACTCCAAGCCTAGACAACAAGAGTGAAATTTCATCTTAAAAAAAAAAAAAAATGCATTCCTCCAAACAGGAACCAGGGAACCAGGGCAAAGATGAATTTTCTTATTGGCCTTTCTGCAATGCAGAGTTTGTTTGTTTTATTTTGTTTTTTAAATTCACAATTAACTATGGATATAACACATTGGGGTCCAAGTATTATGTAGGTGTTTTCAATTACATCTTGCATCGTAAATAAGTAGCAAGCTTTATCTACCGAACAGAACAGGCAGTGAAATTTCAAGGTATCCAGGATTTACAGAGTGAAGGCTTGCTTTGGCACTCCTATGTTCCACATTTCATTCCATTTTAAAACTTTCCATATTTCTTAATTTTGTGCCAGCTCTTCACTGAATTTTAGAAAACACTTTTGTGTGTGATATAAATTTGTGTATATATCCTATTTATATTAATATATATGCAAGCAGTTTATTTTTTCAGTTGCAAGAGTGTGGAAGATTGCAATACGATGATGAATTCTTCCCACCCCTATAGGCACACACCTTTGTGTGAATTTGCCACATCTCCCATTTCTCTACACTTTGAAAGTAGGCTTGGCCATATGGTTTTCTTCAACAAATGGGGTATTAGAAAACTGATAAAACAGATTTTTTTAAAGTACTGGCATTTCAGAACTTGACTACTCTCATTGCTGTGAAGCCTGATACTTGAACCAGTCTGTTGGAGAAACCATATGGGAGAGAACCAAAGCACCCCAGCCAACAGCCAGTCAACCATCCAATGAATGAATCTGTGCCAGACTATCTAGGCCCAGTTGAGCCACCAACTGACTATAGCTGCTTCAATGAACCCAGGTAAGATCAGCAGATCTACCCAGCTGATCCTAGCTCAATGATGATCCACCAACTCACAAGCTAATGAATGACTGTTGTTTTGAGTCACTAAGTTTTGGAGTATTGTGTTATGTAACAAAGGCAAACGAATAGCCACAGTATTTACTTCCATTTAACATGGATTAAATTTTCTCCATGACATATAGGCAAATTTTCTGTTTGAACAGAAAAAGGTAAGGGTTAGATAGAGAGCTTGGGGAAAGGACTTTTGATATTCAGTGAAGCGGTAAATCATGAGCAAGCAAGTTAATGGTCAAAGGATGTTAAGATCCCAAATAGTTTTGGAAAATACAAACTTGTACTATCAGCCATTCTTTTACCAGTACCCAAATGAAGAACCAGAAAAAGTAGATTGTAGAGTCGTTCCTAATTTGGGTTTTTGTTCATCAGATACAGTTGCGAAACTAAGGTACAATGATGTGGAGAGTTTTGGTAAAACAACAATGACAACAACAACAACAACATTTATTGATTTGCATATGTTGAACTAGCCTTGCATCCCAGGGATGAAGCCGACTTGATTGTGGTGGATAACCTTTTGATGTGCTGCTGGATTTGGTTTGCCAGTATTTTATTGAGGATTTTTTCATTGAAATTCATGAGGCATATTGGCCTAAGATTCTCTTTTTTTTATTGTGTCTCTACCAGGCTTTGGTATTAGGATGATGCTAGCCTCATACACATAAACATAACCAACGACAAAAACCACATGATTATCTCAATAGATGCAGAAAAGACCTTCAACAATATTCGACAGCCCTTCATGCTAAAAACTCTCAATAAACTAGATATTGATGGAACGTATCTCAAAATGGCAAGAGCTATTTATGACAAACCCACAGCCAATATAATGCTGAATGGGCAAAAACTGGAAGCATTCCTTTTGAAAACCAGCACAAGACAAGGATGCTCTCTCTCACCACTCCTATTTAACATAGTGTTGGAAGTTCTGGCTAGGGCAATCAGGCAAGAGAAAGAAATAAAGGATATTCAATTAGGAAAAGAGGAAGTCAAATTGTCCCTGTTTGCAGATGACATGATTGTATATTTAGAAAACCCCATTATCTCAGCCCAAAATCTCCTTAAGCTGATAAGCAACTTCAGCAAAATCTCAGGATACAAAATCAATGTGCAAAAATCACAGGCATTCCTATACACCAATAATAGACAAACAGAGAGCCAAATCATGAGTGAACTCCCATTCACAATTGCTACAAAGGAGTAAAATATCTAGAAATACAGCTTACAAGGGATGTGAAGGACCCTTCAAAGAGAACTACAAACCCGTGCTCAACAAAATAAAAGAGAACACAAACATATTGAAGAACATTCCATGCTGATGGATAGGAAGATTTAATATCATGAAAGTGGCCATACTGCCCAAGGTAATTTATAGATTAAATGCTATCCCCATCGAGCTACCACTGACTTTCTTCACAGAATTGGAAACAACTACTTTAAAGTTCATATGGAACCAAAAAAGAGTGCACATTGCCAAGACAATCCTAAGCAAAAAGAACAAAGCTGGAGGCCTCACACTACCTGACTTCAAACTATACTACAAGGCTACAGTAACCAAAACAGCATGGTACTGGTACCAAAACAGTTATATAGACCAATGGAACAGAACAGA